>NC_045450.1:23742969-23794255 GCF_002776525.5 Piliocolobus tephrosceles | reverse complement strand
GAGGTCAGGAGATCGAGACCAGCCTGGCTAACACGGTCAAACCCCGTGTCGACTAAAAACCACAAAAAAAAAAAAAAAAAAAAAACAAACAACAAAAACAGAGAAGAGGCTAAGAAACTAGGAGGGAACCAAAATTATTAGTATTGAGCTGATTGTTTTTTTTATTGGGCTTTAGAAAAAAATATATATGGTGAGACAGAGCTAAAAAGTATGGTCCAATAAATTGCAAAACTCTTTTTAACCCTCACAACAATCCAATGAGGTAAATATTTGATCCCCTCTCGACAGATTGGAAAATCGAGGCTTAGGGACCTAAGAGATATGCCTTCAAATCACAGAACTAGTAAATAAAGGTATCAAGACTTGCACCTGAGTATTCTGGGACCAACTCCTGCCATCTTTCCACCATCCCAGTATGGACTTGAAAGTTGGCTCAGCCATTTACGAGCCACATGACCTGGGATGAGTTACTTAATCTCTCAAAGGCTCAATTGCCACATAGGTTAAAAAAAAAAAAAAGGCATATTTTGGCCGGGCATGGTGGCTCACGCCTGTAATCCCAGAACTTTGGGAGGCCGAGGCGGGCAGATCATGAAGTCAGAAGATTGAGACCATTCTGGCTAACACGGTGAAACCCCGTCTCTACTAAAAATACAAAACCTTAGCCGGACGTGGTGGTCGGCGCCTGTAGTCCCAGCTACCCAGGAGACTGAGGCAGGAGAATGGTGTGAACCCGGAAGGCAGAGCTTGCAGTGAGCCAAGATCGCGCCACTGCACCCCAGCCTGGGTGATAGAGCGAGACTCCATCTCAAAAAAAAATAATAAAAAAAATTAAAAAATAAAATAAAGACAGATTTTAACCAAGATCATCAGGAAGATAAAGTAATGCAAGTTAAGTTCTTGAACGCAGCAAGCACTTGACAAATGGTAGCGAGAATTATCACACCATGCTGCCTTACTGTATTAACATCTCACTTTTGTATCATGATTAATGATTTATACATTGTGTTTAAATACATTATTTCAGTAAACCTATAAGGCAAGCAGGAATTATGGACCCGTGTTTTAGGTTATAACATTGAGATGGTGGAGAAAAATAACACTTACTCAAAATCACACAAGTAGTAAGTAAAGGTTTCCAGATGCAACCCAGTCTTTTGGTTTCAAATGAAGAATCATTTCTATTGCACTGTGTCAGGCATTGAACACATTATACGCTACCTTTTCATTCATTCGTTCATTAGTCCAACATCTACAAAGTTATCCCTTAGGTTCAAAAGTGGAAGTTGAGTTCAATTTTCTTCTCACTCAGGAGTCACCATCTCCGTTAGAAAATCAAGTTACTAATGAGTGACTGAAAAGACCTCCCTAAGAGGTAATACTACCATTTGTTAATGTAATAGATATTTATTTAGCACCTACTATATGCAGAGAAACATGCTACATTTTGGGAAAACAGCAGACATGGCTCTTTTTCCTCTCTGCCTCTAAGGTGTCCAGGGAAGCACCAGAACGCAATGCATTATTAAATGTGCTCATGATACAGGTGCTATGCAAGAGAAAATGAGAGTCACTAACACAGGAACAGAAAACCAAATGCGGCCTGTTCTCCCTTATAAGTGGGAGCTAAATGATGAGAACTCATGAACGCAAAGAAGTGAAAAACAGACACTGGGGTCTACTTGAGGGTAGAGGTTGGGAGGAGGGAGAGGAGCAGGAAAAATAACTGTTGGGTACTAGGCTTAATATCTGGATGTTGAAATAATCTGTACAACAAACCCCCGTGAAACAAGTTTACCTGTACAACAAACCTGCACAGTATCCTCAAACCTAAAATAAAGCTTAAAAAAAAAAGTCACCAACTCATCCTGGAGAGGTCAAGAAACATCTGTGGAAAATGACATTTGAGTTGAGATTAGAATGATAAGTACATTTTACCTTTGAACAATACTGGTTTGAACTACAAGGGACCACTTATATGCAAATTTTTTCAATAAAAGTGGCACTGAGTATGCCTGCCTCTCCTGGCTCACCTTCTGCCTCCTCCACCTCTTCCCCTTCTGCCACCCCGAGACAGCAAAACCAACCCCTCCACTTCCTCCTCCTCCTCAGCCTACTAATCATTAAATTTTATTGTGGAGAAGGGATCTTGCTGTGTTGCTCAGGTTGGTCTTGAACTCATGGCCTCAAGCAATCCTCCTCCCTTGGTCTCCCAAAACCCTGGAATTACAGGCGTGAGCCACTGTGCCGAGCCTATCACAAATCTTTGTTTCTCTGAATGTTACTTTTAATTAACTTCTTAAACCTGAAGATGATGAGGATGGAAAACTTTATGATGATCCACTTCCACTTAATAAATAGCAAATATATTTTCTCTTCCTTGTGATTTTCTTAATAACATTTTCTTTCCCCCAGCTTACTTTATTGTAAGAATACAGTATGCAATGCATGTAACATTTAAAAAGGTGTTAATTGACTGTTTATGTTATCAGTAAGGGTTCCCATCAATAGTAGCCTATTACTAGTTAAAGTTTTGCAGAGTCGAAAGTTACGTGCAGATTTTTTTTTTACTGCGGGGGAGTTGGCACCTCTAACCTCTGCATTGTTCAAGGGTCAATAACCAGATAGTAGCTGCTCAGGCAGGGGAAAGCATGGGGGGAGAATGGTGCATGGAATAAATAGAATCACTGTGAAGCTGAACTACATAAAGGGCAAAAGAAGAAAGTCAGGCCTGAGAAGAAAAGAGAGGGATACTTCAGATTTGCTTTATAAGCCATGCCAAAAAGTTTCAACTTTACATGAAATCCCCTGGGGAATCATAGAGTTTTGTTTGTTTGTTTGTTTGTTTGTTTGTTTGTTTGTTTTTTTAGACAGAGTTTCGCTATTGTCGCCCAGGCTGGAGTGCAACGTCACGATCTTGGCTCACTGCAACCTCTGCCTCCCAGGTTCAAGTAATTCTCCTGTCTCAGCCTCCCGAGTATCTGGGATCACAGGCACCTGCCACTACACCTGGCTGATTTTTGTATTTTTAGTAGAGACAAGGTTTCACCATGTTGGCCAGGCTAGTCTCGAACTCCTGACCACAGGTGATCTGCCCACCTCAGCCTCTCAAAGTGCTAAGATTACAGGTGTGAGCCACCGCACCCAGCCCATAGAAAGATTTTAAGAAAGAGTTAATCAAATCAGGTTATTAGTTGGCTCGCTGATAATCGAGAAACATCATGTGGCAGGCTTGAGGATGGAGACACAGGAGCAAGGGAAAGACTAGAAAGAGTTCAGACCAATTGTGGTGTTATTTGCGACAATCCTGGTAAGAGCAGTGAGGATGGCGGGGGAAAGGATGGATTCCTGAGATACGTAGGACAAAACCTTGACTATCACGGGCAAACTGATAGTTATACTGGCCATATTCTGCATCTCTACTGCTGACCCAATACTTGCACTGAGCAAATCAGTAGAGCTCAGCCCTGCTGGATCTGACCTGGAATTTGGAGAGCTACCAGAGAGGGGCACTAAGGGTCAACTCGCCAGATCCTGCAACAAGATGAGTTTGACAGTCAAGCATCTTTCCCACCAACACGGCGTCAAGTCTCCTAGCAAAGGGGCCGGCACAAAAGTGTATGATGGGGAGCAAGGTCTCTACACAGGGATGACAGTTGACACATTAGCACTGTTGCAGAAACAGGACCAGCGATAGCCCACAGAACACTCCTGGAGTCTCAAAGTGACTAAATTGGACTCCTGACAGCTTTAAACTCAGAGGCAGAGCCTGCATCTCAAACAGAAGAGGGAGAATTGTCTAAATGCTTCAATTCTTGTAATTGAAGCAATTGTACATCATTTTACATGCCAGCTCCCTGACAGGATAACCAGTTTGAGTTGAGTGTGGGAATTCAATTATGGATCTTCTGTCTGCATCTTTGAAAGAAAACAACCCAACTGGCCTGTCAAATATCCAGCATGTTTGCCTGCTGGAAATTGCTATCTCCTCCTGACACAGAAAATGTCTGTGCAGAAGAGAAACCTATTATATTTCAGAAAGCTAGCATAACCCCATTACAAAACCTGACAAAGAAAACTACAGACCAATTTTATCTATGAATATAAATGCAAAATCCCTAAATAAAATATAAGCATATGAAATGTGGCAGTATAACACAAAGATTTTCCATTAAAAATCTGAAACAAAATAAGGATACCCACAATGACCCTAATTATTTTAAATTGCTTTGAAATGTCTGGCCAATGCAATAAGACAAGAAACATAAATAAATAAAGGGTATAATTATTGAAAAGCAATTGGTAACATCTCTCATTATTTGCATATGTGATTATCCACCTGGAAAATCTGAGCAAATCAACTGAAAAAGATCTTAACCCCCATAAGAGTTCCCTGGTTACTTTCCTAAGAACTTAATCTAAAGCAACTTTCAGAGAGTCAAAGATTTATGATAGGCTGGGCACAGTGGCTTACACCTATAATCCCAGGATTTTGGGAGACCAAGGGAGGAGGATTGCTTGAGGCCATGAGTTCAAGACCAGCCTGAGCAACACAGCAAGATCCTTTGTCTATAATAAAGTTTAATTATTAGCTGGGCATGGTAGCATTTGCTGTAGTCCCTTCTATTCAGGAGGCTGAGGTGGGAGGATCTCTTGAGCCCAGAAAGCAGAGGCTGCAATGAGCTATGTTTGAATCACTGTACTCCAGCCTGTGCAACAGAGCAAGACCCTGTCACTTGAAAAAAAAAAAGATAGAAGGATTCTCATCCCAGAATGATTTTTATTAGTGAAAAAAACAAAAATAATCCAGACATCTAACAATGAGGATGTGATTAAACATGTTACTTTAGATCCAAATGACAAAATATTCAAGCATTAAGAGATTTTTTTAAAATATTTGATAACTTGGACAAATGCTCACATGCTATGAGAATAAGAGCAAAATACAAACCTAAATACAGTGTGATTTCTCTTTTGGAAAATAATCAAATAAAACAAATCTATAATATTTGCATAGAAAGCATACTGTGAGGAATATAAAAATGGTAGTATAGTTATCACTGAGTGGGGGCTTTTTAACTTTTATAGACTTTACATGAATTAGTTTTACAAATTACGCTATGACCATACTGTGAAATGTATAGGATTAGGCCAGATATCAAAGATACTTGCCAATCTGCTTCTGCATAAATATGAAGATTTTCTATGAAAATCAGACACTCCAAAGCACAAAAGGGCCTGTGATAGTATTATCCCTTGAAGACCTGGGTTGCCACACAATGCTAACAACTAGCTTCACTCAGAATTTGGCGGGAGCTGGCCTTCCTGGACAGGACCCTAACCTTCAACCTTATCAGCAGACAAAACCCCTTTTCTTTCCTGGGCCCAGCTAGAGTCTAATTTGTCACCCAACTCCTTTTTTGCCACACTTCTGTCTCCACTGGGCCCCTCTGGCCAATCTTTATAAAAGCTACATGTGTGACCCCACCTGAGATGAGCTTCCCAGGTGAGCTCAGCCTCCAGTGTCACTCTATCAGAAACCACTTGAACTCCTGGCTCAGGATCTTCCCCCAGGACATTGACGATAGGGTCCTGGATTTACATGGATTCTCCTTTAATAGATTTCTTGCCTGAATTTTCCCTTCTGATGAACCAAAGCAGACCCAACCTGGATGCCAACCTAACAGACCAATACAAAAGGTTATGTCCAGAGGAGCTAAACTCAGACAGAATACTTTACCTACTGAAGGTGGCTTGGAGTGAGAAGACCCTGGGTGTTTATGAAGCCCAGTAATTTTAGAGAGAACTGGAAGTCAATACAGAGATACCAGGTGTGAATGCCCCACCCACAGAGCTACAGCAAACTTACAAACCACAGATAAAGTCAAGGATAGGAAAGAGTCAGAGATAATGCAGAAAAGGTTGGACACAGCTGCAAAATCTTTGGGGTAGCCTGGACTCAGTTTCAGTGATTTGCTGTGCACATGTTATGATAGGTTAAAGCAAGGACATAGGAACACAAGCTCAAATGCCCATAGAGTACAGGCAGTAAACTAAAAGAGTAAAGTAGGCCAACTGGAGACCACGTGCCTCATGCAAAGGGGGACAGCCACTACTGAACCCTAACTAATTGTTGCCATGCAGAAACAAGGCTAGGAATCCAAATTTGCATGTGAAGTTTCCCATTTTAAAATGTTGCCAACTGTTTTGAACACTATACAAGCCAAACAAAACACATTTGCAAGCTGCATTTTATCCCTGGAAAGAAATTCATGACTTCTAACTAACACAAAGTCTAAAAGGGGTGGGAAATTGATTCCAGTAAGATTGACCCATCCCCAACTTTCCCTAAGAGGCTTCCCTTGCAGAAGTGTGAGAAAGGAGATTTTATGCTTTCACCTACTCCAGAACGTGACCCATCCTACCCCAGGGTCAAGGCAAGGAGTAAACAGTCACCCACTGACTCTGAGCCTCATGCATTTCTTCTATGTGCGGAAGCCTGGTCAGTTCTCAAGATTTCAATATGCATGCCCTCTGGAAACCAGGACCCTAAAGTTGAAGTCCTAGGGGAGGATCCTGAGTCAGGAGTTTAAGTGGATTTTTATAGAGTGATGCTGCAGGATAAGCTCAACTGGGAAACTCATTTCAGGTGGAGTCACACATATGCGAAAGTCAGAGGCACAACAGTAATGACTGCAGAAATCCAAATGTCATCACCACATCTAACAAGGTCCTATCCATCGAGAGCTAACCTGCTGAATGAGCTCCAAATGACTATTGTCTAATAATATGCATCTCCAGAGTATAAACAAGTCCAAGTCAGAGAGGTAGATGGGTGGAAGATCTCCCTGAGAACTATGGGGTTTGTCAGCTTTTAAAACTCCCTACCAAACCCAGCTATCCCAATGCACATTGCTCAGGGCGTGCTCCATGATTTATCTCAGAGGCCTTCTGATACTTTCTTGGGATCTTGAGAAGTACAAAGCATGTATCTGCATGTTGTTGGCATTGGCACATATCAACCTAGGGGAAAAAATGCATATTTCACCTGAAAGCATTTCCAGACAGAAGAAACAGGAGGCAGGATATTATTAATAAATAAAAAAAAAAATTCCCAATAACTGAAGGACTTGAGTTTTTTAGAACAACCCTCCTAGGACCCATCACCATGAACAAAGACCCATACCAAAGCAGATTTTGATGGTATTTCAGAATAATGAATAAAAAGGGCCAGGCATGGTGGCTCATGACTATAATCCCAGCACTTTGGGAGGCCGAGGCAGGCAGATCACTTGAGGTCAGCAGTAAGACCAGCCTGGCCAACGTGATGAAACTCCGTCTCCACCAGGTGCTGTGGCTCATGCCTGTAATCCTAGCACTTTGGAAGGCCAAGTTGGGCGGGGATTGCCTGAGCTCAGGAGTTCAAGACCAGCCTGGGCAACATGGTGAAACCCCGTCTCTAATAAAATACAAAATGTTAGTCAAGTGTGGTGATGGGTGCCTGTAATCCCAGCTACTTGGGAGGCTGAGGCAGGAGAATTGCTTGAACCAGGGAGGCAGAGGTTGCAGTGGGCTGAAATCGCACCACTGCACCCCAGCCTCAGTGACAGAGTGAGACTCTGTCAAAAAAAAAAAAAAAAAAGTCTGAGGATAAATGATTTCCAACTCCAAGTTTCTAGCCAAACTAGAAATTTATTTGTGAGAGCATAATAAAGTCAGTCGTAGATATTCGGGGTCACAAAACACTTAGCTTCCCCTCACATTATCTCAGAAGATATTAAAGCTAACACAACAAGGAAAACAAAGACATAAAGCCCAGGAAACACATGATCAAAAGAACAGGGCAAGAAAGTTTCCAGGGTGAAGTTCCAGGACAACATCTGTATAGGTGGCCCAAGGAGTGACACTCAAAACTGGAGCAGGAGATGGAGAATTCCTGGCGACACACACATGCACACACACACACAAATCTGGAAACTCATCTAACACAGTTGATGACACTGAGTTTTGAGAGTTGTATTGGATAATTTGGGAATCAATACATATATAGAAAAATAAGTCAACCAACAAAAAAGGGGCAAATATTAACTCCTAGAAAAATAAAATTAAAGGAACTATGGTCATAGGACACCTTATGGTTCATCTGAGAACAGTATTTTCATAATCATAATAATGTAAAACTATTTAACTTAAAATTGTGATATAACCACATTGAGAGACTGAGGGAAGGGGAAGAAGAATGTAATGGGGTAGGGATTGGAGTAATATTAAAAAAATCTAAATTCTCATGTCCCATAGTAGGATGTCAAAGAACTTTTTTAATTAGAAATTTTTTAAATAAAGAAATGGCAAAATAAGTATATCATTTACAAATATGAGGATAAATATCAGAAAAGCTAAGAGTTGAAAATGATTGCCTCTTGGGAACTGGATTCAAAGGTCAGGTAGAGGTGGTCAGTGACTGCTGATCTTTGTTAAAATGTTTGCAGGATTGCACAAATTTTTAAATTATTTACATGAATTACATTGGTTTAAAAAATTAAATTTAAAAAGAAATTTGAAAATATATATATATAGGCTTTCTTACTTTGTGATTCTCTATTACCTGAAATGATCTGCACTGGTGGCACATATACTGTGATTTATTCCAATACTTGAGAAAACCCCTGAAGCCCTAGGTTTTATCATTACCTTCCTGCCCCTCTGTAATATAAATTTTTCTGTCACTGACATGCTCACCAAAATAATCACACTTTTTCCATCCCAGGCTACCGCTACCTAGGTAGCTGCCACATTAACCTAGGTGAGAATTATGAAAACCTGGTCTAGGGTAGTAGAAGAAGGAATGGAGATGCAGAAATAAATACAGAGATATTGAAAGGGTTCAGTAGGCAGCTGATGAGATGCAACTTGGGTCAACAGGGTGAGGAAAAAGCATTGAATATAATATAAAGGTTTTTATCTTAATTGACATGAAGAAAGGAAGAAATCAAAAGGAGAGATACACTTGGAATAAATGATTTTGTGTTGGGATGTTGAATTTTAGTTTCAGTAGACAACCAATTCAGAGATGCTACACTGATAAACATACACTTTGTCCATAATCACTGGAATCCCAGGACAGCACAACTCAGACAGAGAATTCATGGCAACAGAATCTTAGATTATATTGGCCACAGTGAGCCCCATAACACCGAAGACAGATAAAATCCTGGGGCAAACCTGCACCAGAGGAAAGCTATCACAAATACTTCATTACTGCTAAAATCACAGCAACTTCCAAAGCTCCCTTCCCAAAACAGCACAGTTTCCACCTGATGACAGGATAGTGGAAGTGGTGCAGAGACAGTGTGCAAACTTTGACCTTTGTAGTAAGAGTTTTTATCTCACTCATAGCATTCCAAAAGGCCATTAACCAGATTTCATGACATCCTATGGCAAATCTCAAAGGTCCTAAATTCTTGATTTTATATACTGGGTTAGAGGAAGTTGATTGTATTAGCCCATTTTCACATTGCTGATAAAGACATACCCAAGACTGGGTAATTTATAAAGGAAAGAGGTTTAATGGACTCATAGTTCCACATGGCTGGGGAGGCCTCACAATCATGGTGGAAGACCAAGGGACATCTTACATGGCAGCAGGCAAGAGAGAGCTTGTGCAGGGAAACTCCCCCTTATAAAACCATCAGATCTGATGACACGTATTCACTTTCACCAGAACAGCATGGGAAAGACCCACCCCCATGACTCAATTACCTCCCACTGGTGCCTTCCCATGACACATGAGAACTGGAACTACAGTTCAAGATGAGATCTGGGTGGGGACACAGCCAAACCATATCACTGATATTTCTCCATCTTTTGTACTTTGGTATATGATCTTCCTCGGCCTATTCTTTAAACATTGATGTCCTCTTCTCCTTTTCTCCTTGGGCAATTTTTTCTATTTTTTCCCCATATGTAAGGCAAGAAAATCAACGAAATGAAAAGGATTTAGACCCTTGGATCAGCTTCTCTCTCAATTACATGAAGACAGGAAGAAGGAGAGTACCATAACCATACATTGGTAGTTTAATATACAAAGAGTCTATCCACCAGCAAAGACCTAAACTTTGACCAATCACATTACTATCCCTCCTACATCTGGAAAACTTATAGAATGTTCTCTAAGGGAGGAACACTCAGGGAGAAATGTGAAATAGAACCAGCTAAAAAAGGTGACTAGAAGACTTACTTAGCTTAAAAACACTACATCAAGGGATGTGATATAAAACTGAGGTAGTGGCCGGGTGCAGTAGCTCACACCTATAATATCAGCACTTTGGGAGGCCAAGGCAGGAAGATTGTTTGAGCCCAGGAGTTCAAGACCAGCCTGGACAACATAGTGAGACAACAAATAAAAAATTTGCAAGGCATGGCGGTGTATACCTGTAGCTCCAACTACTCAGGAGGCTGAAGTGGGAGAATCACTTGAGCCTGGGAGTGAGTCAAGATTGCACCACTGCACTCTAGCCTGGGCAACAGAGTGAGACCCTGTCTCAAAAAAAAAAAAAAAAAAAAAAAAAAAAAAAAAAAACTACAGCAGAGATTGCCAGTTGCCAAAAATTGTCTATTTTTCCTCCTTCACTAACAATGAAATCTGATTTTTATTTGAGGTAGCAGTGCATTTATAAAAAGCTACTCTGCCCCACCTTCCTTGAGGCTACATGTGGCCATATGATGGTGTTCTAGTCAATGAAATGTAGATGGAAATGTTGGGTTGAGCTTCCAAGAAAGTTTTGTAAAAGAAGTTACTTCAGCTGAGACATCTGCCCCCTTTCCCTTCCTTTCTTCCTCCATCTTCCTGCCTCAAATACAGGCATGACGATTAGAGACACAGCAGGCATCTTTGACCATGAGGTGGCCTTGATACTAAAAGCCAATGGCTCATATCACCAGAAAGATACAAGGAGCTGGGTCAATCATGAAATTGACTTTTTAGACTTAAGAGGCTTCCTCCAGACTTTGTCTTACATTGAAGAGAAATAAACTTCTCTTTTTAAATCAGTTTTAATTTTAGTTTCCTAATACAGGCAACCGAACTCAATCCTACTAAGTGATGCAGAAATTATTCAGTTGCTGCAAAAGTAATTGTGGTTTTTGATATGACTTTTTATAAAGTGTATGTTTAATTCAGCTATAAATGTCCCTAAAGTGATTGTAACCCTTTAAGGAATGTATTTCCAAATAAATCTTCCTGGAAGAGTCATAATATGTGTAACCAAAGTCTACTGCTGAAAGAAACTATCATTGAAATATTTACTGTATGAACAGTCTCTTCTGTGAATATTAAGTGACTGGAGTAGTGAAAAAGACTGAGGCAAGTAAAGTAAAGGGGAAACTTTTCTTCAGATGGTTAAAAGAGAAGAAATCATGCTTTTGACACTGTAGGGAGGAGGAAATGCTGTTTTCTGTGTAAGCAGTGGCTCTTCTATTTTTCTTTTTCCTGAAAGGTTTGATTTCGTGGTCTCTGAAAAGAGGTTAAGAAGAAAAGACAGACAGTGAAAGTGTGAAGGAAAATCTCAAAAGTGTGCTCAAAGCTGAGATCCAGCTGAGGAAAAAAAAAAACAAAAAACCTGGAAAGGGAGTTATTTGGAGGTTTTGGTGACAATCTTGCCTGTTTGATGGAAATCTGAGTTGGTCCTAGGAGGCCTGGATACCAAGTTAGGATTCACAGTGAATTATAAGGTGGCTCCTCTACTGGATCTGTCCTGTTACCCAGATCAAATGAGCATAGCCCACTATCACCACCTAATGGAAACATACCTAAATTACAGGAGCGAAACTGGTGGAAAGGCTTAATACACAGAGAACATTCCTTTTCCATTTTCTTAAACTTCTCTCAGTTACTGTTCTGCCATTACCTATCCAAATAATAATGTTCTTTATGTTTAAAGTTATGTTTATTGTGGTTACATTTATGACATATTTACAGCTTGCAAAGAGCTTTTGTATACATGTTCCTATCCAATTAGCACAGCATATCTATAAAGTTATTGGGAAAGGTTAGAAAACTAAGGCTCAGAAAGATTAAAGGATGAACTAAAATGCTCTTTAAAAAGGAGACATCTTAGGCCAGACGCAGTGGCTCACTCCTGTAATCCCAGCACTTTAGGAGGCCGAGGCTGGCGTATTACTTTAGGTCAGGAGTTCAAGACCAGCCTGGTCAACATGGCAAAACTCTGTCTCTACTAAAAATTCAAAAATTAGCTGGGGTTGGTGGCATGTGCCTGTAGTCACAGCCACTCAGGAGGCTGGGGCAGGAGAATTGCTTGAACCCGGGAGGCGGAGGTTTCAGTGAGCCAAGATCAAGCCACTGCACTCCAGCCTGGGTGACAGAGCAAGACTCCATCTCAAAAAATAGAAGGAAAAAAAAAAAAAAAAAAGACGGAGGGGGACATCTTACATTCTTAAGTTTTTTGACATAATGTAGTGTTCATTTCCACTAATCCACGCTGACGTTAGAATAAATGTGGAGGGTTTTCGTTTTATGTTTCATTGGTCAGGAATCAGTTTTTCTCTGAAGTGTTTCATAGGGATGAATCAAGAGGGACTAAACCCTATTCGACGTGACTCTCTTTGGACATTAGTAATAACGAAGGATAGGTGTCATCAGTGACAAGTTAGTGTTGTCTGAGAAGTGAAAGTAATATTTCTGCCTACTGTCACTGACTGAACCTCCTCTGCTGGGCCAATTCCACAGTACTGAGTAAATCCTCATACTACCATCCTTTTCTTTAGCCATTTAACTTACAAGATTATTATTTTTATAAAAACGAGAAATGCCTCTTCTGTCACTGCTCACAAAGAAACTACTGAAATTTCTACTCATTTCAAAATCATTTGTCTACTTTAACTTTCATCCAAGTCAAGTTTGTTGTGAATCCTGGCAGCTGAAAGTGAAGCTCAGAAGGACTGACCATCAAGATTAGATTCAGAGCAAGTTATGAAGCATTTTCATGTAGTTTATATAATTTGATCCAATAATCCAGCATTGCAGCCGCTGGCATTATTTTTAGCTTGTATCTAAGAAAACTGATACTGTGAGACTTAAATGTCTTACTCAAAACAGAAAGTGGTGGAGCTATAAAGTAAATGCAGGATTTTTTTAAACTCCAAACTTCAAGCTTTTTCCACAACACCACATTGAATTAAGATTTCTACCTGGTCTCTGTATAAAATAAGGGTTAGAGCCAGCAGATTAGCCACAATGCAGAAGATGTGGAATAATTTTTACTTTTGAGTTGCCCATCATGATGGTTAATTTTATGTTTCAACTCAACTGGGCTAAGTGATGCCCAGATATTGTTTTTGGTGTGTTTGTGAGGGTGTTTTGGGAGGAAATTCACATTTTAATCAGTAGATTGAGTTAAAAAAAAAAAAAAATTCATCATCAGTGTGGAAGGTCCCAAATAGAACAAAAAGTCAGAGGAAGGGCAAACTCTCTCTCTCTTCAAGTGGGGACATTCATCTCCTGCTCTTGGATACTGGCGTTTCTGGATCTCAGACCTTCTGACTTGGACTGAGTTACATCACTGGCTTTCTCCTGAGTCTCCAGCTTGCAGATGGCACGTCATGGGACTTCTCATACTTCATAATCACACAAGCCAATTCCCATAATAAGTGTCTTCTTATATATTTATATCTATCTATATCTATATAATATAAAAATATGTAAATCTTATTGGTTCTGCTTCTTTGCTGAACCTTGACTAACACACTCATGATATACAAACTGTTTCAAAGACTTATAAAAGAAATCTGTAAAGCTGAGAATCACCATGAAATAAATTAGATCACTATTCTTACTATAAAAAGAGCTTTTTAAAGTCATTTTTTTCAATCCTAATTCTAAAATGAAGAAAGCAAAGATCATGAATAGGCAACTGGTATAAGAAAAAATGTAATAAGTACAAATATTAAATGATACTAATAATTAAAGACATTTTAAGGACATACAATCATCTTTCACTTCCAGAGCCAAACTACTAATTGAGTAATTGATTCTCCAGAAAATTAGTAATGGCCAAGGTCTATTAAACTGGCAAATATTCAGTAGGGAAGGTGTAAGCTCTCTCATAAACTATCTGTAGCAGTGTAAATTGGCTCAGTCATTTTGGAAATGTGAGATATTCCAGAAACATGGAGTAATATGGGCAAAAGAGTCCAAAATGTTCATACTAAGGAGTTCTGGATTAAAATCAGCAGCGCAATCTAAACTTCTCAGTAAAATTTGAAAACTCACAATATACTCCATAAACTAGGATTGATACAAGTTAATGTCATTGTAAAGAAAAACTGGCCAATAAGTATTAGAGACATAAATCAGGATTAAAAATTACAGCTGATAGGCTAAATGTTCTAAGTTGGCACCAAGAGTCTCTAAGCCTTAATTGACAATTACATGAGGGAGTTTCAAAGGAAAGGCAAGACTGCTGGCATGCACAGTAGAGAAGGCACTGAGTTAGCTATAATGTGCTGCTAAGAAAGGGTTATATCTAAAGACTACATATATTTGCTCTGAGGATTCTATTAACAAATATACAAATATTAAAATGGATGGAGGTGAAAGTCCATTTTTGGCAGAGTCATACTTATTTTACAACCATATAATTATGAATCATATTCTTGCTAGAAAAAAAGCAGTTCCTCTGAGACATAATAATTTCAAAGGTGTTACCATCTTTTAAATGTAACCCCTAAATATACACAAGTGTGTCTTTGGAAATGTGTTTTTCCACTTCTTTCTTATGCTTATAGAAACATACACAAACACATAATCATACATAGAAAGGATTTTTGGTTAGTTTCACAAAATAAGATCATGGTATCCACCTTGTTTTACAACTTTTTTCATCCTAAATTATCAGACAATCGGCATAGAAATAACTTATTTTTGATGTTGTTAAACATGTTTTATACATTATTACACAGCAAAATCAACCTTTTGGGAGTGTATAGTTCTATGAATTTCAGCAATGCCTGCATTCATGTGACCACTACCACAATAAACATGTACATTTCCATCAACCTAAAAAGTTCCTTCACATCCTGTAGTCACACTCTCCTTCCATCCCTAAGTCCCAACAACCACTAATCTGTTCTTCAACATTATAGTCTTGTCATTTCAAGAATGTCACATCGGCCAGGCATAGTGGCTCATGCCTGTAATCCCAGCACTTTGGAGGACCAAAGCGGGTGGATCACCTGAGGTCAAAAGTTCAAGACCAGTCTGACCAATATGGTGAAACCCCGTCTCTATCAAAAATACAAAAATTAGCCGGGCGTGGTGGCATGCGCCTGTAATTCCAGCTACTTGGGAAGCTGAGGCAGGAGATTCATTTGAACCTGGGAGACAGTGGTTGCAGTGAGTCGAGATCATGCCACTGCACTCTAGCCTGGGTGACAGAGTGAGACTCCACCTTAAAAAAAAAAAAAATCAATGAAATCGCACTACATTTGAAATTGGCTTCTCTTGTCCCACATGATGCCTTTGAGATTCCTCTAAGTCGTGTGTACCAATAGTTCATTCATTTTTGCTGAGCAGTATTTCATTACAGGGATGTACCACAGTTTATTTTTACTTATTGTTTTTAATGACTGTACTACATTTCATATGTGGACCCATGTATTCAATCAGTCTTGTACTGATGAACATTCAAGCTAGTTTCCAATTTTTCTGCAAAGAAACAACGTTGAACATTATATTCTAAATAGAGAGATGCTCTAATTTACATAACCTGATCTTTTTGTTTTGTTTTGTTTTGTTTTTTGTTTTTTGACACGGAGTTTCGCTCTTGTTGCCCAGGCTGGAGTGCAATGGTGTGATCTCACCGCAATCTTTGCCTCCCAGGTTCAAGCGATTCTCCTGCCTCAGCTTCCCAAGTAGCTGGGATTACAGGCATGAACCACCACGTCCAGCTAATTTTGTATTTTTAGTAGAGATGGGGTTTCTCCATGTTGGTCAGGCTGGTGTCGAACTCCCAACTTCAGGTGATCCACCCACCTCGACCTCCCAAAGTTCTGGGATTACAGGCATGAGCCATCGCGCCTGGCCATAATCTGATTATTAAATGTAAGATTTCTTGGTAACACACATGTGTAGCTTAACATTTAAGTTTTTCCCAGTATTCCTTGTTGTCACATTTCATATTCCCACCAGCAACATATGAAAGTATTTTCTCACATTTTTGTCACCTTGAAATAGCTTCTCTTTTTAGTTTTTTCCCAGTCTAATGGATTCAAAAATTGCATCTTGTTTTAGCTTTAATTTGCATGTCCTTGAGCATCCTTAGAGATAACCTTTGGCCATTTGGATATCCTCTTCGGTGAGGGGTCCACTCATTGCCTTTGCCCATTTTCCTAGCAGGTGGTTTATTTGTTTCTTCTCAAGGGAGTTCTTTGCATACTGGAAATATTAATAGTTGTTCTGAGCTGGCACAATGGCTTACACTTGTAACCCCAGAACTTTGGGAGGCCAAGGCAAGAGGATCACTTGAGTCTAGGAATTTCAGATCAGCCTGGGCAACATATTGACATCCCATCTCTACAAAAAATAAATAGCCAAGCATGATGGCACATGCATGTGATCTCAGCTACTTGGGAGGCTGAGGCAAGAGGATGGCTTGAGCTCTGGAGTTTGAGGCTGCAGTGAGCTATGATTACTGCACTCTAGCCTGGGCAGCAGAGTGAAGCCCTTTCTCTAAAAAATTAAAAAAATAATTTTGTGTCTGAGAGAAAAGCTAGTATTTCTGTTGGCAGTAATAGTATCTGTCTCTCAGGGGTCTTGTTAGGATCTTCAAAGAGATATCTGTCATGATGCCTGGCACATACTAGGTGATTTTTTTTTTTCCTAACCTATTAGAAATTGAGATGATAGTAAGTGATTTTGGAATGTACTTTTCCCTTTTCTCTAAAGCAAACACTGAGCCAGGCCCAAGAAAGGGCAGCTGATCTGTGCTTTTCACAGGTTGAGGAAGCATGATTTGGAATCCTAAAAGTGCAGGGACTTATAGGCCAATCTTCACACAGATACGTCCCTTAGGCATAACAATAACTAATATTTACATAGTACTTTGTACACTGGGCATGGTGGCACACACCTGTAATCCCAGCACTTTGGGAGGCTGAAGTGGGTGGATCACCTGAGGTCAGGAGATTCAGACTAACCTGACCAACAAGGTGAAACCCCATCTCTACTAAATACAAAAACTTAGCCAGGTGTGGTGGTGCATGCCTGTAATCCCAGTATCCCAGTTACCTGGGAGGCTGAAGCAGGCTCAAAACCGCATCCCAAATAAACTACTTGAACTCAACTTCTTTACCTAAGATTACTTTGGTAGCAATCTAAATTAAGACAGGTACCACATCCACCAATACAATATTCAATGGGGAAAGGTCATTTTCCCAAAGAAAAAGTCAAAAAAAAAAAAAAAAAAGAGCGAGAGAAAAAGAGAGAGAGAGAGAAAAAAAAAAAACACTTTGGACAGAAAAGCAAATGATTCCCACCTCATGCAGATAGATCTTGGTGTTCTCTACACAGACATCTTACTTTAGAATTATCACCCAGAGCTTCATCTGGCCAACAAAGCCAATGTGAGTCAATTCCTCTTTTAAATCCCCAAGGCCAGAGCCAAGACACTCAGACAAAGTACACTCCAACACACACATTTTAATGCACAATGGGAGTGCCCTAGGAGACCTGTAAATCAGGTGGCATTGCTATTGTCACTGATGACACGTGGGATTGTATCTGTCCATCTCATCCTCCATGATGAGCAGACATCAAATCACCCCTCATCACCATGCAGACCCTCAGATCATTCTGCAGCATGTCCTGGGTACCTAGTAGCTTGGGAGAATGTCTAGCCTTGAAGATCACTCAAAGCAGAGAATGCACATAATAATTCATGTCAATAAGAAAAGGGCCATAAAATCAGATCTCATGGGACCAAACTCTGAAATCCATGAAAATTTAGCAGAAGTCTGCCTTGACTCCTGCCTGAATAGCCAATAAATGGAAGCTGAGGCTGCTAGAGAGATTCCTGAAGAAGACTCAGACCTCCTCCAAAAAGTATTCAGAGTGCTTACTGCTTACCTGAACCATTGATGGACCCTATTATGCAGCAAGGTTCCTACCCCCACCCTGAAAAGCTCAAGGACAAGCCTATAGACAACTGCAGTATATGCAATATTTATTTATTCAATTCGTATGCATTGAGTTATATTTATGTCAAACTTACGTGAATTTCTCGCTCACACATCTGTTGGTTCACTGGCGTTTGGCTGATCCAGGCTGGGTTAGGTTCATGTATGCTGCACTGTCTCCCCTTTTTGGGGGATGGGTTGGACTCTTGGAGCACTTCCATCCTACAGTAATGACAGGAATGCAGAAAGTCCAGCCCACCTAGCACTAATTAGCATTAGTAGCACATGTCTACTAATATCCCAACAGCCAAAGTAACAACTAAGAGACAGGAAAGTAGATGCTACCCACTATGAGGTCATGACAAATGGATGCATGATACTATTACACGGGAGAGGCTGGGTATAGTGGCTCATGCCTAGAATCCCATCACTTTTGGAGGCCAAGGTGGGTGGACTGCTTGACGCCAGGAGTTCAAGACCAGCTGGGCAACATGGCAAAACCCCGTCTCTACTCAAACTACAAAAATTAGCCAGGTGTGTTGGTGGATGCCTGTAACACCAGCTACTCAGGAGGCTGAGGCAGGACAGTCACTTGAACCTAGGAGGTGGAGGTTGCAGTGAGCCGGGATTGCACCACTGCACACCAGCCAGGGTGACAGAGTGAGATTCCATCTCAAAAACAATAAAAAAGTACAAAAAAAAAAAAGGGGGGGGGGGGAGAATGTGGGGCCAATCTATCACAGATAGATGGAATCTATAATTCCATCTATCAGTTTAAATAATGAGAAATGGGCAGCCTAGTAAAGATCAAAGAGAAAGAACGTTCCATACGGGTAAAGGCAAGAGAGAACAGCTATGACTGGAAACTAGAGAAACACAAAGATGGGCACCCAATCCAGCTTACAGGAGTCTAAGGGGGCTTTCATATCTTATAAAGGTTTCTCCTATACTCCCTACCCTGGTAAAGATCTACTGTCTCACAGAATGAGGCTGAGCTACTGATGTCCAACTACTGGACAAAAGGACTCAGGGTCTAATATTCTGTTTCTTTTTTCTTATTCTCAGGTCACTGTCACACCTAGAAAGACATTATTACAGTAGGTAGCTCATCAGGCATGAGCAGGGCAAGGGAGGGCTCCCCCTGTCCCACCACCCCCCCAACCAAGAATGTCAGGCAACCATCAGGTGATGGTCAATAATAATTGGTTGCAGCCAGTGCCAGGGAAAGGAAGTCTCCCTATAGCTAGAAAAAATCTGAAATTGTTGATCAGCAGCTTCCTGATAAGATCTCAGGAGTTGGGTGAGTGGGCTCAAGCATGCACACTAAGAGGCAAAATGGCAGAGTTTAACTGGTACATGACCTCCTAGGAACAATCGGCTGGTAAGAGAATAATGCCTCAAGGGAGCATGCGTACAACTCCAGTGAACGCACTGCACACGGTGGTCCCCTCCCAAACACTGGCAGGCCACCATGTATGCAGAGAGCCCACCCTGAGGGAAGAATCAGGGGAGAAGTAGCAAATCAGACGTATGCCAATGTATAAAACCCCAAGTCAAAAGTCAAAGTGCACACTTGACTCTCTCAAGTCATCTGCTTGGCCCTCTTCCAAGTGTACTTTACCTCCTTTCAGTCCCACTCTAAAGTTTTTTAATACATTTTCAGGCCAGGTGCGGTGGGTAACACCTGTAATCCCAACACTTTGGAAGACCAAGACAAGTGGATTGGATCACCTGAGGTCAGGAGTTTGAGACCAGCCTGGTCAACATGGTGAAACCCAATCTCTACTAAAAATACAAAAATTATCTGGGAGTGGTGGTGGATGCCTGTAATTCCAGCTACTCGGGAAGCTGAGGTAGGAGAACTGCTTGAACCCAGGAGGTGGAGGTTGCATTGAGCTGAGACTGCACCACTGCACTCCAGCCTGGGTGACAAGAGCAAAACTTAATCTCAAAAAAATCATAAAAATTAAAAATTAACAAATAAATTTTCACTCCTGCTCTAAAACCCTCCATCTCTCCTTCTGCCTATGCCCCTCAGTTAAATTCTTTCTTCTGAGGAAGCAAGAACTGAGGTTGCTGCTGACCCTTATGGACTGGGCACTGCTAACAACAATGGGGGCCATTAGGAGAACAGTTTCAGCCAAGCTGTAGGAGCAGAAACTGAGTCACAGGAGATTAAGATTGTGAGGGCATTGTTGTTACAACGTAGACATTTATTCAATAATTTACTAGAGGTTGGATCTGGTGGCTCATGCTTGTAATCCCAACACTTTGGGAGGTCGAGGTGGGCGGGTCTCCTTGAGATCAGGAGTTTGAGACTAGCCTGAACAACATGGTGAAACCCCATCTCTACTATAAATACAAATATTAGCCAGGTGTGGTGGTGTGCACCTGTAATCCCAGCTACTTGGGAGGCTGAGGCAGGAGAATCGCTTGAACCCAGGAGGCGGAAGTTGCAGTGAGCCGAGATCACGCCATTGTACTCCAGCCTGGGTGACAGAGCGAGATGCTATCTCACAACATAATAATAATAAAAATTTTAAAAATTAAAAAACAACTTACTAGAAATGATGAGTTAAAAACAGAAGAGAAGGTAGAAGAATGTGCCATTCTCGCCTCAGAGCATTTGCAGATGCTTCTCCTTCTACCTGGAATGTGTTCCTGTTACCAGTGGAGGGTTTTGACTATGAGTTGTCCAAGTCCCTGGCGTTTTGAACAAAATATTGAACAAAATGCTACAAAAGTAGCAATGGAATAAAATGCAGGAAGGAAGCAGCGAAAGCAGGAATTGATTAAAGTGAGAAAGCACCCCGCAGGGTTGGAGTGGGCCCAAGCAAGCAGCTCAAGGGCCCGGTTACAAAGTGTTCTGGTCTTTAAGTATTCCATTGTAGTTTCTTATCAGCTACCCCTTATCTGGATGAAGGATTTGGTCTGTGGCTAATTAAAAGCTGAGGTGAATTGGTGCCCTGTGTAGATGAAGAGATGGTCCCTGCTTGGCCTGAGGCCAATCCAAGACATTCTCCCTTTCCATCTGAGACATAGCAGAAGTGGGAGAGCTGTAGGGAAAGTAGCCTTTGATCCTTTGTTACTTGGGGTGGGGAGATAGGGTTTTCCCTTTTGATGTAGCTTTAGGAAGTTGTTGTTAATTGGCCTTTGATTTCCTGCCCCCAGACCTTGGTGTTTTCTCTTTTAGGAAGTTAGCACAAATTGGCCTTAAGTTCCCTGTCTCCAGACCCTATTCTCCTGCCTCATTCCCACCAGATCTTCACAGAGCTGATTCCTACTTATCATTCAGATCTCGATTCAACCATCACCTCCTCAGAAAGCCTCATGCTGACACCCCTGCCCCACATAAAGCCTCCCTGTTCCACCCACACATTGCTCTCTACCACATGCTATTATCTTCATTGTATTTATTAGTATGTTTTTATTTGTTGTTGTGTTGTTATTTTGTTTACTTGCTTATTGTCTCCCTCACTAGAATGCGCTTCAGCACTGTTGATGAAAAAATCAAACTCTGTAAATTACACGTTTATTCCAAGCCTGTGTGAGTGACCATGGCCCTGGGAACAGTCTCAAGAAGTCCTGGGAAAATGTGTTCTGAGGCAAGAGAATAGGGTCTGAGACAGATCTTCTGAGGTTAGGAGTTGGAGACCAGCCTGAACAACATGGTGAAACTTTGGCTCTACTAAAAGTACAAAAAAAAAAAAAAAAAAAAAAAATTAGCCGAGCGTGGTGATAAGAGGTGGCAACGTGCTAGCAGCCCTGGCTCTCGGTGCCTCCTGGACCTCAGCATCCACTCTGGCAGTGCTTGAGCCCTTCAGCCCGCCACTGCACTGTGGGAGCCCCTCTCTGGGCTCGCTGAGGCCGGAGCAGGCTCCCTCTGTTTGCTGGGAGGAGTGGAGGGAGAGGCGCAGGAGGGAACGGAGGCTGTGCGTGGCGCTCACGGGCCAGCATGAGTTCCCACGGGTGTGGGCTGGGCAGGCCTTCCACTCCGAGGGGCCGGCCGGCGCCAGTGACCCAGGGCAGTGAGGGGCTTAGCACCCAGGCCAGCAGCTGTGGAGGGTGCACTTGGTCCCCCAGAACTGCTGGCCCGCCCCAAACGTGAATTCTCACCAGGGCTCAGCCACCTCCCCATGGGGCAGGGCTCGGGACCTGCATCCCGCCATGCCCGAGCCTCCCTGCCCCCCGCTGTGGGCTCCAGTGATGCCAGAGCCTCCCCGACAGGCACCACCCCCTGTTCCGTGGTGCCTGGTCCCATCAACCGCCCAAGGGCTGAAGAGTGCAGGCACACTGCACAGGACTGGCAAGCAGCTCCAACTGCTGCCTGGTGCACGATCCACTAGGTGAAGCCAGCTGGGCTCCTGAGTCTAGTGGGGACTTGGAGAGCCTTTATGTCTAGCTAAGGGATTGTAAATATACCAATCAGCACTCTGTGTCTAGCTCAAGGTTTGTAAATGCACCAGTCAGCACTCTGTGTCTAGCTAATCTAGTGGGGACTTGGAGAACTTTAGTATCTAGCTGGAGGATTGTAAATACACCAATCAGCACTCTGTGTCTAGCTCAGTGATTGTAAATGCACCAATCAGCACTCTGTCAAAACAGACCAATCAGCTCTCTGTAAAATGGACTAATCTGCAGGATGTGGGTGGGGCCAGATAAGGGAATAAAAGCAGGCTGCCCAAGCCAGCCAGCCAGAAGTCGTCCACTGCCCTCTTTTTCAATGCTGTGGGAGCTTTGTCCTTTCACTCTTTCACACTGCTGCTTGCTCTTTGGGTACACTTTGCCTTTATGAGCTGTAACACTGACTGCGAAGGTCTGCAGCTTTACTCCTGAAGGCAGTGAGACCACGAACCCACTGGGAAGAATGAACAACTCCAAACGCGCTATCTTTAAGAACTGTAATACTCACCAGGAGGGTCCGCGGCTTCATTCTTGAAGTCAGTGAGACCAAGAACCCACCAATTCCAGACACAGTGGCACATGCCTGTGATCCCAGCTGCTCAGGCAGGAGAACCACTTGAACCCAGGAGGTGAAGGTCGCAGTGAGCCAAGGTCACACCATTGCAATCCAGCCTGGCAACAAGCACAAAACTCCATCTCAAAAAAAAAGAGAGAATAGGATCTGGAGGCAGGGAACATAAGGCAGGTTCATGCTGATTTCCTAGAACTAAATCAAATGGAACCCCTTCAGCTATGACAGGAAATATCTTCATTTACATAGGGTGTACAATGAGTAAATGACTTTGTAATTTTACTTCATCCTCTTTATTTACATAGGGCATACACCAAGTAACCAATAGAAACCTCCAGAGGATATTTAAACCCCAGAAAATTCTGTTATGGGGCTCTTGAGACCCTGTGCCTGGGCCAGCTCCTACACAGTGGAGTACTTTCATTTGCAATAAATCTCTGCTTTTGTTGCTTCATTCTTTCCTTGCTTTGTGCATTTTGTCCAATTCTTTGTTCAAGACGTCAAGAACCTGGACACCTTCAACTGGTACCACAAGGTAATTAGGTTACAAGTTGGTTTTATACATTTTAGGAAGACAAGAATTGTAGGTGAAATTATAAATTGATACACGGAAAGTGTACATTGGTTCAGCCTAAAGAGACAGGACATCTCAATTCGGGGGTTTGGGGGAGTGCACAGGTCCTAAGTGGATTCAAAGATTTTCTGATTGGCAAGTGGTAGGAAGAGTTAAGCTTTTTCTGAAGACTTGAAGTCTGTAGAACGAAGCCTCAGTTAAGGGGGGTTGTGGAGACCAAGGTTCTTGTTATGTAGATGAAGCCTCATTGGAAGCAGCCTTCAGAGAGAATAGATGGTGAGTGTTTCTTTTCAGACCTTAAAAGTTGTCACATTCTTAGTTAATCTTTCCTAGATCTGTGAAAGGCCTGGCTGCATTAAAGGAGATTCTCTAGAGATGCAAATTTCCCCCACAAAAAGACAGCTTTGCAGGGTCATTTCAAAATATGTCAAAAAATATAATTTGGGGTAAAATATTTTGATTTCCTTTAGGGCCTATCATGTGACGCTATACCAGAGTGAGATTGGAATGTGGTGTCTTACTGCCACAAAGAGTCTGTTTTGTCAGTCTTATGATCTCCTATTTACTGTTAATGTGGGTCAATTGTGCCTAAACTCCAAAAGGGGGAGATATCTGATCTCCTTTCTGGTCATGGCCAGGAATTCCGTTTTTCAAGTTTCTCTGGGATCTCGGCACAGAGTCTGTTCAGTCAGTTGGGGATGGGAGGCGGGGGAGCTTAGAATTTTTATTTTTTATTTATTTTTTTAATTATTATTATTATTATTTTATTTGAGAGCGAGTCTCACAGTGTTGCCCAGGCTAGAGTGCAATGGCACGGTCTCAGTTCACTGCAACGTCCACCTGCCAGGTTCAAGCGATTCTCCTGCCTCAGCCTCCTGAGTAGCTGGGATTGCAGGTGTGCACCACCACGCCCAGCTAATTTTTTGTATTTTTAGTAGAGATGAGGTTTGACCATGTTGTCCAGGCTGGTCTCAAACTCCTCGCCTCAGGTGATTTACCTGCCTTGGCCTCCCAAAGTGTTGGGATTACAGGCATGAGCCACCGTGTCCAGCCCCGGAAATGGACCAGATCCTAAGCTCCAGGCAGTGCTGTTCTCCTCTCTTGGGACTGTAACCACCCAAAGGGTTCACTTTGCCTGCTGCCTAAACAGATTTATCAAGGCAGAAGAATTGCAATGGAGAAAGAGTAATTCACGTAGAGCAACTGGTGAGGGAGACCAGAATTTTATTATTAATCAAATCAGTCCCCCGAAGAATTTGGGAATCAGAATTTTTAAGGATAATTTGGTGGGCAGGGGCCAGTGAGCCAAGAGTGCTGATTGGTTGGGTGGGAGATGAAGTCACAGGGAGTCTAAGCTGTCCTCTTGTGCTGAGTCAGTTCCTGGTGTAGCAGGACAAGCCACAGACAAAACCCCTCAGACACCAAGTTAAAGAAGGAAGCGGTTTATTTGGCTGGGAGCATCCGCAGGATTTCTGTGTTAACAGCCAAGCTCCCTGAGTGGGCAATTCCTGTCCCTTTTAAGGGCTCACAACTCTAAGGGGGTGAGCGTGAGAGGGTCGTGATTGATTGAGCAAGTAGCGGGTACGTGACTGAGGGCTGCATGTACCGATAATTAGATGAGAACAAAACAGGATAGGGATTTTCACAGTGCTTTTCTATACAATGCCTGTAATCTATAGATAATATAACCAATTAGGTCAGGGGTCGATCTTTAACTACCAGGCCCAGGGTGCAGTGCTGGCCTGTCTACTTGTGGATTTCATTTCTGCCTTTTAGTTTTTACTTCTTCTTTCTTTGGAGGCAGAAATTGGGCATAAGACAATATAAGGGGTGGTCTCCTCCCTTAGTGGGAGAAATCCACAAGATCAGATGAGCCAGTTTATCAATGTGGATGGTGCCAGATGATGCATCAAGTGCAGGGCCTGCAAAATATTTCTGGCACTGATCTTAGATTTTACAATAGTGGTGCTATCCCCAGGAGCAATTCGGGGAGGGTCAGAATCTTCCCTCCCTCCAGCTGCATGACTCCTAAACCATAATTTCTAATTTTGTGGCTAATTTGTTAGTCCTGCAAAGGCCGTCCAGTCCTCAGGGAGGAAGGGGGTTTATTTTGGGAAAGGGCTGTTACCATCTTTGTTTCAAAGTTAAACTATAAACTAAATTCCTCCTAAAGTTCCCAGGAATGAACAAGGACAGCTTGGAGGTTAGAAACAAGATGGAATTGGTTAGGTCAGATCTCTTTCACTGTAATAATTTTCTCAGTTATAGTTTCACAATGGTGGTTTCAGGACTATCTAGGGGCCAAACCTGCAGATCTCAGCCTCAGCTTGTAACAGTGAAAAAGAAGCCTCGCATGACTAACTCCATTTTTCTCCTAACCTCCTACCCCAACGGTGTTATCTTTTAGGTTAACTGCTTGTGCTTATCTCTGCATGTAGGCCAAGCTAACTATGGAAGGAATTTAGTTTATAGTTTAACCTTAAAGCACGGATGATCCTAGTACCTTCCCAAAACTAACCCTCAAGGAGATAAGCAGGGTGCACACACAAGTATCAATGTTATGTTAAAGATTTATAGGAGTGGCCCGGGCATGGTGGCTCACACCTGTAATCCCAGCACTTTGGGAGCCCGAGCTGGGTGGATCACCTGAGGTCAGGAGTTTGAGACCAGGCTGGCCAACATGGTGAAACCCCATCTCTACTAAAAATACAAAACTTAGCTGGGCGTGGTGGCAGATGCCTGTAATCCCAGCTAGCTACTCAGGAGGTTGAGGCAGGAGAATCACTTGAACCCAGGAGGTGGAGGTTGCAGTGAGCTGAGATCATGCCATTGCACTCCAGCTTGGGTGACAAGAGCAAAATTCCGTCTAACAAAGAAAAAAAAAAAAAAAAGGAAAAGAAAAAAGGAAAGCTTTATAGGAGCATTGTGACCTGACCAATGCCACTCAGATACCTGTGGTCAGCAGTCATCTTTTGATCTCAACCTCACTCCTCTTTTCTTTCCCCTAACATAAAAGGAGCCCAAAATGCATGTTACTTTAAGATGTTTCTTTAGGACACTAGTCCACCCTCTTCTCAGCTTGCTGACTCTCAGAAATAAAGCACCTTCCTTGCCCCAACACCTTGTCTCTCAACTGATTGCTTGTCATGCAGCAAGCGGTATGAGGTTTGGACTCAGCTATAAGCTTACCACTTCCACAGCACTCTCACCCTGCCTTGCTATTCCTCCAACTGCCTCAGACTCACACTAGGCTCAAGTAGCAAAGAGAGGGTTCAACTCACCCTGCCTACCTGCCATCTGTGACACCTGGGCCTCTCTCTTACTGACAATCAACCACTTGCTCCCTCTCCAAATGACTTCCATCATCTTAGTTAGGTTCTAGGATGCATGAGCCTCTATCTCTCTTCTGCATCATCTTCAGGATTAAATTCAGGAAGGAGTCAGTCAGCAGCCCTGATTAATTCTTCTTCTTGGGTAATCTACTCTTCATGCATAGACTAGCATGCATGCACACACACATGCACACGCACACACACACACACACACCAAATAAAGCATAATATTTGCAACTTCATGTAAGCGTATTTGCAGGACAAATTCTCTTAAAATGCTGAAATAATGGATACGCATATTTTAAATTTTGATGGAAATTGTTCGAGTGCCCTTCAAAACAGTGTACCAATTTACACTGTCAATCTTTGTGCCAATTTTCCTGCAAAAACTGTATACATAGGGTAATACCAAATATTTCAATGTTTATGACAAAAAAGTCTAGAAAAATGATATTGTTCTTTCAATTTGCAGTAACCTAGTTATGAGGAAGATTGGATTTTTCCCCATGCATATTGTAGCAGTTTTTAAAATCGTTAAAAAGGAGACTTGATCTAAATATCCACCATCAAAATGATTTGTTAAGTAATTTGTAGAATAGGTTACAGAAAAAATAAGTGATTAGTAAATATAAGGAAAAAATGCTCTCTGCCAACTATAATTAAAGAAACATGAATGAAAACAGCAAATATGATACCAGTATTTTCAACCTCATATAACTGACAAAGATTTAAAATTTTTAATAATTCCTATGGTTGGCAAAGTTCCACCACTACCATTGCTAGCACTTGCTACAGAATTTAAATAAAAGTGATGACCTCTGTCATATACTTTTGCCCCAAATCATGCCTTTCCTACTTTTTAATTCCTCAAGCTATACTAAATGTACCAGTAAAATCTCTTTTAACACCTCTTTTCTTAACTTGATCAGAACTTGACATTCATAGTTCCTTAACTCTCGATGAGAAGCTTGATAAGGTGAGAAAGAAATCAATTGGATTTCCACTTACCAATGTTTAGTGCTCCAAACATTTGACACCCAAGAGGCCTTCTAGTATCTTAATTTTGGTTTCCCCAAAAGCAGTGTCTAGGACTTGGCTGCAGGGATGTTATTTGGTAAGTAATCCCCAGAAGTGTAGTAACAGGGTGGTGATTATGAGGCAGGGAAGATGTAGCAGTTACTAAAGAGTATTTTGAATAACAGATGCTAGCCAGGCTGCAGAGAAAAGGGAACGCTCATACACTGTTGGTGGGAATGTAAATTAGTTCAAACACTGTGGAAACCAGTTTGGAGATTTCTCAAAGACCTAAAAATAGAACTACCACTCAATCAAGCAGTCACACTGCTAGGTATATACCCAAAGGAAAATAAATCATTCTACCAAAAAGACACCTGCACTTGTATGTTCATTGCAGCACCATTCACAATAGCGAGGATGTAGAATCAACCTAGGTGCCCACCAACAGTGGATTGGATAAAGAAAATGTGGTACATTTACACCACGGAATACTACACAGCCATAAAAAAAAAGATTGAAGTCTTATTGATGCAGGATTTTTTGCTCCTTAGTTCAGCTAAAATCTGGGTTCTTGTCATACAACCAGGAAAGATTAGTCATGTGGACACATTGAAAGGTGAGGAGAGTGGAATTTATTTTTATTTTATTTTATTTATTATTATTTTGTTGTTATTATCATCATTATTATTATTACTATTATTATTATTTTGGAGATGGAGTTTCGCTCTTGTTGCCCAGGCTGGAGTGCAGTGGTGCAATCTTTGCTCACTGCAACCTCCACCTTCCAGGATCAAGCTATTCTGCCTCAGCCTCCCGAGTAGCTGGGATTACAGGCACTCGCCACCATGCCCAGCTAATTTTTTTGTATTTTTTAGTAGAGACAGAGTTTCACCATGTTGACCAGGCTGGGCTCGAACTCCTGACCTCAGGTGATCTGCCTGCCTTGGCCTCCCAAAGTGCTGGGATTACAGGTGTGAGCCACTGCACCTGGCCAAGAGTAGAATTTATTTTAAAAAATCTCCCAGTGAAAAAAAAAAGGGGTCCTGCCAACAGGCTCCCACCTCACAGATTAAATACCAGGCCACCACACATAGGAACTGAAGAGGCCAGGCTCCTCCCTCCTGCATAAGGCACAGATCCCCAGTGGCTCCACCCCATTCTCCCGTGTGCAGGCGAGCCCCCAGTCCATGGTGGGCATGTCCACACAAAGCCCTGAGCAAGTTCCCTCATCTGCATGAAAGCATCTGATGTAAACACTTGTAGGGTGGTCGCAGATTCTCCCAGGGCCCTCCCTTATCTGCCTCCTGCTTCTATCAATATCATTTGCAGTAACATGGATGCTGCTGGAGGCCATTATGCTAAATGAATTAATGCAGGAATAGAAAACCAAATACTGCATGTTCTCATTCATAAGCGGAAGCTAAACATTGGGTACACGTGGACATAAAGATGGGAGTGACACACACTGGGGACTAATAGAAGGAGGAAGGACAGAGGGGGCAAGGGGTGAAAGACTACCTATTGGGTACTATGCTCACTACCTGGGTGAAAAGATCACTTACAGCCCAAACCTCAGCATTACCCAATACACCCAACAAAGTTGCACACATTCCTTTTTTTTTCTTTTTTCTTTTTTTTTTTTTAAGCATGGATCTTAGCAAAAAGCCATAACATTTAAATTTAAAAAGTGCTTCCTCTGCATGCAATAGCCTGTGTTGAGGCAAGTTTCCCTTGCTTTCCCAACCTGGCTTCACTCCCAATCATTGAGAGAACAAACCCTTGTTGACCCCAAGAATCTCTACAAAAAATTTAAAACTTAGATGACTGTGGTAGCGTGTGCCTGTGGTCCTAGCTACTTGGGAGGCTGAGGTGGGAGTGAGCCAGGAGTTCAAGGCTGCAGTGAGCCATAATTGCACCACTGCACTCCAGCCTGGGTGACAGGGCAAGACCTGTCTCAAAAATATATATGTAAATAAGATAAATAAATAACATTGAATTTTTTTTTTGAGACCGAGGCTCACTCTGTCACCAGGCTGGAGTGCAGTGGCATGATCTCAGCTCACTGCAACCTCCACCTCCCAGTTCAAGTGATTCTCCTGCCTCAGCCTCCTGAGTAGCTGGGACTACAGGTGTGTGGCACCACAACCAGCTACTTTTTTTCTTTTCTTTTCTTTTTTTTTTTTTTTTTTTGAGATGGAGTCTCGCTCTGTCACCCAAGCTGGAGTGCAGTGGTGCAATCTCGGCTCACTGCAAGCTCCACCTCCTGGGTTCACACCATTCTCCTGCCTCAGCCTCCCCAGTAGCTGGGACTACAGGCACCTGCCACCATGCCCGGCTAATTGTTTTGCATTTTTAGTAGAGACAGGGTTTCACCGTGTTAGCCAGGATGGTCTTGATCTCCTGACCTCATGATCTGCCTGCCTCGTCCTCCCAAAGTACTGGGATTATAATTTTTGTATTTTTAGTAGAGATGGGGTTTCACCACGTTGGCCAGGATGGTCTCAAACTCCTGAGCTCAGGCAATCCGCCCACCTCGGCCTCCCAAAGTGCTGGGATTACAGACCTGAGCCACCATGCCCAGCCTATACTCCTTTTTTCTTTCTTTTTTTTTTTTTTTTTTAAGCATGGATCTTAGCAAAAAGCCATGAAATTTAAATTTAAAAAGTGCATCCTCTGCATGCAATAGCCTGTGTTGAGGCAAGTTTCCCTTGCTTTCCCAACCTGGTTTCACCCCCAATCACTGAGAGAACAAACCCTTGCTGACCCCAAGAAAAATATAATTATCTTTGTGACATTGTGACATAATGAGAAATGTGTTTCCCCACATCATTCTTAGTCTTCAAGGGCTAGTCCTCATGTGGAATTTTTCAGAGTTCCCAGCCAGCCAGCCATGTGTAGAAAATTCAGGTACATCAGTCATGCCCTTTTCTCCTACTGTGGATTCTAACCTATTTGAGGGAAACATTCAAAGAGCCAGAGGAGGATCAACTGCGGAATTAGTTTTCCTTATAAAACTGAATTGGAGAGCATCACATGGCTCCCCTTACAAATCTAGACTTTGAGACCAGCATGACCCAGATTTCCCCATCCAGTTACAGGTTGAAAAGCTGGTGCAAACACAGAAGTCTGCCTGGTATCTACAAGGAGAAGGACATGCCAACCCTTGTTGTACCTGGGAGCAGATCGGTCCATAAGAGGAAGGAAGGCAGATACAAGGAAGCAGAGAGAAAGACAAGAAGGGAGGAAAAGAAGGAGAGGTGGCAGAAGGATGACCGCAGACACAGGGAGAGGGAAAGGTGTAAGAGTTGCCTCTGGATCACCCAGTGAGGAAGTAAGCCATGCCTTGCCCAAATGCATAAACTTCCTCCCCACACTGCTAAGAAAACAGAAGCATTAGCAGAACTACCTTCCTCTGCGGACTAAATGGGGACTAGAGAAATTAAGAACTGTACCCACTTGTAACCTGCTTCTAGTTTCTTTTAGACCTTGAGCCTATACTAATTAGGATGCCTCCTCTAGATGCTAAAAGGCATTCCCGACATTCATTGAAGGTTTCACATACAGGGAATATATTTGCAGACTTTTGTAATGCCAAGAAACCCAGGTGTGAGTTTCCCAGTTAACTTCTTTTCCCCATGCCACTCCTGCATTTTTGAAAAATGATGCATGTTCCCTTCTTGGGAAATCCCAAGTCTACCTGGACATCTCCAGGCATGTGTACCCACCTGCTTCTAACTCCGAGTACCAAAGGCTGCCTCTGAAAACCAATTATTATTGACTGCATGCCTATTCATGGTAGAAATTTGTCACAGCTGCTAAAACACTTGCATTCTCAACATGGCCTTGGTGCCTTTGGGAAGCCTGACCACAAAATGAGTTGATTTTAACGGCATCTTGCAGGGAATACACCTATTTTTAGCAATTATCTTTGGAGTCACTGAAATAAAAGCTTCTGAAAATTAATGATTCTTACCAAGGTGCTGGCTTCTTGATATGCAGAGCTGAACTGCACAAGATTGAAGAAAGGCCAGGCAAATGGTGTTAAGGGAAGGGTTTTTTTTTTTTTTTTTTTTTTTTTCTAGGAAGAGAATATAGAAAAGAAATGGTGTCAGATAAAGGAAAGATCTATGGACACAGAGTCAAGAAATAGGAGTCAAATTCTACGTGGCCATAGGTAAATCACTCTAGAGCCTCTCTCTAACTCTTAATGTAACCATTTTTTAAGTAAAGAGAGTATATGTCAGGGGAAAATTTAGTTTTTTTTTTTTAAGCTAATGTCGGTATTTCTCTCAAGAAGTGAATTGACCTATTCTTTCATGAGAATATACTTAATGGATGTTTCTGCTTATGTACTGAGCCATTCTAAACAAAGCCAGGTTAGTCTAGGGTAAGAAAAAAACATAATTAACTGGTTCATACAAGAAATAAACAGGAATTTAGCATTATGTCAGCTCGTGGGGAAAAAGGAGAAATTCCAAGAGAGAGGAAAGTATTTCAAGTAGGGCAGGAAACTAAAGCTAAAAATTAAGAGCTAGCCAGTAGTTTAAGACCAGCCTGGGCGACATAGCGAGATCCTGTCTCTACCAAAAAAAAAAAAAATTATAGGTTGGTGCAAAAGCAACTGCAATAAAAGTAAGTGCAGATTGAAAGCAATGACAAAAACCGCGATTACTTTTGCATTAACCTAATAACCAGGCATGGCGGTGTGCACCTGTAGTTCCAGCTACTCAGGAGGCTGAGGCAGAAGGATCACTTGAGCCCAGGAGGTCAAGGTTACAGTGAGCTATGATCATGCCTCTGCACTCCAACCTGGGTGACAGAATGAGATTCCATCTCAAAAAAGAAAAGAAGAGATGATCCATAAAATATAAATAGAGATGATGTCTGTCACTTCCAGGACAAAGCAGTGGAAAGGGCATGCACACTTCCCTTCCATCTTCAGCACTGAGAAGACTTCATGTTCCCTCTGGAACCTACAAGAACATAGGGCACCATTAGCCTGGGTCCCTGAGTGACCTTGTGGAGCTGACCCCTCACTATTCCTTACATGGCAGCAATAAATATCTGTTAGTTTAAGCTAGGTTAACTGGGTTATATGTCATCACAGACACCCTCTACATCTTAGGGGGTGTTTGTGATGGCATATAGCCTAGTTTCTTCTGGGTCTCCTTTCCTGCTTTATGTTCTCTAAGAACTTCTTGAAAAATTGGATTTCCTACTGCATATGGGGTAGAAGTGTGTCCTGGTTCCACTCCACACTCTTCACAGCTCTGTTCTGTGCCCAGCAAGGTAATTTGCTCCACAGATTGAATCACCAGATAGCCCTTGCCCTCCGCCTGCTGGATGGGTGCAGTTAATGGGGGGCAGCAGCAAGAGCTCAGAGGGTGGGGTATTTATTCCTGGCTCCCCACAGAGCCCTGGATCCACCTACTGCCACCATCCTGGCTGGCTGGCCCTCTTCCATGTCTACAGCTCTTTCAGGTTCCAATAACACTGCTAGTCTCTCCTTTCCCTTCCCCTTCATGCCTGAGGCTGGTCACAGCTCTCCATGTGCTTCACCAACTCCTACTGGCTCCTCGCTCCTTGAGCCTATACTACTTGGGCTATTTCCTCTAGATGCTAAAAGGCATTTCCAACATTCATTGAAGGCTTCACATTGAAGGGAACTTACGTGCACACTTTTGGAATGCCAAGAAACCCAGGTGTGAGTTTCCCAGTTAACCTCTGTAGAGTATGCCATTCTTTTCCTCCTGGGACTCTGATGTTTACAAAGCTAACACAGATTTTATTTAAGTTATATGCAAAAAATACTCAACATCACTAATCATCAAAGAAATGCAAATTGAAACGACCGTGAGATACCATCTTTGCACCAGTCAAAATGTCAAGCTGTTATTAAAATGTCAAAGAACAAGAGATGCTGGGGAGGATGCAGAGAAAAGAAGACATATATACACTGTTGGTGGGCATGTAAATTAGTGCAACCTTTATGAAAAGCAGTATGGAGATTTCTCAAAAGACTAAAAATAGAATTACCCTTTGACCCAGTGATGCCACTACTGGGTATTTACCCAAAGGAAAAGGAATCCTTTTATCCAAAAGATACCTGCACTCATATGTTCACTGTAGCACTATACACAATAGCAAAGTCATGAAATCAACCTAAGTGTTCATCAATAGATGACTGGATTAAAAATGTGCTATATATGTATGGACCATGGAATATTACTTGGCCATAAAAAGAATGAAATTATGTGTTTTGCAGCAATATGGATGGAACTGGAGACCATTATCCTAAGTGAAGTAACTTAGAAACAGAAAGTCAAATACTGCATGTTCTCACTTGTAAGTCAGAGCTAAACAATGGGCACACAGGAACATAAAGATAGAAATAATAGACACTGAAGAATCCGAAAGGTGGGTGGATGGGAAGGGGGTACTATGGTATCACCTATTGGATACAATGTACAGTATTTAGTTTACAGGTACACCAAAATCCCAGACTTTACTACTACACAGTATATCCATGTAACATAACTATACTTGTGCCCCTAAATTCATAACAATTTAAAAATTAATTAAAAATAAAAATAAATTGTAAAGGTCAAGATGACCCCACTATGATGAAGGTCTTACGAACACCCAGGCTGTTAACATCTGGAATACTGTACAAATAAATACTTTTAAAAACTGTTGTAAGAGAGCCTGGAACATAGGAAGTATGCTGCACATTTGAATCTGAACCTGAAAGAAATAAAGCTTTTGTTTCAATGAGATGTCCTGGAATTTGACATCTGTCCATTTACACTATCTGTGGTTAAATTCAGCCATAAGCCAAGGACACTAACATACATCTTGAAATAAACATTAATATCTTGCAGATTTCATCCTGGCTATAACAGAGGTTTCTTAGGATAGTATTGGAGAGAGCTTGAGCATTGTTTTTATTTCCCATCTAAGGTCACGTAAACCAAGAAAGCAATGTCTATCAGGGCCACTCCCTCCCCGCTTCCTGAGAGCTCTTCTTCCTTCCTTTCCTCTTCCCCTCTTAGATATTGAGTCGGGCACCTACACTATGCCGGCAGCACCAAATAAAAGTGGCAATGCCAAACACTGGGTTAGATTCCAAATCCTGTTTGATGAGGTAAGAACAGAATTGAGGATCAAGTTAATACAAAAAGTCATGCCAAATACTGATACAGTGACTCGAAAAGCCGTCCACAGGAAAACAGGAAACTGATGCTAAATGGGTGGCAATGAGGTATGCCAATACAAAGCAACTCCAGCGTGCACCATTTAAACAGAATACAAGGCGAGTGGTGCTCCTGGAGTGGTGCAATGCACTTCACTCATTCATCCAGAGTCTCAAAGCCAGAGAAGGTGAATTCTTGCTGTTCTTTGGAAAGTCCTCACGGCTACCCTGTTTTTCACATTCAGTTCCCTGTTTGTGTTGGCTGGCTGAGCCAGGCTTGTGAAAGGTGGGATCCTCTGCTATAAGTGGAGGATTCTGAGAGGAGCTGCCAACCTTCAGACAGACCATCAGATCAGAACACTTTAACAGAATTTGCTCAACCCTGCAGCTCCTAATGTGGCCAAACAAAGGGAAAAGTCTTCTCCTTATGGAGATAAAGGACTTTCTGGTGGAATTTAACAAATATACAATCTAATGCCTGGAAGAACCCAGAGCTCTCTTTGAACCCTGAACTCAGACTGTTAACCAGTTAGAGCATTAAGAGATAAAACAGCATTGTGCCTAGAAGCGTGGATTCTGGAACTCAAGTGCCTGGGTCTCAATCCTGAGTCTGTCACTCACTAACTGGATGATCTTCAGAGAAGCCACTACACTCCCATGTTGTTACTGGGGGTCCCAGTTATATCAAAAGGAGGGCTCTTTCCTGATTGACATCATGAAGCCAATATATGAAACCAGAAGTGAGGCTAGGCACAGTGGCTCATGCCTGTAATCCCAGCACTTTGGGCGGCCAAGGCAGGTGGATCACCTGAGATCAGGAGATCAAGACCAGCCTGACCAACATGGCAAAAACCCTATCTCTACTAAAAATACAAAATGAACCAAATGTAGTCGTAAACACCTGTAGTGGTGAATCCCAGTTATTTGGGAGGCTGAGGCAGGAGAATCGCCTGAACCCAGGAGGCAGAGGTTGCAGTGAGCTGAGATCACGCCATTGCACTCCAGCCTGAGTAACAAGAACAAAATTTAGTCTCCAAAAAAAAAAAAAAAAAAAAAAAAAAAAATGCAACCAGATGAGAGCATCAAGCAGTGCAGGCTTTCTTTGATGGCCATGGAATGGAGAAGTGGGAGCTTGGTGCGACCTTGATTTACTGCAACCTCCACCTCCACGTTCAAGAGATTATCCTGCCTCAGCCTCCTGAGTAGCTGGGATTACAGGCCCACACCACCATGCCTGGCTAATTTTTGTATTTTTAGTAGAGACGTGGTTTTACCATGTTGGTCAGGCTGGGATTCAACTCCTGACCTCGTGATCCACCTGCCTTGGCTTCCAAAAGAGCTGGGATTACAGGTGTGAGCCACTGCACCTGGCTGATACGGGGTATCATTAATGAAAGGGTTGGGGATAAAAAGCAAGGAGAGGAATATCCATGCTTTTTCTAACAAGAGGAGATTTTCCTTTTGTGATCTTTTCCAGCCGTTGCCATGGTGATTGTCAACTGTATGGTGCCAGAGGGAGTGTCATTTGGTATGGAAACTGGATGATAATGAAGTTAGAGGTTCTTTAGAGGTCCAGTTGTTGCCATTTTGGATTTCACCAGCTTCGACCAGTTTAGTCCTAAGAAAGAACTTCTGACCACAGACAGCCTGTTTCCTAAAGACAATCAGAGTTAAGGCTGAGTATGAATTCAGCTAAGTCATGTAGGCACTACAGTGGGTAACAGATGGGTAACAATGTCTGTTTCCCTGACTATAAAGTGTGGATAAGAAATAAGAATACTTTCTTCAAGGGCCGGGCACTGTGGCTCACACCTGGAATCACTTGAACCCAGGACCAGAGACTGCAGTGAGCCAAGATCATGCCTCTGCACTCCAGCCTGGGTGATAGAGTGGGGGAAAAAAAAGAAGAAGAATATCTTCTTCATATATTCTTAATAAATGAGTTAGTATCATTGGTGCCTAACATCATGTATTGCACATAGTAATAGTCATGTAAGTACTACTTGTTATTCTCTGTCTGGATGGGCCACAGATGGGCCACAACTAAAACTTAGATGTTTAAAGTAGAATTCATCCTGCCCTTTCCCTTCAAAACACACAAAATTTCTGCAAGTCACACTGACTTACTGATCTCGTAAATCACTTCTCCATTTCCCCAGAGACCAAAATCCAACTTCTGAAGACCTCTCCCTGTCATTCCCCTGTAGCAGGACGAGCCACAGACAAGAACCTCTCGGACACCGAGTTGTGGAAGGAAAGGGCTTTATTCAGCTGGGAGCATTGGTGGACTCATGTCTCCAAAAAGCGAGCTCCCTGAGTGAGCAATTCCTGTCCCTTTTAAGGGCTTACAACTCTAAGGGGGTCCATGTGTGAGGGTCATGATCGATTGAGCAAGCAGTGGGTACGGGACTGGGGGCTCATGCACTGGTAATCAGAACAGAACAGGACAGGGATTTTCACAGTGCTTTTCCATACAATGTCTGGAATCTATGGATAACATAACCAGTTAGGTCAGGGGTCGATCTTTAACTACCAGGCCCAGGGTGTGGCACCAGGCTGTCTGACTACTGATTTCACTTTTGCCTTTTCTTTAACTCCTTCTTTTTCTTTGAGGCACAAATTGGTCATAAGACAATAAGAGGGGTGGTCTCCTCCCTTACCCTTACCACCCCCGCCCAACTGATTGGTAATCAAATGCAGGTAATTCTGTCTTGGAAACACCCTAACCTCTCCCTTCCTAGCTGCACCTCTCTACCATAGCATCAGTTCAGACCCTGAACTAGATTAAAGAAAAAACTTAAGAATTCATTTCCCTGTTTTCAGTCTTACCTTAAATCCACATCCCCATTCCAGCCCAGCCTTTCAAACTGCTACCAGAATGATCCCCTTAAAACACAGACATAGACTGGGTGTGGTGGCTCACGCCTGTAATCCCAGCACTTTGGGAGGTTGAGGGGGGTGGATCACAAGGTCAGGAGATTGAGACCATCCTGGCTAACACAGTGCAACCCTGTCTCTACTAAAAATACAAAAAATTAGCCGGGCGTGGTGGCAGGCTCCTGTAGTCCCAGCTACTCGGGAGGCTGAGGCAGGAAAATGGCGCGAACCTGGGAGGCGGAGGTTGCAGTGAACCGAAATCGCGCCACTGCACTCCAGCCTGGGCGACAGAGTAAGACTCTTCCTCAAAAAAAAAAAAAAAAACACAGAGCTGTGATAGGCAGGCTAGGCTATGCTACATAGCAAGCAAACCCCAAATCTCAAAATTTATGAAGGGCTGATTTCTCATCTACATAACAATCCAACATAGTTGGGTGGCTCTTCTGTGTTGCTCTCCTCTAGCACAGGGATCCAGGCCCCTTCCATATTTTTAGCTATGCCATCTGCAACCCATGGCCTGGGGGACAGCAGCATGGTCTAGATCAGTAGTTCTCAAATTTTGACCTCAGTATTGCTTTACAATCTTAAAGAAGTTCTCTCTGTATGGGTTATAACTGGAAATTTTTACCATATTAGAAATCAAAGCAGAAAATTTTAAAATATTTATCTATTTGTTCATTTAAAATTAATAATAACTGGGGCCGGGCGCGGTGATTCATGCCTATAATCCTAGTACTTTGGGAGGCCGAGGTAGGCAGATCATGAGGTCAGGAGTTTGAAACCAGCCTGGCCAATATGGTGAAACCCCAAAAAATTAGCCAGGCATGGTGGCATGCACCTGTAGTCCCAGCTATTTAGGAGGCTGAAGCAAGAGAATCGCTTGAACCCAGGAGGCGGAGGTTACAGTGAGCTGAGATCATGCCACTGCACTCCAGCCTGAGCGACAGAGTGAGACTCCGTCTCAAAAAATAATAATAATAGTAATAACTGGCCAGGCACAGTGACTCATACCTGCAATCCCAGCACTTTGGGAGGCCAAGGTAGGAGGATCTCTTGAGTCCAGGAGTTCGAGGCTGCAGTGAGCTATGATAGCACCACTGTACTCCAGCCTGGGTGATAGAATGAGACCCTGCCTCTAAAAATAATAATAATAATAATAATAATAACTCATCACATGTTATACATAAAATACCTTTATGAATAATAAGATGATAAAAAAAGTTTTGTTTCAAAACAAAAATGTTTAGTGAGAAGAGAGGTATCATTTCACATATTTTTGCAAATCTTTCTAACATACAACTTGATAGAAAAGAACTGGATTCTTTCCTCTGCTTCTACAATCAGTTTGTTGTGATATGTTGTTTGTGTTGAAATAAATGAAGAAAATCCAGCCTCACACAGATGTGTGGTTGAAATGGGAAGAGTACTATAATAATGTTTTTGGATGATTGTGGCTATTTTTCTCTGAAACTACAAGAAACTTTGACAAGTGCTTATTTTCTTAAATGTTATTTGCAATGTAAAATACGAAATCCTATCAATGAACCTTTTGTACTCCTCCACACTACAATACCTTGGTCTGTCTTATAGTTTGATGGACCTTTTATTTGCATGATTTTGCAACATTATTCATTGGTTATTTGGAAAATATTGGTTCACTGAGTTATGAAACTCTTCCAAATGTTGACGCATTTGATTATACAAAATTTAAAAATCACAGCAATTAATATGCCCAATTTCATCAGAAATGTCTCTAAAATTTGAGAAGCCGTTACACTTACAGTGGCAGATACAAGTTTTTCAAAATTTTAATTTTCGCCTGGAAGATAAACTTTGTCTTCTGCAGCAAATATATCCTGCTGGTTGCTTTCCTTAAGTAATAGGCTCTTTTCATTCATTCTCAAGAAAATGTCTGCCAAATATCTGTGTCCGAATAACCATAGTTTGTCTGTCATTCCTTCAAGTAAAATGGTGCTACACTTTAAAAAGCAACCAGATCATTAAATATAACCTTATTTTCCAAAACAAACATTCAGTGAGAAGAGTGGCATTGTTTTATATTTTGAAAAATCTCTGTAATGTTGGACTTGCAACTCAATTGCATAAGTACTTTTCACACTTTGGTTTGCAGTAGGAGTGCTGGGTACATCCCATTTCATCATACAGAATAATAACAGGACTCATATCCAAGGCTTAGGATTTCATAAAATTAATAATTTGTACTGCTACATCTAGGACTTTTATAAGTGAAAGTGGTATTCTTTTTAAATTTAAATTCACTGTAAGAATATAGTGAACACTGATACTGTTTGGCACCACTGCCTTCATTCATCCTAAGTGCCAGTTTTATTATTAAATGATTCCAGTTTTACTCTGAAATCTTTTTGACCTTGAAGACCCCCTGAAAGAATCCCAGAGACCCCCTGAGATCAGTGTTCCATACCTTGGGAACCTCTGGTCCAGTCTACTGTGATTAATACAGTATTTTACACACCTGCTTAATAAACATCTCCCCCAACCAGGGCAGCACTACTCAAAGCTGCTCCAGGAACTGGTGCCAGTCCATAATCCACATCAAAATGCACAGATTGAGAGTAAGCATTTATAAATATTTTAGTAATTTCAACAGAGTAATTTTATGTCTGCCAAGCCTGACAATAAAAAAATTGAATGCTTTGTAACATTTGTTTTTTTGTTTCATTTTCTAAATATTTATTTTTATTGTATTTTATAAAATATCTGCGACAAATTAGAATTTTTTTTAGTTTCTTTCCTAACTTAGCCAATAATATACAGTCTTGTTTACTGTAGCTATGTAGTAAGTCTTCAAATAAGACAGCATGATTCCTCCCAATTTATTCTTCTTTTATAAATTTGTTTTAGCTATTGTAGTTCCTTTTTTTTTTTTTTTTTTTTTTTCTGTGAGATGGAGTCTTGCTCTGTCGCCCAGGCTGGAGTGCAGTGATGTGATCTCGGCTCACTGCAACCTCTGCCTCCAGGGTTCAAGCAATTCTCCTGCCTCAGCCTCCTGAGTAGCTGGGATTACAGGCACTCGCCATCATGCTTGGCTAATTTTTGTATTTTTGTAGAGACGGGGTTTCATCATGTTGGCCAGGCTGGTCTTGAACTCCTGACCTCAAATGATCCACCCACCTCAGCCTCCCAAAGTGCTGGGATTACAGGCGTGAGCCACCATGCCTGGCTGTAGTTCCTTTCTATCTAAATTTTAGAATAATCTTGTCTATATCTCCAAAATATCTTGCTGGGATTTTGGTAGAAACTGCAATAAAACTGTCAATTTGAGAATTGATGTCTACTACATTGAGGCTTTCAACTGATGAACATGGTATATCTCTACATTTATTTAAATCTTATTTATTTCTCATCAACATAGTGTAGTTTTCAGCATAAAAGTTCTGTACATGTTTGGTTAGATTTACACTAAGTATTTTATTTTGGGGGTTCATTATAAATGGTATTGTTTTAATTTCATGTTTGTTGCTAGTTTATAGAATTACAATTGATTTTTGTATGTTTATCTTGTATCCTGTGACCTTACTGACTCATCTATTAGTTCTAAGGGTGGGTTTTTTTGTTTTTTGTTTTGTCGTTGTTGTTAGTTTGTAGATTCCTTTAGATTTTCTAAGTAGACAATCGTGCTATCTGAAAAGAGGGGCCATTTTATTTCTTCCTTTCTGACCTGTGTTTATTTTATTTTCCTTTCTTGCCTCACTGCACTGGCTAGAACTTTCAGCACTATGTAGGTTTCTATATTTGAAGGTTTCTATATATATGTAGGTTTGATTCCGTCTTGGTTGGCGAACACACTGTATTATTTCAAATCTTTCAAATTTGTTGATGTTTGTTTTATGGCTTAGGTTATGTTCTATCTTGGTATGTGTTCCATGAGCACTTGAAAAGAACATGCATTCTGCTGTCGTTGGAAGGGCAGGACCTACCCCTAGAAATATCCCATTCAATATGTCTGAGTGGGACTTGAGAATTTTCTTTTTTTTTTTTTTTTTTGAGACAGAGTCTCACTTTGTTGCCCTGCCTAAAGTGCAGTGGTGCAATCTCGGCTCACTGCAACCTCCACCTCCTGGATTCAAGTGATTCTCCTGCCTCAGCCTCCTGAGTAGCTGGGATTACAGTGCACACAGCCATGCCCAGCTAATTTTTGTATTTTTAGTACAGATGGGGTTTCACCATGTTGGCCAGGCTGATCTCAGACTCCTGACCTCAAGTGATCCACCGACCTTGGCATCCCAAAGTACTGGGATTACAGGGGTGAGCCACCACGCCAGGTGGAGAATTTGCATTTCTAATAAGATTCCAAGTTACACTCGTGGTGCAGGGACCACACATTGTGTCCAATAGTTACCAAACTGATGATCAGAATAACTAGAAGAGCTTTTAAAATCAGGTCATGCGTAGACAAGTTAAATCAGAATCCATGAGGGATGGGAACCAGGTATCAGTACTTTGGAATCAGCTGGAAGCTTGTTTAATACATTCCATAATCTGGTCAATTTCTATATTCTGAGTTCATTGGTCTGGAGGAAGGGTCCTGAACACTGGCATATTTTTAAAGCTCCCCAGGGGATTCTTCTAATCACATGTCAACAGCCTTGAGAGCCACAGAACAAGATGGAAAATGATGCCATGTGCTGAGATAGGTTCAGGCGTTCTCTAATTCTCTAATATGGTTCACCTTGCAGGAGCTCATTAAGTCACTACTTCGGTATATGAGGCTCTTAAAACATCTGGACCAACAGTCTTCTTTTTCTCTCTTATTGCAAACACACAATGACGCACATTCTCAGAGGGTTGGCTGTTAACCCTAGACCTACAGTCCCATATAAGAAGGCAACAGAAAATTCAGGAAAAACTGCTCCTTCCCCATTGCGTCCTCCATGCCTAGCACCCTGCCTGGTCCATAATATAATTAGATACATATGTATTAACTAAATATACTACTCTAATTCATGAAAAACATAAATACACTCAGAAGCTCTGGAATTTTAAATGTTAGTAGTAACCAGTGAGTTCAATGCATCTAAATTCTGGTTGTGAAACATGAGCAGTTTGATCTGCGTCCAGCTGCAACCCACTCAGGTGAGCTCAGCCTTGACCTAACAGCTTCTGAGCCATTAGGAAACAAAGACACGTTTGCAGAGCCCTTGAGGAGCTGCAAGGAGTAGTCTTGTCAGGGAAAACATGGGCTGATGGTACCTTCCATGTAAGTGGCCAGGTACCACATGTCCTTATGTTCTCCATCAAAGCATTCTGATGAAATAGCTATGAATTCACAACCACCATGAATAATGTCCAAGAAATGTCATTCCCCTTTATTTTATTTTCTTTAATTCTATCCAAATTCCAAATCAGCAGCCTATATTTATTTTTACTGAAGGTCACTCTACTCTTCCAGCCCACGTTAGAGGTGTGGGGTTTTTGGTGGAATAAAATATTTGGGGAGGTCCCTTCTGGTCTTAGTCCATACTCCTTATCTATAATAAGCCCACATGGTACCTTGAAACTGGCAAGCTCAGCTTCCATGTTGTGCCTGGACATGAACATTCTCACTGGGGCTGAAAGTCTAGGCATGCTGGGTATCGACTCGCCACACAGTCATTTCCCCAAACGTCCTCCCAAGTTTTTCAGGCTGTCTTGGGGCATGGATTAGCAACCTTACTACCAAGAATTCTATTTCTGGCCAGGCACGGTGGCTCACTTTGAGAGCACTTTCAGAAGCCAAGGTGGGTGGATTGCTTGAGGTCAGGAATTTGAGACCAGCCTGGCCAACATGACAAAACTCCATCTCTACTAAAAACGCAAAAATTAACCAGGTGTGGTGGCAGGCTGGCTAGTAGTCCTGTAGTTCCAGCTACTCGGGAGGCTGAGGCAAGAGAATTGCTTGAACCTGGGAGGCAGAGATTGCAGTGAGCCAAGATCGCATCACTGCACTCCAGCCTGGGTGACAAAGCAAGACTCCATCTCAAAAAAAAACAAAAACAAAAAGAGTTCTGTCTCTTTCCTTTTGTGGTGGAATCTCTTTCCTCTTAGTGTTTCCTCCCTGTACTCAACTTTGAGCACTCACCAGTCTCCCATCCTCTTCCAGGATGCCTAGTCTCATCTCGGTAGTCTTAGGTTTTCATAAAATCCAGGAAGAGACGTTGTCTTTCAGGAACTTGGACTTGTTTGTTTGTTTTTTGAGATGGTGTCTCATTCTGCCACCCAGGACAGAGTGCAGTGGCGCGATCTTGGCTCACTGCAACCTCCGCCTCCCAGGTTCCAGCAATGCTCCTGCCTCAGCCTCCTGAGTAACTGGGACTACAGGTGCGTGCCACCACACCCAGCTCATAAATATTTTTAGTAGAGGTGGGGTTTCACCATGTTGACCGGGCTGGTCTCAAACTCCTGGCCTCAAATGATCCACCTACCTTGGCGTCCCAGAGGTCTGGGATTACAGGCATGAGCCACCATGCCCAGCCTGGAACTTTGACTTTCTGCTTTGCAAACACATTGAAGAAAGAGAAGACAAAGGCCTTGCTACTTTCTCACACAGAGAGAGGAAAAAGTTCAGATTCCAAAGCACAAATGCACTTTTACTCTTTAGTTCTTCAGCATGTTAGTATCTCAGTAAGTTATCATAGTACAATGGTAAATTGAAAGGAAATGCATCTCCGGACATCACACCATTCTAGAAACAAACGTGGCCTAGCTCCCTAAGGCTTCTGCAGCTGTGAGGGGGATAGTTTCTGAATCTCTTTGGCTATGTCAGAAAGGAAATCTCTATTGATGAGGAACACTTCTTACAAACCCAACAGTCACAAACCTTTGCAGGCAAAAGTCTGCACAGCTCTGTGGAACCTCTTCCAGAATCTCTTTCCTAGACTTAAATTGGCATTTCATTAGAACTTCTCTTACCAGCCAGAAGTTTTTCTACTCAAAGGCAATACAATCTAATTCTCTTTGCAAAATAGACCAGATTGCACTAATAAATAGGAAGAGTTAGCCTAATCTGGGTGTCATTAGTAAGTCTGGCCTCAGCAAACATTTACTGAGTGTCTGTCAGCTGCCAGGTGCTGAGGACTCAAAGAGAAAAAGGTCTTCAAGGAACACTTGGTTTATGGGGGGATATAACCACAAACTTCTATAATATGAGGTGATAGGATATGGAGAAAGGGCTCTGGGTTCCTAGCAGAAGAGCTAATAGAAAATTTATAGAGGAAATGACATTAATGTGAGTTGCAAAGAACAGATAAATATTTTCCATCTGGGGATGAGAGAAAGGGCATTATCGGAAGAGGAACAGCCAGAGCAATGGCAGAAGGTCAGAACTCGGTGAATTTCCTTGTGATGGGGTAGGTATGAGTGTGTATGCACCACTGCATTCATTGGGAAATGAATACGAGTTGAGTAGGAGTTGGTACGAGTTGAGTTTGGAGGAGAAGCACAAGTATAAGAAGTTTCTCTAAGTTTAGCCGAGTTTTATAACTAACATGTAAATCTTTTGTCTCCCAGGTTGGAGTGCAGTGGCAAAATCATAACTCACTGCGGCCTCAAACTACTGAACTCAAGTGATCCTCCGACTTTCGCCTCCCGAGGAGCTCAAACAACATGCATGCGCCACAGTTCTCAGTGTATGAGTCTGTTCTCACACTGCTGATAAACACATGCCTGAGACTGGGTAATTTATAAAGGAAAGAGGTTTAATTGGCTCACAGTTCCACATGGCTGGGGAGGCCTCACAATCACAGTGGAAGGTGAAGGAGGAGCAAAGTCACATCTTACATGGTGGCAGACAAGAAAGTTTGTGGAGGGGAACTCCCATTTATAAAACTATCAGATCTCCTGAGACTTATTCACTACCATGAGAATAGTATGGGGGAAACAGCCCCCATGATTCAATTATCTCCACCTTGCCCTACCCTTGACATGTGGGGGTTTTTACAATTCAAGGTGAGACTTGGGTAGGCACACAGACAAACCGTATCACTCGGCTAATTTTTTAAAAACATTTTATAGAAATGGGGTTTTGCTGTGTTGCCCAGGCAGGCCTTGAACTCACGGCTCAAAAGATCCTCTCTTCCTGGCCTCTCAAAGTACTGTGATTATAGGCACCAGCCACCACATCCAGCCAAGTTAAGTATATTTTAGGGATTATCTCATTTGATCCTCACAATATCCCAAAAGTAGGTTCTACTGTTATTCTCATTTTATAAATGTTCTTCTTTATGTTCTCACATGTTATTCTCTGTTCTTACTAGTACTCTAGGTACCTAACAGACTCAAATATTCCTGTGTGACTACTTTATTCCTACAGAGCCATACAGTTGTGTTTGGTTTTTTTGGAGGGGAAGATTAAAAGCTCTTCTTTGTAGCAAACTGAAGTGGCCCAGCGTGGTGTCCACTTAAAACGGTTGCTATGCCACAGGACATTTTGACCTCATCATTTTAACCCCTCTGCTTTGACTTTGAGGACAATTGCTCTTGCTCTTTTGACCCTGAACATTTTGAATTCAAGACTTTTAATTAGAATTATATCAACTTAGATAGACTTTTCATCCAGAAAGTGTTTTCCAGAGTGAATTCCATTAAGCCAATTTAATCCCTTGATCAATTTTCTACATAGCACAGTTAGACCATTTCCAAAAATATTAACTCTACTGAAATTATTTTCATTTGGATCAATTCTTTTCCATTTAAAATTTGAAACAAAATCTGATGTATTGATTAGGTATTGTCCGTATCAAATGTTATTGATCTTGGCTTCTACTTTGTGTAATAGTCATTATTTCTACCAAGTCCATTTTTTTTTTCCTGGGCCAAAACTCACAGACCTAAATTTCATATTAGTAAAGTTTGACTCGTCTGCCAATTTGTAGTCAATAACAAGGTTTGTTGTGTGCAGTTTTAGCTGCTGATTATTTATACCAGTAAATTAAAAATTATGTCCATTATAAATTGAATTAAAATAATGACGCTTTTGGTTTTACATTCATGGGAAAACTTTTTGTGCACATTTTTGCAAGAGAGAGGAAAAAAGAAAACGGGATGGGGTGAGTAAAGGAGACAGAGACAGATATTTAGAGAAAGAAAAGTTGTTTGCCAACTTCTCAAACATATTGCAAATGTATTTAAATTTAAATATATTGCAAAAGAGTTTAAATGTCCATGAGGTCAGAATGGACAGGATAGGAGAACAGTGTTTGTTACTGGGCAGAGTAATGTTGCCCTGAGCAGAAGCAGGGGCTGAGATTCCCATTACCCTTAGGAAGGAGCCTGGAGAAAGGATCTGAAGCCAGAAAGAGGATCTATTTATAGAAGCAGCATCCAAGACACTGCTTGACAGCTCCCTAGACTTACTACAAAAACAGAGATTAGGTAGCACCAACCTTATGCATTTCTGTTTATATAACCGGCATCACTAAAAGTAAGTGCAGATGAGGGTCTTGGACTCCTGATATCTTCAGGGTTTTCAAGACGAAATTCATTGGTATGTGGCCAGATGCAGTGGCTTACCCCTGTAATCCCGCACTTTGGGAGGCTGAGGTGGGAGGATTACCTGAGGTCAGAAGTTCAAGACCAGCTTGGCCAACATAATGAAACCCTGTCTCTACTAAAAATACAAAAATTAGCTGGGTGTTGTGGCAGCGGCCTGTAATCCCAGTTACTCAGGAGGCTGAGGCAGGAGAATTGCTTGAACCTGGGAGGCAAAGGTGGCAGCAAGCCAAGATTGTACCACTGCACTCCAGTCTGGGTGACAGAGTGAGACTCTGTCTCAAATAAAATAAAATAAAATAAAAAGAAATGCATTGATATGGATATCCATTGTATCTTATAAATCCTGTCAAAAAGGGGGCTAGTGCATTCCAGAACTTCCTTTTCAATTACTATCCATTTCCTATTGGGTTAAGTCCAGCTTCTTTTAGCGTAGAATACTGAATCCTTCACAATATGGCTGATGTCGGCGTCTCAAGCTTCCACTCCCATCACCCCACACAAATGCTCACATCACTCCTCAGGCGACTGGAAGTTTTTCTGCTTGCAGAGCACTTGATGTTTCCCTGGTTATTCCCATGGCAATTTTGCCTGGAATTTTATTTCCAGTTCTTCTGCCTGAGAAACTTATACACATCTTTCCCAAAGGGGCTCTCTATTCTGTGAATTAGGTAGAGGGATGGAAGTGATGTGGAGGGACTGTTTAGAATGTGCAGCACAGGGGAGTGGCTGGGGCAAACTGTGTGCTGAGGGCAGACAGACAGGGGCTGGGAAGTAATCTGAGATGAGGAGGAGGACCAGGAGAAACAGGTAATTGAAAGGGACAGGGAAAATAAGAAGGTCTAAAAGAGACTTGGGGAGGCTTAGGCTTAGACTTGGAGGGTGCTCTAGAAAATGTGAGGAGATGAAGAAATGGATGAGACTAGGGGTGACCAGAAGGCAGCAGAGGTTAGGGTTAGAGTCAGCTATGCCTCCCTCTGTTCTGTATAGCACCCCATGGGGACCCTAATACAACCCTGAATGCATTGAGTGCCTAATGTTGTGTGTCTTGCCCCTTGTAATTCCTCTCTCAGTCCTGGAACATGGTTGGGAAGAGTGTGCCATGGCTGTACCTCCGTTTCCTGGGGAGAAACTCTTTGGTAAGAAGAGATGGAGTGGGTAGGCAGGGGCCCTACCATCTTTTTAGGGTGTACCTACTCATTTTCCCTCAGGACAATCTTAAGCCATTAATATGGTTTGGTTCTGTGTCCCCACCCAAATCTCATCTCAAATTGTAATCCCCACATGTCAAGGGAGGGACCTGGTGGGAAGTGATTGGATCATGGGGGCGGTTTCCCCCATGCTGTTCTCATGATAGTGAGTTCTCACGAGAGCTGATGGTTTTAAAGTGTGGCCTTCCCTGCTCTCTCACACTCTCTCTCTCGTTGCCTTGTGAAGAAGGTGCCTGCTTCCCCTTTGCCTTCTGCCATGATTGTTAAGTTTCCTGAGTCCTCCCCAGCCATGCAGAACTGTGAGTCAATTAAACCTCTTTTGTTTATAAATTACCCAATCTCAGGCAGTATCTTTATAGCAGTGTGAGAACAGACTAATACGGCCATGCTGTTAAAGCACCAGAATCTCACTGGGTCTGATTCACCTCCAACTTCCCCTGATGGTCTTCTCCATGGCATCTGTGCAAGGAATGGCTGACCCTCCCTGGGGAACACTCACAATGTGAGAGGGGAGGTATGCACCTGAATCATCTTTTGAACTTAAGTCTTCATCAGGTTGTCTGCCTGAGTACTACCCTAGGCTAGAAAGAATAATCATTTGCTAGAAGTTATGAGCTGGGTTAAATGAAAACTGTAAGGTAAATTTACCTAATGGGGACATCTGGAGAACAAAATGACAATGAATGTCTTATGAACTCCTGGTGTGTGATTTCGTGTGACCTCAGGTAAGCCACTTGGTCTCTCTGAGCCTCTGTTTACATCTTCAAAATTGGGATCAAACAGCTATCTTTTAGGGCTTTTGCGATAACTGATAGTGTTATGATACCCTTAGTGTTTCTTTTTCCTATTTAGATTTTAATTAAGTTTCAATTGATTTTTGTGTCTGATGTAAGTTTGGAATTTCAGTTAATTTTTTCCTGAATGAATAGACAATTGTACCACAACATCATTGACTGAATAACCCCTTCCTGCCTTCACCAATGAGAGATTCCATTTTTATTAGACACTGAATTCTGATCTGTCCATTTCTGGACTCTCAAATTTTGTTCCATTCTTCCACTGGCCTATTTCTGGACTAGTGCCATACTGTTTTATTATTGTAGCTTCATAATATGTTATTGCATGTGGTCCCTTATCATCATTCTTCTGTTTCAAGATTTTCTTATCTGTTCTTAGGCCTATGATTTTTCCCCTAGAGGAAAGTTTTTATCAAACTACTTGATATGGTTTGGTTGTGTCCCTACCCAAATCTCATCTTGAATTGTGGTTCCCATAATCCCCACGTGTCATGGGAGGAACCTAGTTTGAGGTAATTGATTCATGAGAGTGGTTACCTCCATGCTGTTCTCATGATAGTGAGTTCTCACAAGATCTGATGGTTTTTTTTTTATTATTATACTTTAAGTTCTAGGGTACATGTGCATAACGTGCAGGTTTGTTACATATGTATACTTGTGCCATGTTGGTGTGCTGCACCCATCAACTCGTCAGCACCCATCAATTCATCATTTATATCAGGTATACCTCCCCAATGCAATCCCTCCCCCCTCCTCCCTCCCCATGATAGGCCCCAGTGTGTGATGTTCCCCTTCCCGAGTCCAAGTGAACTCATTGTTCAGTTCCCACCTATGAGTGAGAACATGCGGTGTTTGGTTTTCTCTTCTTGTGATAGTTTGCTAAGAATGATGGTTTCCAGCTGCATCCATGTCCCTACAAAGGACGCAAACTCATCCTTTTTTATGGCTGCATAGTATTCCATGGTGTATATGTGCCACATTTTCTTAATCCAGTCTGTCACTGATGGACAAAAATTCCCTCTGAAAACTGGCACAAGACAGGGATGCCCTCTCTCACCACTCCTATTCAACATAGTGTTGGAAGTTCTGGCTAGGGCAATCAGGCAAGAGAAAGAAATCAAGGGTATTCAGTTAGGAAAAGAAGAAGTCAAATTGTCCCTGTTTGCAGATGACATGATTGTATATTTAGAAAACCCCATCGTCTCAGCTCAAAATCTCCTTAAGCTGATAAGCAACTTCAGCAAAGTCTCAGGATACAAAATTAATGTGCAAAAATCACAAGCATTCTTATACACCAGTAACAGACAAGCAGAGAGCCAAATCAGGAATGAACTTCCATTCACAATTGCTTCAAAGAGAATAAAATACCTAGGAATCCAACTTACAAGGGATGTAAAGGACCTCTTCAAGGAGAACTACAAACCACTGCTCAGTGAAATCAAAGAGGACACAAACAAATGGAAGAACATACCATGCTCATGGATAGGCAGAATCAATATTGTGAAAATGGCCATACTGCCCAAGGTAATTTATAGATTCAATGCCATCCCCATCAAGCTACCAATGAGTTTCTTCACAGAATTGGAAAAAACTGCTTTAAAGTTCATATGGAACC
>NC_045450.1:23715617-23742869 GCF_002776525.5 Piliocolobus tephrosceles | reverse complement strand
GTCATGCTACCTGACTTCAAACTATACTACAAGGCTACAGTAACCAAAACAGCATGGTACTGGTACCAAAACAGAGATATAGACCAATGGAACAGAACAGAGTCCTCAGAAATAATACCACACATCTACAGCCATCTGATCTTTGACAAACCTGAGAGAAACAAGAAATGGGGAAAGGATTCCCTATTTAATAAATGGTGCTGGGAAAATTGGCTAGCCATAAGTAGAAAGCTGAAACTGGATCCTTTCCTTACTCCTTATACGAAGATTAATTCAAGATCTGATGGTTTTATAAGGGGCTTTTCCCCCACTTCGCTCTGCACTTCTTGTTGCCGCCATGTGAAGAAGGACATGTTTGCTTCCCCTTCTGCCATGACTAAGTTTCCTGAGGCCTCCCCAACCCTGCAGAACTGTGAGTCAATTAAACCTTTTTTCTTTATACATTACCTAGTCTCAGATATGTCTTTATTAGCAGTGTGAGAACGGACTAATATACTACTAAATTCCAAAAATACCGGAACTCAATTGTAACCATTCATGTATGGATTTAGGAAGGAATTGTACCTCTTTAAAATACTGACTTTTCCTAATCAGGAGAATGCCATATCTCTCAATTTATTCGAGGCTTTCTTTTTTGTCTTTTGATTTTTGTATATAGTTCTTTGACATTTTTTAATGTTTTCCTGAGTAACACATATTGTGAATGTTATCATCTTCATTTTGCTTTCCTTGTTCACATTTTCCTTGTTCACTTTGATTCTGGATAGTTATTCTGCCCAGCATCATTTCCCTCTTCTTTCACCATACTCAGGTCACATGGTTATTGTAGGAGCTGCAATATGAGGATGGCATGACCCTGCTCAGGAACATTTAATTTGGCCAAGGATGTCCTAGCATGACCAGGTGCACCCTCTCTGGGACTGGCAGGATTATACAGATAGCTGGGCTTTTCTGACATTGGGGTCTCAAGAGCAAGAATTAGCTATGAAAATAGAATAAGAGAAAAACTAGGCTTCTCAGGGCCAGGCTCATGCCTGTAATTCCAGCACTTTGGGAGGCCAAAGCAGGTGGATCACTTGAGGTCATCAGTTTGAGACCAGCCTGGCCAACGTGGTGAAACCCCATCTCTACTATAAATACAAAAATTAGCCAGGTGTGATGGTGCATGCCTGTAGTCCCAGCTACTTGGGAGGCTGAGGCAGGAGAGTGGCTTGAACCCAGGAGCTGAAGGTTGCAGTGAGGCAAGATCACACCATTGCACTCCATCCAGGATGACAGAGACTCCATCTTAAAAAAGAAAAAAAGACGGAAAGAAAGAAAAGCTAGGCTTCTCATTCTGGGTAAGTAAGGGTGACCTCCAGAAATAAGATGAATCTTGTTGCATCTAAGGTTGAATCTAAGAGGTTACACTAAAAGCAAACCTCAATTCAGACTCAAGGGTCAGCAACAGTATTCATGACACAAAAGCAACGAGATGTGGAATGGAATAGAACATGAAGATTTTCTGTGGCAATGCCACAGAGAGTTGGGATGGAGGAGGGGTTGGTGTCTGTAGCTGTCAGTTCTTGTGCCATTAAGGTGATCAATTAATTCGAACAACACATGGGGTAAGTCAGTGACACAGGCAAGATTAGAATTGACATATGTCTAACTTCAAAGACTGGGTTCTCTCTTCAGTCTCTGCATGCCCCCCAGACACCACTCTCTACTCAGTCCCTTGTATACATTTATGCTTTATGTCCATTCACATCTATTCTTGTGCCTCTGGGAAGATAAAGGAGGTACACTTTTCCCTATTCTCTCTGCTAAGTGAAACTAAAACCCCCAAACATTATACATAAAACAAGCAAAATACTTTGAAGTGAAGTGAAGCAAGACTGTCTAGGGACCATTCTTTATCTTCCACACATCCTTCCTCCTTCTTGCAACCTCCTTTCAACCCTCTACTCTCTGTCATACTTTATTTCTGCAGGATTGGCTGACCACAGACCTTTCTAGTTTCCCAGAGTGGGGGACAGTCCATAGGACTAAGGATTAAGGACTTCTTCCTTCATTATTTCAATCCTTCTCTTTGAAGCAGATCATTAGGCATAAAAGCTTTGAGCCAACCATAACATCAGATTGTTCCACAAATGACACATAACATGAAAATAGCCATCATAGCTTGGAATAACAAGTAAGTGCACTCCCTCCCCCTTCATGCCATGTTTTGCAGGAGCCAAGTCTTTCCATCTACATCCAGGCAGATGGTGCAATTTTCTTGTCCTTCCTCATGCAAACAGCTCAGCTCCAAGGATGAAGATGCTGTCATTTGGGCTGTGCTCTTTGCTTCAAGTTGTAATTGTTCAGGTTAGCTTGACACTTGATGGAGCATCTGTAATTAATGTGTCGCTCAGGGAGGTACAAAGGAAGGAAAACACAGAGGGACCATTTTTATTGAGATAGAAATTCAACAATTAATTCAAAAACCCTTTAAGCACCTACTATGCACAAATAACTGCTTGGGATTGGAGCTACAAAGTTGAGAAAATGATCCTTAGCTTAAGGAAGACAGCCTTTAGCAGAGACAGCAATTGTCAGCAAGGGACAGTGCAACATGCTCAGTGTGTTAGGGGAAATGTTCACAGATGCTCTGGTAATAGGTTGGAGTTAAACAGAGACAATGTATTTGCAATGCATATAACAAATAAAACTGTAAAATGAGTTCTCTGAAACTGATGAGCAATATACTAACACCCAACAGGAAAATGGAAAAAGGCAGGAACAGGTCAATAAATGTATATTAATTAAAAATGGAGATACTATTTCACCCCGACAAAGGCAAAAATTTTAAATGAGAGGAAACTCCCAGAGCTGGCAAGATGCTGGAAGAAACATATATTTTCATGTCAGTGGGGAAATGTGAGTCATCAGAGCTTTTTGTGGAATCATAACCATGCCACATTTATTCAACTTAAAAGTACATATACTGGTCGGGTGTGGTGGCTCAAGCCTGTAATCCCAGCATATTAGGAGACCGAGGCAGGTGGATTACTTGAGGCCAGGAGTTCAAGACCAGCCTGGCCAACATGGCAAAACCCGTTTCTACTAAAATATACAAAAATTAGCCAGGTGTGGTAGTGCACACCTAGTCCCAGCTACTTGGGAGGCTGAGGCACAAGAATCTCTTGAACCTGGGAGGTGGAGGTTGCCATGAGCCAAGATCCTGCCACTGCACTCCAGCCTGGGTGACAGAGCAAAACTTCATCTCAAAAAAAAAAAAAAAAAAAAAAGTACATAAAATGTTTTTTTTTGATTTTTCTTTTTTTTTTTTTTTTTTTGGTAATCTATCCTATATAAATAAAATTATTATTTGTGAAGGCAATAAAACTAAAAACAACTTAAGTAACCATGGCTCTTCCATGTTATGAAATATTAAGTAGCTAATATAAAGAATGAGTTAGATCTATGACTGTTAGCTCAAAAAGGTATCTATTATGTATTATTAATGAGAAAAGCAAGTTGCATAGGAATATATATAGTATGATTTCGTTTGGGTAAAAACAATGACAAATATTCTGTGTGTGTGTGCTTGTATGTGCATATTTGTAAATGTGTATGGAGAAAGAATAAAAGGATATACTCCAGGCTCTTAACATTTATAACTTTTGTGGAAAAGGAGATATAATAAGAGAGAGACTTTTCTCTTATAAACTGTTTTTTGTTTGTTTGTTTTGGGGTTTTTGTTCTGTTTTTTTTTTCCCAAGACAGGGTTTCACTTTGTCATCGAAGCTGGAGTGCGGTAGCACGATCATGGCTCACTGTACCCTCAAACTCCTGGGCTCAGGCGAACTTCCCGTCTCAGCCTCCCGAGTAGCTTGGGACCACAGGCACACACCACCATGTCAGGCTAATTTTCTTTTTTTTTTGTAGAGACAAGGTCTTGCTATGTTGCCCATGCTGGTCTTGAACTCCTGGGCTCAAGTGATCCTCCCGCCTTGGACTCTCAAAGTGTTGGGATTACAGGTAAAAGCCACTGCGCCCAACCGATAAACCTTTTTTTTTTTCTAGAAAGGTTTCAGTTCTTGTGCCTCTGGGAAGATAAAAAAGATATATTTTCCCTATTCTTCCTACTAAGTAAAACTAAAAAACCTGGACATTACATATAAAACAAGCAAAAGATTCTGAAATGAGGAGAAGGCAGACTGGCTGGGGACAAAGGAACAACACGTGGGTACGCTCACTTGGTTTCTTACCATTTTGCATATCCCAGACTTGAAGCTGAAGAAGCTAACAAAAGAGCCCATATAAAAAGCCCAATCTTTCTGCCAAAAAACAAAAAAGAACAGGAAAAGAACAATCTAGCAAGAGAGAAATCGCTGGACAATAACCATTTAACTACATCCAAACACCATAGAAAAATTGTGGCCCTGTGTCCAACCGCTCCAGCAAAGGCTGAGTGAGACAGCCCAGACTTCCACTTCCTGGGGCACCCGTGGGACTGTAGCAAAACATTTAATATTTTTGTCACAAGAGTCCCAGAAAGACAGAAGAAAGAGGATAGGACAATCACGACAACAACAAATAACATTTTTTTAAAAGAAATCATGGCTGAAAACTTTCCAATTTGACAAAACTTCAAAGCTTCATTTCTTTCCATCTATTTTGTCACTTTTTAAATTGGAAGATGTTTTAATAAGCCTTACAGGTGATCCGGAAGCATGCTTGAGTGAGAACCATTGCTCTAGTAATTCCCCAACCGGAAACCTGGGAGAAACTCTTGATTCTTCATGTTCATCTCCTATCCACAGTTAGCCAAGCCTGTCTATTGTACCTCAAAGTTCCTCCACCTCTTTCTCTGTTCACTACCACTATCCTAGCCCAAATGACCATCATCTCTTGCCTGGGCTGATGTAACATCCTCCTAAAGCTGTGGTTTGCAACACTAGTTGTAGTGATGCCTGGCCCCACTCCCAGAGGCTCTGATTTAAAGTTGCCTCAGGGTGGAGACACCACTGAGTGACTTTGTGTTGTTTAGCAGCTCCCCAGGGAAGTATAATATACAGCCCACGTGGAGACCCATGGTCTGAAATCATCTTCTCCTTCCACTCTTGCCTTTCTAGAAGGGCTGCTTCCAGGAAACACCCCAGGGGTACCATTCATATTGTGGTTTGTATAAACTCTGGAGTGCTGCATAGAGATTGTCCTGTCCTGGCACTTATCCTCTGCAAAGCAGGAGGAAGAATATTCTTAAAACATAAATCCTCTGTTTGGCTTTCACTTACAAGTGAGAGCATGTTGCATTTGGTTTTCTGTTTTTGCGTTAGTGTGCTTAGGATAATGGCCTCCAGCTGGGTCCATGCTGCTGCAAAGGACATGATTTTGTTCTTTTTGTGGCTGTGTAGTATTCTATGGTATATATGTACCACATTGGGTACATGTGGACATAAAGATGGGAACAACAGACACTGGGGACTTGATGTGGTTTGGCTGTGTCCATACCCAAATCTCATCCTGAATTGTAGCTCCCATAATTCCCACATGTCATGGGAAGGACCCAGAGGGAGGTAATTGAATCATGGGGGCAGGTCTTTCCTGTGTTGTTCTCATGATAATGAATAAAGTCTCTTGAGATCTGATGGGTTTTTGTTGTTTGTTTGTTTGTTTGTTTTGGGAGAGAGTCTCGCTCTGTTGCCCAGGCTGGAGTGCAGTGGCGTAATGCTGGCTCACTGCAACCTCTGCCTCCCAGGTTCAAGCATTTCTCCTGCCTCAGCCTCCTGAGTAGCTGGGACTACAGGTGCATGCCACCACGCCTGGCTAATTTTTTGTATTTTTAGTAAAGACAGGGTTTCACTGTGTTAGCCAGGATGGTCTCGATCTCCTGACCTCGTGATCCACCCACCTCGTCCTCCCAAATCCTGGGATTACAGGCACGAGCCACCGCGCCTGGCCTATCTGATAGTTTTATAAAGGGGAATTTCCCTGCACAAGCTCTCTCTTGCCTGTCACTATGCAAGATGTCCCTTGCTCTTCTGCCATGATTGTGAGGCCTCCCCAGCCATGTGAACTGTGAGTCCATTAAACCTCTTTCCTTTATAAATTACTTAGTCTTGGATATGTTTTTATTAGCAGCTGGAGAACAGACTAATACAGGACTACTGGAGGAGTGAGAGAGGGAGCGGCGGGGGGGAAGGCTGAAAACTGCCTATTGGGTATTATGTTCAAAACCTGGGTAATGGGATCATTCATACCCCAAACTTCAGCATCATGCAATATATCTTTGCAGCAAACCTGCACATGTATGTTCTGATTCTAAAATAAAAGTTGAAAATTTTTAAAAAACATAAATCTTATTAGTAGTTTCCCCTACTTAAACCCATAAGTGCCTTACCATGATACATAGGAGAAAATCCAAGCTCCTTACCAAGGCCTAAATGCCTTGCATCACCTGGCCCCTACTTACAACCTCATCTTCCTTCGATCACCATTCTCTCCCCAGACTGACCTTGATTCAGTTCTTCAGACCCACAGAGCTCTTTCCCACCTCACAGTCTTCAAGCAATTTGCTTCCTCTTTCCAAAATATACTTTCTCCACTCATCACATGGCTAACATCTCATTCCTTGGGTGTCAACCCCAGTGACCTCTTCAGCATGGCCTGGCCACAAATCCAAGGTGGCACACATCCCCCAGCCTCCCAGGTGTTCTTTATCTCAATCCCGCAGTCATTGTCTTTACAGCACTGTTATTAAAATCATTTCACTTGTCTGTTTGATTCCTTGGTTCCTCTCTCTGTTTCTCTTTTTCTCTCTTACTCCTCCCCAAACCCAGTCTAGACTAAAAAACTCTGCAGAGTCAATGGCAATTTTTGTTTTGTCCACCTTAGCACAATGCCCGGCATATAGTATACAATACATATGTGTTGAGGGAATTAATTAATCATGGATCCAAGAGATGATAAGACGTCCAAGTCTGGGCCTCCACACTGGACACCTCTTAGAACTCAGACAGTAAGGCAATTAACACCAGGAAGATTGATCCAATATTAGGAAACCCTTCCTTGGGGGCTAGGATTCAGAATCAAGATTCCAGACTTGGAAATGAACCCTAAAGGACTCAAATAGAAATTCAGGAAAAAGGACCAAGATAAAATTCCAATCTTGCAAACTAAAGCTAGGGAAAACAAGGCTTGATGTTTTTGGATACTGAAACCCTTGTGATAGAAAAACAGCAAAAGAGAATAGGAAGCACATGAACCCAGAGGACTCTGAGGCACTGGTAGGCTTTCCTGGGAACACGAGCCCCAGGGGCTCAAGCAACGCTAAGTCCTCATAATAGGCATTGCGTATGTCCCAGGATCGGTCTGGGAGTGGAGGAGTTTGCTGAGAATTGCTTTTCCCACAGTTTCCCCTTATATATTTAGTGAGCACTTATCATGTGCTAGGCACTGTGCTAGACGTTGGGTTACAGAAATAAGGAAAACAGACAATGACCATGCAATCACTGGAAAGCCTGCCAATAAACAAAGAAATTGAGCCAAGCAAATTCTAATTTAATGGAGCCCAAAGCTTGTATACAGTTATCCCCTAGCATCTGCAGGGGATTGGTTCCAGAACCCCCCCACAAATACCAAAATCCATGCTCAAGTCCTTTATATAAAATGACATGGGCAGGGCGCAGTGGCTCACGCCTGTAATCCCAGCAGTTTGGGAGGCTGAGGCAGGCGGATCACGCAGTCAGGGGATCAAGACCATCTTGGTTAACATGGTGAAACCCCATCTCTACTAAAAACACAAAAAATTAGCCGGGCGTGGTGGCGGGCGCCTGTAATCCCAGCTACTCGGGAGGCTGAGGCAGGAGAATGGCGTGAACCCGGGAGGCGGAGCTTGCAGTGAGCCGAGATCACCCCACTGCACTCCGGCCTGGGAGACAGAGGGAGACTCTGTCTCAAAAGAATAAAAAAAAAAACACAAAACAAAACAAAACCAAAAAAAGACATGGTATTTGCATGTAACTTGCACACGTTCTTCCATATACTTTAAATCATATCTAGATACTTATAATACCTAATAAAATGTAAATGCTACATAAATAATTGGTATACTGCATTGTTTTTTATTTGTATTATCTTCTATTGTTGTATCATTTTTTTTTCATTGTAGTTTTTTTCTAGTATTTTCCATCTGCGGTTGGTCGAATCCACAGATGTGGAACCTGAGGATACAGAGGGCTGACTGTATTTAGGGAAAGGAGAGTATTTAAAAAAAAAAATACAAAGGTACAAAAGCGAAATTAGGTACAAAAGTCAATGTCTATGGGCTTATCAAACTCCCAGAACTGTACATCCAAAAAGAGCATATGTAAATTTAAAAATAAATTTTTTAAAAAAGCAGAAATAAGTGGCATAGAAGTAACCATTCAATAGGTTTTATATTGCATTACTGTCTCCAGAACAAAAAATAAGTATGTATAAAGAATGAGTAAACTGCTGGACTTGGGTGGAATAGGCTGTATACATATCTATCTGTGAGGTCCATTTGGCCTATTAAATACAATGCTAGTCAAGTCTGCTGTGTCTTTACTGACTGTCTGGATTTTCTATGCATTATTAAAAGTGGGGTACTGAAGTCTCCTACTATTATTGCATTGCTGTCTATTTGATCCAGCAATCCTACTTCTGGATATTTATCCAAAGTAATCAAAATTAGGATCTCGAAGAGATATTTGCACTGCTGTGTTCATTGCAGGCTTATTCACAACAGCCAAGATATGGAAACAACCTAAACATTCATCAGTGGATGAATGGATAAAGCAAATGTGTTCTACACGTACAATGAAATAGTATTCAGTCTTACGAAGAAAGGAAATCCTGGCCACATGCGGAGGCTCATGCCTGTAATCCCAGCACTTTGGGAGGCCGAGGCAGGCGGATCACCTGAGGCCAAGAGTTTGAGACCAGCCTGGCCAACACGGTGAAACCCATCTCTACTAAAAATACAAAAATTAGTGTGCCTGTAATCCCAGCTACTTGGGAGGCTGAGGCAGGAGAATTGCTTGAACCCAGGAGGCAGAGGTTGCAGTGAGCCGAGATCGCGCGCCACTGCACTCCAACCTGGGTAAAAGAGTGAAACTCTGTCAAAAGAAAAAAGGAAAGGAAAGAAAGAAATACCTGACACTGGGTAATTTATAAAGAAAGAGTTTTAGTTGGCTCACAGTTCTGCAGGCTGTAAAGGAAGGAAGCGGGGGAGGGAATGAGAGAGAGAGGAAGGAAAGAAGAGAAGGAAGAGGAGAAGAAGGGAAGGAAGGGGAGGAAGAAAAAGAGAGGACGGGGAGGTAAGAGATGGGGATAGCAGCAAGTGTTAAGCAAAAACGAGAGACAGACAAGCTTCATTATATAAACTCAGCCCCTATACCCACCATGGATCTATCCGTGAATCTATACATTGTCTTTTCAGTTATTTCCCTTTCTACTTAAACAACTTTGATTTGCATATCTACCACTTAAAAAAAGAAAGAGATTTGGCCAATTAAAAGCGCATGTTGCTAGGGAATTTAACCTAGTCTATGGAGTCAGGTGGGATCTCTCTACGTACCCCTTAAACCAAGACTCTAAGGGATAGTGGGAAGAAACCTCCAAATCATTTTAATTCTGAGTAACCCAAAGCCATGTGGTTGCCTTCAGAGTGGAGGATAAGGTCACATAGATTTAATGAGATCTCTGCTCCTTTTGAGAAGAAGGAGGTCTGTAATAGTCCAGGAGTTTTGCTTCTCCATGTGTCAATCCTGCCTGGAGATTTTTCACTGGAACTGAGAAGCAGGAGAGAGAATTTGCACCTGCCAAGGATCAGACATATGGTTCCACATGGCATCTAAGCTTCTGCCCTCTGGCATTGGAAAGTCTTGGTCCTGAAACTAATATCAGACTGTGCTCCAATCCAAAGATCATGAATTAATAGCCCCATCACAGAAATAAAAGTAATATGTACTTTAGAATCTCCCTATGCTATTCACAGGAAGATTTCTCCCAAGCTATGTTTATTCTCTAATAAGCTTAATAACCTTATATGCAGGTGTTGAATATAGCTTGTATGTAGATTTTTTTTCCAAAAGAGGGTCCAGAGTTATATTTCCTATCATTTTCCCGTGATATAACTTGAACTTCTTATCCCCATTTTACTGGCAAGAAAATGAAGGCACAAAGAATAACAAAATTGAAACTACGAGGAAAGCCAGCATGAGACAGATAAAATGTGAGAAAGCCAGAGGCCTGGCATGGGGATCATTCAGAACTTGGAATAATTGTCGGTAACAATAACACCTAAAATTATATTTCTTTCTTTTTTTTTTTGAGATGGAGTCTCACTCTGTCACCCAGGTGGGAGTGTAATGGCGTGATCTTGGCTCACTGCAACCTCCACCTCCCGGGTTCAGCTGATTCTCCCACTTCAGCCTCCTGAATAGCTGGGACTATAGGCATGCACCGCCATGCCTGGCTAATTTTTGTATTTTTAGTAGAGATGGGGTTTCAACCATGTTGGCCAGGTTGGTCTTGAACTCCTGACTTCAAGTGATCCACCCAACTCGGCCTCCCAAAGTGCTAGGATTACAGGCATGAGTCACTGCACTCGGCCCTAAAATTATATTTCTTTTAAAAATGTTTTGAAAATAAAGAAGAATTCATGGTTTAATATGGCAGCCAGACTACCCCATCCCCTACTCCCCATTCCTTACAAGAGGTCTTTCAAGAGAGAATGTACCAAAGAAATACACACAGAAATGATTTGATTGAGAGAGTGGAAAAACTATGATAAAGGAATGTTACGTTTTTGGCAACAAGTAAAAGAGCAATTAGAAACTCTAGGCTTAAAAAACTATGAGGAAGTCATGCTCTAAATATGAAGCTAATTAAACGTGGTGTGGTTTTAAGCCACTGCCATAAGAATATAAAAATCTTTTAACTTTGAGGCTTAGGACATTCTTATTTGAGTGACCCAAGGGTTGTGACTTTAGATCTGTAAAGAAGAAAATATAATTCTGGCCGGGCGCGGTGGCTCAAACCTGTAATCCCAGCACTTTGGGAGGCCGAGACGGGCGGATCACGAGGTCAGGAGATCGAGACCATCCTGGCTAACACGGTGAAACCCCATCTCTACTAAAAAATACAAAAAACTAGCTGGGCGAGGTGGCGGGCGCCTGTAGTCCCAGTTACTCGGGAGGCTGAGGCAGGAGAATGGCGTAAACCCAGGAGGCGGAGCTTGCAGTGAGCTGAGATCCGGCCACTGCACTCCAGCCTGGGCAACAGAGCAAGGCTCCGTCCCAAAAAAAAAGAAAAAAAGAAAAAAAGAAAATATAATTCTAGCTCAATCCCTGGATCCCTGGTCCAGGTGTGAATGACCATTACATAATCATAATAACAAAAGCATGAGTTTGTATTTTATTTTCAGTGCCAACCTATTGGCAAAGAACAATTTAACTGCTTGTTAAAGAACAGAATGTAGCTGTTAAGTGTCTTGGCAACATGAGAGTAAAAGGGTAACAGAAAAGGGGAGGGTGAGAGTTGAGTAGAGACAGGAAGAAAAATGAAAGGAAATAATGTCCTCATCTTAAAAAGAAGGTAGGAAAAAAGCACTGATAAAATTTTAAATGGGAAGATAGAAACTGTGTACAAACTATATTGCATAAAGTTGAAAATGTAATTTTAGAAAAACTAAAAACAAACGTACCAAATATTCAGAAGAGGACAGAAGGGAAGGGGTTATTTGTCTGATGTAAATTCTCATTTTTCATAACAAAGAAGAAATAAAAATTGTTTGCCGTAGATAAGCCAGAAAATAGAGATGTAAGTACACTATTTAGAGTTCTAGTGGAAACAAACAGAAGCACTAAAACCAGAAATAGTTAAACAATAAAAATTTAAAAAGCTACCTCTGGAGAGAGAACTGCAGGTATAGTGAAAGCCTATTGCTTTCTGTCAATAAGTGTTTCTGTATTACATGACTTGTTACCATGTGTATCTATTGTTTTGATTTAAATTTTTAAAAATTTTAATAGGTAAAATTCTGGAAATGGATGCTCCAAATCAATGGCCATGTCTTGACATTACCCTTCGATTGTGTTAAGAAAGAATGGATCTGATTTAATAGTGCCCTGGGGAGCCATGGTGTCCCCCACAATTCAATTCTGTGAACGTTAATTGAGTAAGTAGATTCTCTGTGACAGGACCTCTGCTAAGCCATGGAAGGATAAAAAGATGAATTCAGACATGGTTTCTGCCCCCAAAAGCTTACAGGGAAGTAAGAGAAAAACATGAACTCACAAAATAAGGTAGAATACACCAAAGGTATACAGTTCCATCAAGACACAGTGGAAGACAGAGGAAAGACTGACTATAGGAATTAATATGAAGACTGTGGAAATGTAGCTGGTGCTGTGAGTGCCCCACCCATATTCCTTCATCTGTCTCCTTCCCCTTATATACCAGCAGTATCCCACTGAACATGCCTGTGACATGTCACATGAAGTGAACAGGACCCAGACAGAAGTAATGTTATTATCATCTTGAGTGACCCTAGACCACATTATCTCATGACCACCAGAAGATTAGTAGAGAAATTTGCTATGACCACGGGATTATGGTTTTCTTTTTAATAAAGTGACTCCCAAGTTGAGGCCATGAAGAATGAGTAAAATTGGGGCAGGCAAAGATTAAGGAGAAGAACACTGTAAACAGAAATAAAAATTGCCGGCAGTAGATAAGCCAAAAAATAGAGATGTAAATATAGTGCTCAAGGTTCTAGTGGAAACAAACAACTAAAAAGAGAAATCATTTTTAAAAAAAGAAGAAGTTGCCTCTAGGGAAAAGACTTCAGGTGGAATGAAAGGCTGTGACCTTTTGTCAGTAAATACTTCTGTATTATGTGACTTGTTACCATGTATAACCGTTACTTTGATTTTAAAGTTTTAAATTTTAATAAATAAAATTCTGGAAATTGATTCTCTGAATCAATGGCAACGTCCTGACACTTGAGTAGAAGGAACAGAGACAGGAAAGGTGAAGAGAGGCTTATTTCTCTTTGAAATTTCCCATATCTCTGAATTTCTCTTTTGAAAGAAAGATTCATCCATCACTGTTTTTTTTTTTTTTTTTTTTTGTCTGTCGGTTTGTTTGTTTGTTTTCAGTGCAGTGGCACAATCTCGGTTCGTTGCAACCTCCACCTCCTGGGCTCAGGTGATCCTCCCATCTCAGCCTCCCAAGTAGCTGGAACCACAGGTATGTACCACCACACCTGGCTAATTTTGGGTATTTTGGTTTTTGTTTCGTTTTGTTTTTGTAGAGCTAGGGTTTCACTGTTGTATTAATCTGGTCTCACACTGCTAGTAAAGGCATATCCAAGACTTGGTAATCTATAAAGAAAAGAGATTTAATGGACTCACAATTTCACATGGCTGTGGAGGCCTCACAATCATGGCAGAAGGCAAAGGAGAAGCAAAGGCATCCCTTACATGGCAGCAGGCAAAAGAGCTTGTGCAGAGGAACTCTCATTTATAAAACCATCAGATCTCATGAGACTATTCACTACTGCAAAACAGTATGGGGGAAATCACCTCCATAACTCAATTCTCTCCACCTGGGCCCACCCTTGACATGTGGAGATTATTACAATTTAAGGTGAGATTTGGGTGGGGACACAGCCAAACCATATCAACCATGTTGCCCAGGCTGGTCTTGAACCCCTAGGCTCAAGAAATCCTCCTGCGTCAGCCTCCCAAAGTGCTGGGATTACAGGCGTGAGCCACTGTGCCTGACTTATTAGGTTCATATCTGTCTTCTCCATTTGGTAATCTCTAGCTATTAACTCATTTATTACTGCATCCACAAAACAAGCCCAATATCCAGAAGATGTTCCACAAGTTGATGGAATGAGAAAAAACAAAATGAGAAAAGGAGAGAGGGAGGGCTGAGTGGCAGCTTAGTGTACACATCAGTTCTTTGCCCTGAACAGCTACTTCCCTGCCTGTAGAAATGGTGTCTGGCATCTTATAAGTGACCTCTCCTTTGTAAACGTTTGCATCTGATTATTTCTCCATATACCACCACCTGCTTTGACCCACAACCTGACTTCATTTGCACTGGATCCATTTCTTGCTTTCCACTAGCCTCTTCATATTTGATGCATCAGACTGTCTCTGACTTCTGGGCTCACTTCTAATCTGGACTCAAATTTGTCCACTTGATGAAGAAATTTTAATTGAGTGCTTATTGTATACCAGGCAGGGCAATATCATGAAGAAATACACACACATAATGTCTGTCCTCTAAATTTACCTTCTCCTGGGGTAAACAGATAATCACACTCACAAAAAAAAAAAAAAATTACAGACTGTGTTTGAGTGATATGAATAAAAAGAACAAAGTGTTACGAACTAGAATAATAGGTGATCTAAATTAGTCCAGAGCTGCGAGGGAGAAGGGAAGTTACAAAAGACTTTTCTGGGGAAGTGACATTTAGCTGAGATCTGGAAGAAAAATAAGATTAAGTGACATGAAGGGGGAGATGTTTGAGAGATAAGGCTGGAGAAGTCAGACCAAATCATTAAATCACTCAGAGCCTTACAGACCATATTAAGTTTTGCTGCAATAATAAATATCAACATCTTACAATAGTGATTTATTTCCCATTCATGTTATATGTTCACATGGGTCATGTCTTCACGTTGCCTTCAACACTGATAGATCAGTCTTTATCTGGGCCAATGCCAGCCTTAAAAAAAGAGGAAAAGGAGAGAAAAGAGAAGCCACGTATCTGGCTCTTAAAGCTTCTGCTTAGAAATAACACACATCACTTTGGCCCACGTTCCGTTAGCCAAAGCAAGTCACATGGCTACATTTGTGTTCAACAGAGTAGGAATATATAATCCTCCTGCATGGAGGGTCCCTGCAAATCACATGGCCATGCTTGACATTAGTGAGACAGAAGTAGAATCCTCTTCCAGGAAAGGCATTAAATACTTTGAACATTGATACAATTTCCCACATAGGTTTTATCCTAAGAGCAATGGGAAGCCATGGAAGAGTCTTAAGCAGTGATACGATTCATAATCTCACAAATTATAAATCACAATGCAGAAAATGGCTTGGAGGGTCTCAAAAGTGGTTGTTAATGGTTATCATAATAGCAAAGGTGGGAGGAAATGTATAATGACTTATACTAGGGTGATGGCAGTGGAAATGGAAGACATAAATGGGTTAGATTAAAGTCTTATGAAATGGAATTTATAAGATCTGGTGATTTGTTGAGTATGGATAGTGAGAAAGAAAGAAGGGTCCAAAATGATTCCAGATTTAACTCTTTATGTCTTTACATTATAGTTATCCACTCATTCCTAGCCACTCTCTTTTTTTTTTTTTTTTTTTACTAAATATCATGGTGTATCATTTTCTTCTCTGTTCCAAGCACTACCACTATCCCAAGTGACTTTAGTATCCATTTGAGCACCCCATTCACTATCTATGCCTCTCAAATCTTTTGCCCGCTCAACTCAGTGGCCTTGACCTCCCCTCTTCTTTGAACATCTTCTCTCATGATCACACCCTAGACCATAAAGTCATCCATCCAACAAAAAATCTCACATCTCTGAGATCTTAAATTCTAAGATTTCTTTTTGGCAACAGCTGACAATCATCCTAGCTCCTTTTTCAATATTTTAATCTTTTGTATCAATGTCTGACTTTCTCACCTACCTGGAAAAATGCCAGCCCTGGATGAATCCAGTAATTGTCTCCCACACATCTTCACTAGGCTGTGAGCTCTGCTGGAAGAAATCATATCGTTACAAAGAATAGAATAATTGCAAAATTCTGGTCTCAAAACTCATCTAAGCCCTTCATGCTGTTCTGAATATCTTCTGGGGTTTTTTTTCCATAGTTGTTTCAGATTTGTAGTCTCCTCAACTGTATTAGTCCTTTCCTGTTGCTATAAAGAAATACCTGAGGCTGGGTAATTTCTAAAGAAAAGAGATTTATTTGGCTCATGATTCCACAAGCTGTACAAGAAGCATGGCACCAGCATCTGCTTCTGGTCAGGGTTTTAGGGAGCTTCCACTCATGGTGGATGACCAAGGGGACTAGCATGTGCAGAAATTCCATAATAAGAGAGAAAGCAAGAGGGGAGCAAGGTGCCAGGCTCCTTTTAACAACTAGCTTCCAAGGGAACTAATATACTGAGAACTCGCTCAGTACTCCCACTCAGGGAGGGAATTAATCTATTCATGAGGGATCCACCCCCATGACCCAAACACTTTCCACTAGGCCTACTTCCAACACTGGGAATGAAATTTCAACATGAGGATGAAGGTCAAATATCCAAACTACAGCATAAATTTTCTTAACCTCCTCTTCTCTGATCACCCTTAGAGTAAGACCTGACCTTCTGCTTCCCAAAGAAAGTAAAAATCCTGTATTACCTCACCTCTCCAGAACTTTAAGAGGAAACTACCCCTCATGGTTCCTGTAGCATGTATGCATGTAGAGCATGGCCAAGATTCAAGTCACATGATCCCTTCCACTGTCCAATGCATTATCTATTGATTAGCCAGTCACGAATAATTTGTAAGCCTGGCTCACAAAATTAGGATCAGCCAATCTGATATTTGCCTGAATTTGGAATTACAAAGCTGAAGCAGCTAAAAGAAAGTGATGTGGGTGGCCGGATGCGGTGGCTCAGGCCTGTAATCCCAGCACTTTGGGAGGCCAAGGCGGGAGGATCACGAGGTCAAGAGATTGAGACCATCCTGGTTAACACGGTGAAACTCTGTCTCTACTAAAAATACAAAAAAAAAAAAAAAAATTAGCCAGGCATGGTGGTGGGTGCCTGTAGTCCCAGCTACTCAGCAGGCTGAGGCCAGAGAATGGCATTAACCCCTTGAGGTGGAGCTTGCAGTGAGCCGAGATCGCGCCACTGCACTGCAGCCTGGGCAACAGAGCAAGACTCCGTCTCACACACACACACAAAAAGTGATGTGGGCAGCCAGTATGATATGGATATGTAAAGGTTAATATCAAGTAGAAAGAACATATAAATAGAAGACACTGATGAGTGGAGAAAGGAAACCAGAGCCAATGTCCAGGGAAAAGATGGCAATTCCCTGCCGTTCATTAGACAAGGAGCATCGTAGCTCCCAGTTCAAACTCTATAAGGTCTGGCTCTACTTTGGTTGTTTAGCTGGACTTTCTGAGATTTTTATTTTATTTTATTTTATTTTATTTTAGAGACAGGGTCTCACTCTGTTGCTCAGGCTCAAGTGCAGTGGCCTGATTTTAGGTCACTACAGCCTCAAACTCCTGGCCTTAAGTGATCTTCCTGCCTCAGCCTCTCCAAGTACCTGGGACTAAAGGTGCAAACCAACACACCTGGCTACTTTTTTTTTTTTAATTTTTTGTCTAGATGGGGTCTTGCTATGTTGCCCAGGCTAGTCTTGAACCCCTGGCCTCATGTGAACCTCCTGCCTCAGTCTCTCAAAGTGCTGGGATTATAGGCAGGAGCCGCCACACTCAGGTGAGATTTTTCATGCATTCTTCTGCAGGAGACCTTGCTGTTTGCCTATCCACATTACCTTCTCCTTTTTGCCCTGAATAACACTCTGAATTTTGTTGAAATATACTTACCTTTGCCAGATGCATGACATAAGCCTGTAGTCCCAGCTACTCAGGAGGCTGAAGCAGGAGGACTGTTTGAGCCGAGAGGTTCAAGACCAGCCTGGGTAATGTAGCAAGACCAAGTCTCTTTAAAAAATTAAAAATAAAATAAACATATTTGCCTCCCCAAACCTTCTTGCAAATAGGAGGGTTATATGACCTTCTGTGGCCAATGAGATGCAAGTGGTAAACTACTGCCAGGGTCTCCAGGGAAAAATGTTCCTGATTGAAAAAAATGAAGAGGCTCAACTTATATGTACCTTTTGCACTTGTATTAGTCTGTTCTCATGCTGCAAATAAAGACATACCCGAAACTGGGTAACTTATAAAGGAAAGAGGTATAATTCACTCACAGTTCCACATGACTGCGGAGGCCTCACAATCATGGTGGAAAGTGAAGGAAGAGCAAAGTCACATATTACATGGCAGCAGGCAAGAGAGCTTGTGCAGGGAAACCCGTTTATAAAACCATCAGATCTCGTGAGACTTATTCCCTACGACGAGAACAGTATGGGGAAAACCACCCCCATGATTCAATTATCTCCACCTGGCTCCACACTTAACATGTGGAGATTACTACAACTTAAGGTGAGATTTGGGTGGGGACACAACCAAACCATATCAGCACTTCTTTCCTGCTTGGAGTCCAGACATGATGCTTGAGGTACAGTAAACATCATGTGGCCATGAGGGCAAAATTTACACACTGAGTCTAGTCAATCAGATATCTAGAAAGAGCTTAAATTATTTGTTATTTCCTAAAGTGGCTGTTACTATCCCTGATCTGCCTACTCTAGGTTCTCAATATTTGAGAAACATAAGATTTCTTTTGAACTAAGCACCTACACTTGGATTTCTGGATGCAGTTCTAACTGATAATCTCTCTTGTGCAAGCTTAAGTAGGTTTCTGTTCCTTGCAACCAAAATTGCCACAAGTGAAAAAACATCAGCTAGCACTTCCTCTGCCTATCTACCCACTCACCTTCAAAATATATGCATCCCTACAATTCTTTCCTTCCCAGAGGAAGAAGGTCCTTCCTCCTCACACATTCTAGATCCTATGACTTCTTCACAAGAACACTGTCGATCATTCACCACTTTCCCCTGCACTTTCAACCTCTCCCTTTGCTCTGGCCCCTGCCAGTCACTAAACCTACTCAAGTCTCTCCCAGTTCAAATAAATCGTGCCCTTAATTTCATCTATCCTTCCTATTACCACCATGTATTTCTTCTCTTCTTCAAGGTTCTATCAGGAATTATCTTCACTTGTGACTCCCATTTCGGCCCCTTTTATTCATTCCTTAACCTATTCCCTGTTTGCCCCAAGAATAAGCTGCACTTTTTTTTTTTTCTAAATGGGAAATGGGTTTCTTAATTCATCCCAGCACTCAATTGAAAAAAAAAAAAAAAAAAAAAAAAAACTCTTGCTGAGGTCCCTAAGAACACAGTACACTCTGCACCCCAGTAAAGTCAATTTGTATACTCGCTGTTTACAGAAAATGCCATGCTGTTGAAATAGGAGGCAGGGCTCAGACACTGGACTGACCAAACTGAGGACTAGCTAAAACAGGGACAGGATGGAAGCAGCTTTCCATGAGATATACCCACCAGTGTCCCATGTCAGTTTACCATTGCCTTAGCAATACCCAGAAGTTACCATCCCTTTCCATGACAATGACTCTGTGACCCAGAAGTTACCACCCTTTTCCTAGAAATTTCTGCATAATCTGTCTCTTGATTTGCATGTAATTAAAAGCGGGTATCAATATGACTGCAGCCCTGCATCTGAGCTGCTACTCTGGGCAGACTGCCTATGGGGTAGCCCTGCTCTGCAAAAAGCGATACATTTGCTGCTGCTGTACACTGTTACTTCAGTAAAAGTTGCTGTCTAACACCACTGGCTCACCCTTGAATTCCTTGCTGGGTAAAGCCAAGAACCCTCCCTGGCTAAGCCCCAATTTTTGGGCTCACCTGCCCTGTATCACCATCTCTCACCTCCATGCCTTGGCATGGCTACATCTGGGGTGCAGTCCTCACTCTACTTTCCTCCTCCACCCTACGTGTACCTGGCTCTCTTACACATGTCCTTCTTAGACATCACCTTCTCCTAGGAGTTTTCCCTAAAACACCTTCCTGCAAAATACATCCCTTGTTCCCAGTTAAACTCTTTGCACCTCAGTTTACTCAACTGCAGAATGGGGATGTTAATCGTACCAACCTTAGAAAATGCCACGAAAATTAAATGAGTTCATTGTATCAACACTTAGAACCCTTGCTTAACACCAGAAACTACAATATAAGTGTTCAATGAATAAATAAATAACTCACTTGCTGAAATTGCTCCTGTCCCACAATTATCACACTGTATTGAAATTGCCTCTGGCTTTACAGTAGAAACATTTGGGAAACTTTAAAAATTTCTGAACTCCAGACCCATATCCAGACCAGTTACACCAGTATCTCTAAGGGTGGTGCCAGACATAAGTATTCTTCATACACACACACACACACACACACAATTCTGTTGTGTAACCGAGCAAAAACCACAACCCTAAACCCCCTGATTGACCGTGCCTCAAATTACCTGAAGAGTTTCTTTAAAGGACTCATGCCCAGGTCCCACTCCCAACCACACTTAGAATTTCTGGAGATGTGGCTGATATCAACATTACTATGAAGCTCTCACATAACCCTGGTGCACAGTGTGGTGTAAGAGCCACACTCTAAACCAGAGGTTGGCAAACTATAGCTCACAGCCCATATCCAGCCCATCATCTGTTTTTGTAAAGAAAGCTTTATCAGAATACAGCCATACTTATTCAGTTACATATGGCTGTGGCTGCTTACACCCCACCATGGCAAAATTGGATAGTTATGATAAAAACTACACTGACCAGAAGCCTAAAATAGTTGCTCTAGACCCTAATTTTGTCAATGCATTCTTAACACGGAGCTTAGCATGTGGCAAGCACTGGAAAAATATTTGCCGATGTTAGTTTCTCTCTCTCTCTCTCTCTCTTTTAAACTAATTGCTAAGATTCTTTTTTGGCTTAGCTTTATGGTTCAACAGAATAAATCCAGCAAGTCTTGGAGGCAATGCCCCTTGTAGAATGTTTCTCTGGCTTCAGGACACTTCATCAACACAGGGCTCATTTTACTTTTCCTTCTGTAAGTAGCTGCAAGCAAGACTGCTCCCTGCTTCTCCAATAAGCAATGATCCTCTGGGAGACTTGACATTCTTCCTTTAATTACCAGTAACTGAGTCAGATTATTTCCCCTGGGCTCTCCCCGACCTCCGTCACTCACAGAAGCAGAGGATGTGGTGTCTTCCCTGCTACTGCCCTACCCTCCAAAAACAAAAACAAAAGGAACTTCACTCAATCTTCCTCTTTTCCTCTCGCACCATCTCATTTTTGCAAAAATATGTCTCAGCTCCCTTGGCTCCAGGTAACGTCAAAGAATGAGCCCCTTTTCAGCCTGAGGATAGATACCAAGGAAACAGCAAACAAATTTAACAAGCTATTTTACTTGCTTCAGGTCTTTCCAAACCTTGCTGGGAATGTAAGACCACAGTGGATTTGAGAAGAGATACAGAGAACAGCCTTTGAGCCACTGGGAAAGAAACTGCTGAGAATCACAGGTTAGAATCTTCCAAGTCCTATCTTCTCCTTGGAGGTTCAGACAGCCCCTTTTGTTGCATGGTGTGATTTTATTTCTATTAATCTCCCTCAGCCCCTAGGGAGATCCCACACCTAGTTTAAAGGGTGCTCCCAGGCTGTTATTCAACAACTCATTCACTCTGGCTCCATACAAATGTCAGTTCTTATGCAGTATAACTCTGTTTCTGCAAAATGGGTCTAATTTCCTCATCACTTGTCAACTTTCATAATGGTACTCTGAGGGACCTAGTGACATATAGGCGAGTGTCTCAGAACTAGATGATATTGCCAAAGTCTACCAAAGCCAGTCTCTCATCTCCAGGCCTGATTGCCCTAGGATCGTTGAATTTTAGAGCCCTTTGCTTATTTTCCAGAAATAAAGGCCTAGTGAGGCCAATCACATACATGACTGTTTTTCCAACAGCCTATGTGATACCTCCTCATATAACTATGTCTTATTTAGTTTTGTCAAAGCTAAATTATTGGTTTTTCTTCATATCCCCAAATTCAGTTCTCCCCGTGTAAGTTCACAGCTCATGTCCATGTGCCCAGTTGCACCAGCCACAACCTGAAAGTCACCTTTAATTTTTCCCTTTCCCGCAGACCCATACCCAATATACCAGCAAGTCTGGTCCCCTCTGCCTCCCAAATTCTGCCAAAACTGATGAAAGGTGAAGAGCGAAAACCCCTTTGTCACCACTGCTGCTGCTCTAAACCACTCCACCATTTCCATTCATCTGGACTAAGTACTGCTTAGACTACAAAAATTAGACAGTTAAAACAATTCATTCTTCTCTCTGCTTCTACTCTCGATCTGCTACAATCAGTTTTCCATTCTTTAGCCAGTTGTCTTCTGAAATGTACATCCCTGAAAGAAACTCCATTGCTTCAAGTCATCTGAAGAATTCTCTTCCACTTCAAATAAATTTCAATCTCCTTTCCTTGGCTTGTAAGCTATAGGCTTCTATAGAAAAATCAAGGTTTCTCAACCTTGATGCTATGGACATTTGGGGGTGGACCATTCTGTAAGCTGGAGACTGTCCTGTGCATTGCAGGGTGGTAAGCAGCATCCATGGCCTCCACCCATCAGATGCCGGTAGCGCAGCCCCATGTGGTAACCCTGACTCTCAATCCAAACTCTCAAAATTTATTCAAAGCCACCTCCAACTTGCAACCCCTGCCCCAGCCCTGATCACTGTGCTCTAACCTCACTGTCCTGCTTTCATGCTTGTTCCCAAATTTACATCTGCTACTCCTCTGCCCGGAAGACCCTTCTTCCAGATCTGCACAGGATCAGCCCCTTCCCATCATCCAAGTCTCGGTTCAGACTGTCACCTCCTCCGAAAGGTCTACCCCAGCCATCCTGCCTAAAGCAGCCCACCCACCCACTTCTCTATCTCATTGCCCAGTTTTATTTCCTTCACTGCACCTGTTAGTGCCTGAAATCATCCTGTTACTTTATTTGTTCAGGTCTGTGGTCCTGCACTAAACTACTAGCTTGATGAAACCTTGTCTGTCCTGCTCTCTGCTGCTTCCCCAGTGCCTGCCTAGAAATTGCATATGGTAGGTATTCAATAAATAGTTATTAAAGAATATGACTCAATGAATGGATAAATAAGATTAGAACTCATGTCAGCTAAGGCTTTATACAGGATTCCTTCTAAGACCCCAGTGCAACCAGAACCATTTCAAGAGAGTGATTATCTACTGTGAGAAATTATCACTGCTTAAAAATACAGATGTCCTGGGTTCAAATCCCAACTTTGCCATTCATCAGCTGTTTGGCCTTCGGCAAATTGCTGAGCTCTCTGACCTTCAGTTTTCTCATCTATAAAATGAGAATAATGATGGTATCTTTCTCATAGGACTGTTGTAAAGACTGTGAGATCATAAGTATAAAACACTTAGAGTGGTACTCGATACAGAGTAAGCACCACATGTTGGTTGTCATGGTTGTTGTTCTTTCACTGATGAAGAACTTTTTAGAGGAAAATAATAACCACTATAGGATACAAAAATTTCAGAGCCTCCTCACCACTCTACCCTGACAGAGCCAAAGCAGTCTCACAGAACTTTCTATCATGGACTTCTTCTCTCTAAAGCTATTTCCCTCCAGTTAAAATAAATCTGATTTTATCTTGGGCCCAAGCAGGGAACTACTTATGTAGTAGTCACCTTTAATAGCTCAGAACAATATAATTGCTACCTCTTAGCATTCTGTTCTCCGGGGTAAATCATCCTAATGCTTTTAATGCCTACTTGCTTTTCCTATTTTCTGATCTTTCACATTCATTGTTTTCAGTTTGGAAATAGATCCAGATAAAGGAGGAGGAGGGCTGCTGTTGTCATAGCAACTGCAAAGGGACGGACAACCCAATTCAGAGGAAATGAGAAAAGTTGAGGGTTTTTCTTTTTCATATTTTTCCTTTCTGATTGAAAGCACTGCATTGTTTTGAACAGAAGACACGTGGCTGACACTGTCACTCTCACACATTGCCTCCTGATCCTCCACCCTCACCACCCCCCCACCCCGATACACACATAGAAAGGGGAAATTGTCAAAGTTTGATGAGTGAAGGTGCTTGGTGACACCTCCATTGAAAAGCATCCCCCCTTTTATCACCACTTTTAAGGCTCATTTTTGTATTCACCCAACATAATCCACAGCCTCTCTCCCTAGTTTCTCTCTTGGTTTGCATTACACAGCTGAGCACCTGCCTATTCTCCAGTTTTTTTAAAAAAGCTTATTTCTTATTTTTTTAATCTTTTTTAATCACACAAGTAAAACAGCATTATACAACTCAAACAATCTAAATACATACTCCCTTCAAGCCACTACTGATTCTGCAGCATACACACACATGTATTTTTAACATGAACAGAATAGTATATACAAACAGTATATACAATACACACTGTTCTCAAAATTGTTTTGTTCCCGTGATATGTCACAGGTATTAATATCACTGTCCCTGCCTCCTTTCATCTTGGTTATCATTTGCCTTATAGATCTTTTTCCAACTCTTTATTTTCAGAATTTATATATTGTTTTGCCTTGGTTTATCTCTTACAAATAACATGTAAGTAATTGTTTAAACCAAGCTGAGTGGCAGTTTAATAGAATGATTAAGAGCATGGGTCTTAACCATCAAAGAGCATGGGTTCAAATTTGGCCTCTCACTTGAAGCAAATGGCTTAATCTCTCTTAAGTCTCATGGTCTCATCTTTAACATGAGTATAAAAATAGAACCTATCTTGCAGAGTTTACTGTTAGCTTTAAACAAAATTGTCCATTTAAAGTGCTTAGCACAGTGTGTAAATCATAATAACACTCACTAAATGGTAGCTATAGTTTCTGCCTTTTTACAGAGGAGCTTAACTCATTCACATGCAATCTGAATACTAATACTTGAGTTTATTTTTGCCACCATATCTTGTGTTTTCTATTGTTATGCTTTCTTGAGTTTTCTTCTATCCTTTGTCTAACTTCTGTGAAATTCATGAAGTTTCATTATTCAATTTTTTTCTGTATTTTCTATTTTTCTCTTCACAGTGGTAGTTAATCAATATCCATATCTTCCTTTTAACTTCTAAGCCCTAATTAAAACCTTTAGCACATTTCACTTCTACTCCCAGATCCCCACTCTCACTTCCTGCTTTGAAAGCCGCTGGAGACTTTTTCCAAACTGTTACCCCTTTTGTGTTATGCATCAAAATTCTTTATCCTTAACTCTATGATTTGCTGGTTTACTGTGTCATCACTTTTTATGTCCCATATTTTCCTTTTTCTTTGATCTATCATTTTCATTTTGCTGGAGTACATCCTTAAATAATTCTTTCAGATAAGGGCTCTGAGTGATACAATTCCTAAATACTTATATATACGAAAATGACTTTCATTTGTCCATACTTGACTGATAGTTTCTCTAAATAAAGGATTTTAGGTGCAAAATAATTTTCTCTTAGAATTTTGAACTCTATTTTCTCTTTATATCCAGTATTGCTATTGAGAAGTCAGATATATATGTAATCTCTTTTTGTTTTTGAAATGCTTTTTCTTCCTTCTCGAATCTTCAGGAATGCTCTCTTTATACTTGAGGTACTAGAGTTTTACCTAATGTGTCATAGGAGGATCATTTTTTAATACCATTCAGCACTCTGTGCCTGTCTTCAGCTCTAGAAAATTTTCTTCTATTGTTTGTTATTGTTCTCTTCCCTCTATTCTCTTTTATCTCCTTTTGAAACAGCTATCAATTTTGTAACTTAAAGGTCTATCCTCCCTGGCTTTTAGTCTATTTATTATGCTTTACATCTCTTCATCCTTTTATTCTGCATTCTGGAAGAGTCCCCTGCTTCTAGTATTCTAATTCAGTCTTCAGCTTTTCAGCACACTTATTGAATGGGGTTTATTCTGCAATCATACTTTAAAATTTTAGGTCTTCTGATTTCCTATTTTTCTTAGCAGCTTTTTATGGTTGTGATAGTCTCTTGAATCTCTCTGAGAAATTAATACTAGTGTTTGTATTTCCTACTTCCCTTCCTTAATTCTACTATCTCAGATGTTAGTTTTTGTGCTTAGTGAGTTTGGTACCTCTCTTATGGGATTGGTTTTTCTCAAATGATTGGTGGTTTTTTAATTGCATTTTGTAGATGAAAATTTAGAAGGGAAATACTTGCCAGGCGGTCTGGGTTTTGTCAGCTCAAGTAAGGTCTCTATTTACCTGGCAGCAAATTAAATTTTCATCACAGAATTCCTCCTCAAGTGATTTCGTGAGGCAAGAATTGAGGTGTGCAGTCACATAGGGTGTATGTGGCAGGTAGACTTTAAGGTGGCTTCCATGATCTCTGTCTCCTGGTGTTCACGTCCCTGTGTGATTCCTCCCATTGAGTATGCATGAGACCTACAACTTACTTCTACCCAGTAGAATATAACAAAGTGAGAGGATGTCACATGATTATGTTACATTATCTAAGACTCCTTCATGTTAACACACTCTACTGTCTTCCTGTCTCTTACTTTCCATTACTGACTTTGAAGAAGTAAGCTATCATAAATCCTACACCACAAAGAAATTAATTCTGGCAACAACCTCAGGGCGCTTGGAAGGAGATCCTTCCCCCAGTTGAGGCTCTAGTAAGAGCCAAGTCCTGGCCAATATCTTGATCGCAACCCTGTGAGAGACTAAGCAGAGGACCCATCTAAGCCACACCCAGACTTTTAACCCACAGAAACTGTGAGAAAATAAATGTGTGTTGTCTTAAGCTACTAACCTTTTTTTTTTTTTTTTGAGACAGAATTTCACTCTGTCACCCAGGCTGGAGTGCAGTGACACAATCTCGGCTCACTGCAACCTCCACCTCCCGGTTTCATGCCATTCTCCTGCCTCAGACTCCTGAGTAGCTGGGACTACAGGCACCCACCACTATGCCCGGCTAATTTTTTGTATTTTTTATTGTATTTTGTGACAGAGCAAGACTCCATCTAAAAAAAAAAAAAAGAAGAAGAAGAAGGAAAGAAAAAGAAAAGAAAAGAGAATAAAGTAAGCACCTGACTTTTCCATGGACCTCAGAAACAGGCTCACCACAGTGAACCTCAGCACTCAGCCATTCCCACAAAATCAGGCTTCAGACCCAATGCCAGGACATCGTCTGTGGCCCCAGGCTCAGGCCTGCACTAACATCAGGCTATCCCCCTAGATCTGGGGTCCAGACCCACCCCAGTACCAGGCCAGGCCCCATAGCTCCAAGTTAAAGCCAGACCCTGAAAACTCAGGCTCCAGGCCAGCCCCCATACACCCAGGCACCAAGCCAGCCCCCACAGTCTCAGATTCTAGCAGACCCAGGCCCCAGGCACACCCTAGTAGACTCAAGATCTAGGCCAGCCCCATCATCCTCAAACTACAGGCTGGCCCCTACATGC
>NC_045450.1:23706247-23715607 GCF_002776525.5 Piliocolobus tephrosceles | reverse complement strand
CTAGGCCAGCCCCATCATCCTCAAACTACAGGCTGGCCCCTACATGCATGAGGGATGAGAATCACTTGGACCCAGGTTGTAATGAACCAAGACCATGTGATTCCACTCCAGCCTGGGTGACACAGTGAGACTCTGTCTCAAACAAAAAAGAAAAAGTAAGAGGAGAAGTTAAAGTGTAGAGTATTTTTATGCAGTTGAAGAAAAATGCTATTAGTTTAAAATAGACTAACTATGAGAGGTTTTATACAAGCTTTATGGTAACCACAAAGTAAAACCTGTAGTAGATACATCAAAGATAAAGAGAAAGGAATAAAAGCATACAAAAACAAAAGTCATAAAGGAAAATAGCAAGAGATAAAGAAACTACAAAACTGTCAGAAAACAACAAAATTGCAATAGTAAGTCCTTACTGATCAATAGTTAATTTCAGTGTAAGTGGATTCAAAGCAAAGACAGAATGGTTGAATGGATTAAAAAAAAATCCAACTATGAGCTGCCTACAAGAGACTCACTTTAGCTTTGAGTTAAACACACATAGGTTGAAGGTGAAGGGACAGAAAAAAATATTTCATACAAATAGTATCCAAAAGAGAATAAGGGTAGTTACGCTTATATCAGACAAAATAGACTTTAAGTCACACTGTCATAAGAGACAAGTCATTACATAATGATGAAGGGGTTAATTAAACAAGATAATATAACAATTGTAAATTATATGCACCCAACATCAAAACATCCAAATACATAGAGAAAATATTAACAGAAATAGAGAGTAATACAACAATAGTAGGGAACTTCAATATCCCACTTTTCCTAATGAACAGATCATCCAGACAAAAAATCATTAAGGAAACAGCAGACTTGAATGACACTATAGAACAAATACCTAACAGATATACATAGAATATTCCATACAATGGCAACAGAATACACATTATTTTCATGTGCAGAAAGAACACTCTTTAGGGTAGATAATATGTTAGGCTGCAAATCAAATCTTAAATTTAAGAAGATTGAAATTATATCAGCTATCTTCCCAACCACAGTAATATGAAACGAGAAATCAATAACAAGAGGAAAAAATGCAAAACTCACAAATACATGAAAATTAAACAACACACTCCTGAACAACCAGCAGGTCTAAGAAGAAATCAAAAGGGAAATCAAAAAATATATTGGGACAAAGGAAGATGGGAAAACAACATACCAAAACTTACGGGATACAACAAAAGCAGTTCTGTGTGTGTGTGTGTGTGTGTGTGTGTGTGTGTGTGTGTGTGTGTGATGGAGTCTTGCTCTGTTGCCCAGGCTGGAGTGCAGTGGTGCAATCTCAGCTCACTGCAACTTCCACCTCCCAGTTTCAAGCAATTCTCCTGACTCGGCCTGCCAAGTTGCTGGGATTCCAAGCATATGTCAGCATGCCCAGCTAATTTTTATAATTTCAGTAGAGACAGGGTTTCAACATGTTGGCCAGCTGGGTCTCAAACTCCTGACCTCAAGTGATCCACCCACCTTGGCTTCCCAAAGTGCTGGGATTACAGGCATGAGCAACTGCTCCCAACCCGCAAAAGCAGTTCTAAGAGGTAAGTTTATAGCAAAAAAAAAAAAAAAGAAAGAAAAGCCTATGTTAAGAAAACAATATATCTCAAGTTAACAACTTAACTTTATATTTCAAGGACCTAGCAAAAGAAAAACTAAGCTCAAAGTTGGCAGATGGAAAGGAATAAATATTAGAGAATAAATAAATAGACTAGAAAAGCAATAGAAAAGATTAGTGAAACTAAGAGTTTGTTTTTGGAAATAAAACAAAATTGACAAACGTTTGGCTAGACTAAGAAAGAAAGAGAAGAGAAACAAAATTATAAATGAAAGAGGAGATATTACAAGTGATACCACAGAAATATAAAGGATCATAAGGAATATAGGAAGCAATTATATACCAACAAATTGGATAACCTGGAAGAAATGGGCAAATTTCTAGAAGTATAACTTAACAGGACTGAATCATTAATTGAAAATCTGAACAGATCAATAATGAATAAGGAGATTAAAGCAGTAATCAAAAACCTCCCACCAAAAAAAAAAAAAAAAGCCCAGGATCTGATGGCTCCACTGATACATTCTACCAAATATTTAAATAAGAATTAGGCCGGCCGCAGTGGCTCACACCTCTAATCCCAACACTTTGGAAGGCCGAGGCAGGTGGATCACTCGAGGTCAGGAGTTTGAGACCAGCCTGGCCAACATGGTGAAACCCCGTCTCTACTAAAAAGAAAAAAATTGGCCGGGCATGGTGGCTGGTGCCTATAATCCCAGCAGCTGGGGAGGCTGAGGCAGGAAAATCACTTGAACCAGGAGGCGGAGTTTGCAGTGAGCTGAGAGGATCGCACCAGTCTGGGAGATAGAGCAAGACCCTGTCAAAAAAAGAGGGAGGGAGGGAAGAATGAAGGAAGGAAGGAAGGAAGGAAGGAAGGAAGGAAGGAAGGAAGGAATTGCTCTTTCTCAAACTCCTCCAAAAGTTTGAAGATGATAAAACACTTCCAAACTCATTTTATGAGACCAGTATTACCCTGATTCCAAAGCCAGGGGAGGACACAAGAAAAGAAGGCCAATATCCCTAATGAACATGATGTAAAACGTTTCAACAAAATACTAACAAATTTATTTCAACGACACATTAAAAAGACCTTACACCTTGATCAAGTGGGATTTATTTCTAAGATGCAAGGATGATTCAACATATGCAAATTAATAAATGTGATAAGCCACATGAACAGAATGAAGGATAATAGTCCTTTGTTAAAATATCTATACTGCCACTTTGGTCTACAGTTTCAATGTAATCTCTATCAAAATTCCAATGGCATTTTTCACTTGAAATAGAAACAAAAAATCTTAAAATTTATATGGTACCATGAAAGACCCCAAATAGCCAAAGCAATTCTTGAGGAAGAAGAACAAATCTTCTTCTTCTTCTCAGTGAAAAGAAAATTTTATCACTTAAATATGTTAAATAAGTGAAATAATACAGTATGTAACCTTTTGGGGGCCTTGGGGGTGTGTTTGTTTTGTTGTTTGTTTGTTTGTTGAGACAGGGTCTCACTCTGTCTCCCAGGCTGGGGTGCAGTGGCGCAATCTCGGCTCACTGCAACTTCTGCCTCCCGGGTTCCAGTGATTCTCCCACCTCAGCCTCCCAAGTAGCTGGGACTACAGGCACTTGCCACCATGCCCAGCTAATTTTTGTATTTTTTGGTAGAGACAGGGTTTCACCATGTTGGCCAGGCTGGTCTCAAACTCCTGACCTCAAGTGATCCATGCACCTTGGCCTCCCAAAATGCTGGGAGTACAGGCATGAGCCACCACATCCAGCCTCTCACAGTGTATACATATATCAAAACATCACATTGTATACCTTAAGAATATACAACTTATATTTGTCAATTATAGCTCAATATAGAGGTGGCAGAGGGACAACAAGAAAAAATTTTGTCCCTTAAAAATGTTAAATAAATGAAATGATATAGCATGTATATCACACTTTTTGAATTGGCTTTTTTCACTCAACATAATTCCCTAGATTCATCCAAGTTGTCGTGTAGAGCAATCGTCTGCTCCTTTTTACGGCTGATGTGAATTCCATGATTTGGAATACAGAGCAAATCAGTTTGCTTAGTCATTCACCTGTTGAAGGAGAATATCTGGGCTGTTTTAAATCTAGCAATTCAAGGTCTGGAAATTTATCCTTCAAATATAGTACACAAAGGCAAGGAACTGTTTACAATAGTAAAGAACAAAAGAAACGCAAAGTTCATCAATTGGGGCCTAGTTAAACAATGTGCATTAATTCATACAATGTGCATTTATATAGAGAGAGATTCCATATAAATATACATTATATTATATATAAGTAATTTCATAGCTATGTTGTATATAACTGAGTTACAGAAGAGTAAATGCAGTATGACTGCAAGCAAGGAAACCAGAGAGAACAGTGTTTTCATGTTTCAGTTAATACGATTCTGCAAATTCTATATTCCTGTCCAACGTTTATCTCTCACATATTTCATCTTACTGCATTGGCTAGGCCCTCACTAGAATTGTAATTACTGGTAGTCAAAGCAAACATCCATGTGTTGCTTCTTATTTGAATGACAATGTTTCTAAAAAATTCAGCATCGTTACATTTGCTGTATATTCATGGCAGACCCCTTCATAGTTATTTCTAGTGTGTCTAATCATGAAAGGAAGTTGCATTTTAGCAAATGTCTTCCCAGTGTCCATTGAATGATTTTCTCCTTTGATCTGTAAATACAGTGAGTTACATTGATAGTTACATTGATTCCCAAACTTGAATTTATTAGATAAATCCACTTGATCAAGATATATTATTCTTTTAATGTACCACTAGATTCAATTATCTAGTACTTTTTACAGTTTTTTGCCTCTATATTCAAAAGTGCCTGTAATTTTATTTTGTCTTGATATTGGGAATAAATTTGCCTTATAAAATAAGATTGGTTCTTCCCCGTATTTTTTAATGCTCTGGCATGTAAAATACAGTGGATTCTTCCCCAGAATTTGGTAGAACTTACCTATATAACTACAAAAGTCTTGTGTCCTGGATGACAGAGAGGGAGGGCAGACTGGTAGACGGGCCTTTAACTGCCATTTCTATTTTTTTTTAAATGAGTGTTTTCTATTGGTTTTCTTGGACCAATTTTGGTAATTTATATTTTCCTTGACATTTTTGTCCATTTCATCTAAGGATTTCAAATGGATTGCTATAAAGTTATATAGTTGAATCACATCATCCATACATTTATTATATGTGGATTCAACTATGCATGCTCTATTAAATTTCTTATATATTTTTAAAGAAAAGAGAAAAGGAGGAAGGGAAGCCAGTGTAAACCACGTGGGCAGTTCCTCCTGTTATTCCGATTAAAGAGGCTATGCCTCACATAAGCAAGACGTGAATCTGCTGTTCATGCTGTTGGTTTCTGTCAAGCATCTCCCCTCTCCAAAGGTGATCGTATGGTTTAGACGTAAACTATACAATCATATAAGTTGGCCACTAATTTTAAAACAATGATGCGGTTTTTCATATAAGTTGGCCACTACTTTAAAAACAATGATGAGATTCAAAGATGAATTAAAAAAAAAAAAAAACAAGGCCGGGCACAGTGGCTCAAGCCTGTAATCCCAGCACTTTGGGAGGCCAAGACGGGCGGATCACGAGGTCAGGAGATCGAGACCATCCTGGCTAACACGGTGAAACTCCGTCTACTAAAAATACAAAAAACTAGCTGGGTGCGGTGGCGGGCGCCTGTAGTACCAGCTACTCGGGAGGCTGAGGCAGGAGAATGGCGTGAACCCGGGAGGTGGAGCTTGCAGTGAGCTGAGATCTGGCCACTGCACTCCAGCCTGGGCGACAGAGCGAGACTCCGTCTCAAAAAAAAAAAAAAAAAAATTAGTTTTTGCAAGAATATATCCACCTTCGACATAAGTATGACTTACAAAGTAATTTCAATGGCAATTTTTTATCACAAGCACTTATTGTTTTACCCTCTGACCATAGCAAAAGTGCTGTACAAAGTAGCCTCCTAAATTTAAAAGTCTCTTCTGTATCCATACTCTACATCCTTCATCATTCCTAATACCATTTGGATCCTCTCTCTGTGCCTTGATTAGGCTAGCAGAAACTTTATGTGTTTTATCATTCTTTTAAAAAAAATTCAGTTTTGGGTTTTATTGATCATCTTTACTCTTGTTTTTTCTGTTTCATTTATTTCTGCTTTTATTTTTATTAACTTGATCCATCTATTTTATTTGGGTTTTTTTGTTTTTCTCTTCTTGCCCAGTGCTGCCGGAGTGTCGTTTGAGGTTTCAAAGGGAAATTTAGCAGTGGTTTTTTTAGAGAAGTACATACTTTCTGACCCAGCAAATTCACATCTCAGAATCTATCCTGGAGAACAGATTCTCCAGGAGAAGGATTCACACATTTGTCCAAGGATGCTATATTAAAATTTCCTTTTCACACTATTGTTTGCAACCCAAAACAAGCTACAAATACATCAATATGAATATAAGTTATGCTACCTGAAACTATGGAACAGTATATAGCCAATAAGAAGAAAGAGTAAAGCTTCCTAAATGATCTACAAATGGTGTTTCACTTCTTTTTTCTCCATATAGCTATCCAGTTGTCCTTAAACCACTTACAAATAACCTGTCTTTTCTCCCACTTTAATATGCTCAATCTTTGTAATATACTAAATCCTCATCTATTCTTGGATATATTTCTATACTTCATTACATGCCATTGATCTATCAGTCTCTTCCTGCATCAGTAGTCTGGTGCTATAAATTTCATTATTTTATAACACATTATACTACATGGTGGAGCTGGTTATTTCTCATTACTCTTCTTTTTAGAGAATGTTCCTGGTAATTGCGACAAGTTCCAAGAAAAAAGTACTATTGAAATTTGATTGAAATTGCATTGAATTTATAGATTTATTTAGTGAGAATTGACATCTTTACAATTTTGTCTTCTTATCCAAGTGCAAGGTTTGACACGCCATTGATTCAAATCTTCTTTTATGTCCCTCAATAGAGGTTTATAGTTTGGTTCATATAGATCCTCCACATTGCTTGTTAAGCTTGTCCCCAGATATTTTATGAGTAGTGTCTCACAAGCATACGGATTTCAGTATGCCTAAAACTAAACTTTTAATCTATCTCCTCAAATCTGTTCCTTTGCCAGACACCACTTCCCCAGCCCCCATTGCAAGTAGGTATCTGTATTCACCCTAGTGCAATTGTCAGGAATCTGAATCATTCCTGAGTCCTTTCTCAAACTTACATCCAATTCATGACTAAATCTAACCCTCTCCAAAATATATCTCAAACATATTGGCTTCTCTTCCTTTCTACTACTACCCTCCTTGTCTAAGCCATACTGCCATCTGAACTTATTACAACAGATTTCATTGGTCTATGTTTTCTCTTTTCTTCTTCCAATTCACCCTTTATACAACAGGATCTTTTTACACATAAATTGATCATATCACCTCCATGCTTATAATCTTCCAATGGCTTTGTATTACATTTATATGTAATTCAACATCTTCAGTAAGACCAGCAAGGTCCTAAATGATCTATCCCCTCTCTGTCCTTGGCCTTATTTCCCACCACTGTCCTTCTTGTTCATGAGCCCCATGGGAATTAGTTCTTCAGATTTCTGACTATGTTTTATTAGATTATTGTTTCTAATTCTTCATTTCCTCCATGTTATAGAATTATTCATCTTTATCTCATCAACATTGGACTTGGCCATGTGATTTGTTCTTACCAATGGAATGTTAACAAATGATGCAAAGAAAGGCTTTAAATGTGCTTATCTGGTTTGGTTTAGCTGCCTGCACTTCTGTCATCTGGGAGAAGAGCATGCTGATTTGCTGCTGGTCCAGACTGTGAGATATGTGGAACAGAACCGAACCCAACCCATAGCCTAAAGCAGCACTGCCCCAAAGCAATTTGCACACTGTTGAGCAGAACAATAGATGTTTATTGCTTCAAACTACTAAGATTTAAAACAATTAAGGGATTGTTTGTTACACAGCATTTATCAAAGCAATAGCTCACTGATGCACTAAATTCTTCCCTCCATCAGGGATTTTGTTTAATGTATGCCTACTTCTTTAGACTACAAGTTTCATGAGGGTAAAACTTCTGTCTGTTCTGTGTACTTCTATATAGCTGTGGCCTAGCATAATACTTGTTATGTGGTAGTGGCCAAAATAAATATTCATGAAATAAATTATTATTGGGGCCAGGCACAGTGGCTCACTGCTGTAATCCCAGCACTTTGAGAGGCCAAGGTGGACAGATTGCTTGAGGTCAGAAACTCGAGACCAGCCTGGGCAATATAGTGAAACCCCATCTCTACTAAAAATATAAAAATTAGCCAGGCATGGTGGCATGTGCCTATAGTCCCAGCTACTCAGGAGGCTGAGGCATGAGAATTGCTTAAACCCAGGAGGTGGAGGTTGCAGTGAACCAAGATCATGCCACTGCAGTCCAGCCTGGGTGACAGAGCAAGACTCTGTCTCAAAAATATATACATATATTATTGGTATTGTAAATGCTGTTTTTAATTTCATTAACCTTCATAAGTAACATTGTAGGTATAATTAGATACATAATCTATAATATCTAGTTATATGTATAATATATAGGAAAATATATCTAATTATATAAGGTAATATATAGTTAACAATTAGTTATTTTTAATCTATTCTGTTATCCATTATTTAAGTAAATGCTCTTATCATTCCTAATCATTTTGTGGTTGATTCTCTTATGTGTCTATAACTAAAGTCTTACTATCTATCATGATAATTTGTTACATTGTTGTCCCAATAAACCACACCTCCTGGTGTTTGCACCCTTGTGTAGTCTCTTGCCCTTGGTTCTAGGCTGGGTCTGAGGCTTGCTTTCAATTAATAGAAAGGAATGGAAGTGACATTGTGCCAATCCTTAAGAAGCCCAGTAGTTTATGGTTTTGTGCTGTTGGGAACCCTAATCCACTTTGTGAAAAGTCGGATTCTTTTGCTGGAAAGACCACGTGGGAAGGCCATAAAGAGACAAAGACAGAAAAACCCACCCAAATTGGCAGAATCAGGAGCAAATAAAATGGCTGTTATCTTAAGTCACTGAGTTTTGGGGTAGTTTGTTATACATCAATAGATAGTTGAAACATCTACAAATAACAACAATTTTGGGTCCTCAATTAAGATTGTTATGCCACTTTATATTCTTTTCTAAGTGTGTTGACTAGTTCTTTGATCCCATTTTATGACCCATTCAAAAAAATGTAATAAATCTTAGTATTTTCTTAGGAAAATAAAATTAGGAGAAAAGGCATCAAACGATTGAATTGATATTTTAAGAGCATGCAATTATAGGGAGGGCTTTCACTTGTTATTATGTTTTTCTGAAAAGTTTAAATTTTATATTATAGTATGCATTACTTGTACAATTAAAAAGGTATTAATGGCCGGGCGTGGTGGCTCAAGCTTGTAATCCCAGCACTTTGGGAGGCCGAGACGGGCGGATCACGAGGTCAGGAGATCGAGACCATCCTGGCTAACCTGGTGAAACCCCATCTCTACTAAAAAATACAAAAAACTAGCCGGGGGAGGTGGCGGGTGCCTGTAGTCCCAACTTGGGAGGCTGAGGCAGGAGAATGGCGTAAACCCGGGAGGCGGAGCTTGCAGTGAGCTGAGATGGTGCCACTGCACTCCAGCCTGGGCGACAGAGCGAGACTCCGTCTCAAAAAAAAAAAAAAAAAGGTAT
>NC_045450.1:23614909-23706147 GCF_002776525.5 Piliocolobus tephrosceles | reverse complement strand
TGTTGTTGTTGTTGTTGTTGTTGTTTGCTATGTGTATGTGTGTGAATTATATATTTTATATGAAGTATATAAATGTATACTTATATATTACATATTTTTATACTTTTTGTCATGTTAAGTACATGTCCACCTATTATTATGTAACTAAATCAGCATTGGACTTTAAAGTGTATTGAATATCTGTTTTTGCATTTATTTAAATGATATAGTTTTTTCTTTTTGGCCTACTAATATGATAGTTTACATTACAAAATATTAAATCATACTGGCATGACCGATTGCCTTTTTTTTTTTTTTTTTTTGAGACAGAGTCTCACTCTGTCACCCAGGTTGGAGTGCAGTGGCGCAATCTCAGCTCACAGCAACCTCCATCAGGTTCAGGCGATTCTCTTAGCTCAGCCTCCCAAGTAGCTGGGATTACAGACATGTGTCACCATGCCCAGATAAGTTTTGTATTTTTAGTAGAGATGGCTTTCGCCATGTTGGCCAGAGGTGGTCTCAAACTTCTGACCCCAGGTGATCTGCCTGCGTTGGCCTCCCAAAGTGCTGGGATTACAGGTGTGAGCCACTGCGCCCAGCCTGACTGTCTTGATGGAAAAAGGATGCTCTTAATACAGTAGGGGCTCTGCCACAGGAGAATTTCACGAGGAAGAATTGAGGCTTCAGAGAGAAACAGACCAGTGTCCCCAAGTCGCTCCCACAAGCCAGGCACTGTCTACATTCCTTAAGGGAAAACTCAGTTACCCTGCATATTCCCCACACCAAATTCCCTGTCACCATAATCCATATTCACTGCCTGAGCCACACTGATTTTCAATTATGCTGAAAGAACCACACTTCAATCCAGACAACCAAATAGTTGAAGCAAACAGCATGAAACAGAAGGTAGGAGGCTGAATAAACAGAGAAGCTAACACCAAATGAAGTACAGTTAATACAAAAATCAGAAGAGACTTCTCAAAGAAGTATGGGTAATATACTAGGAGATATTTGAGTAGATACCACATTCTTAAATCGAACTGAGGCTGCCAACAATACAAAGGAACCGAGTCCTTGTAAATTTAAAGAAATAGTTGCCAAAATTAAAAGTTCAACAACAAACAAAGCAAAGGGCAGGACAAACACATATGAAGACCAATTTTGTGAGCTAGAAAATTGGTATCATTTATTGTCCATATTGCAGTGTTAAAGTAAAAGAATGTTTCTATCCTTTAGGCACTTTCTGATGTAGCTTTGGAGAATTTGGAGGCAGTTGGATGAGTAAGGCAAGAGGAGGAGAAGCCTTGCCAGGTGTGGTGGCTCACGCTTGTAATCCCAACACTTTGGGAGGCCAAGGCAGATGGTTCACCTGAGGTCAGGAGTTCAAGACCAGCCTAGCCAACATGGTGAAACCCCATCTCTACTAAAAACACAAAAATTAGCCAGGAGGAGGAGTGGTGGGCACCTGTAATCTCAGCTACTCCGGAGGCTGAGGCACACGAATCACTTGAACCCAGGAGGAGGAGGTTGCAGTGAGCTGAGATTGTGCCACTGCACTCCAGCATGGGCGACAGAGCCAGACCCTGTCTCAAACAAAAAAGGAGGAGAAACCTGGACCAGGAAAGAGAGAAAGAGATGTCCAAGCCCTTCTTTCCCACCATGGGCTGCCAGCCCAAAGCATGCCCTAGCACAGGAAGAGAGAGGCTTTCATTCCCTTTCAAACCTCTTTAAATGGAATTTAAAGCTTTACACATATTTGCTGAAATGAGACTTTTCTATGTACAGCTTGAGGTGCCTGGAGAACCGAGTGACTAATAACGGCCGAAAAAGGCATTGGGGCTTCCCAGGAATTTCTCTCAGGGCTGCATAACAGGTTTGAACACACAGTGGGAAACAAAAATAAAATTGCTGAATGATTGTCCCTACAGTCCTGATGGTTCCAGCTAATGGCTCCATTTGGTTTTCAAACTATATAGGATAATAAAATCAGAAACTCCAGGGGAGCTTGTTAAAAATAGATCCTTAGGCCCCAAGTCCCAGAAAGTCACACTCAGGAGGTCTGCAGAGGATCCCAGCAATCAGCATTTTAAACAAGACCTCCCAGATGATACCAATTAACTTAACCCACTCCCCACACCTTCAATAATTCTCTTCAAAACCACAGCCCAACCTCTAATATTTTCCTCTGTGACTCAAGGCAAGCTTTTTATGTCTCCTGTAAATCCCCACCTCCATTTCAACAGCCTGAAATTATATATATACATGTATATATATATATATTTTTTTTTTGCAAAGCTCTCCTGGATTTCTTCCAAGCTTCTGTGCTCCCATTTCCTTCCCTAACTTGGGGTGCTTGCAATCTCCCCCCAATTTTAGCAAAATTAAAAAAATTAAAACTGTGGACTTTGGAGTGAAATAGACTGGGGTTCATGTCCTAGCTTTGCCACTTACTAGCTGTGTAACCTTGACTCTGAGCCTCGCTTTTCTAATCTGTGAAATGCAGGTAGTATGGATGGAATTATATGATGTCTGGAATTTTCCTCTTAACAATCCAGGTGAAAGAAGCGGACGGGGTATGAATGAATCAAAAGTGGCCATAGGTTGATAATTGATGAATGTATTAGTCTATTCTCACAATGCTAGAAAGAACTTCCCTGAGATGGGTAATTAAAGGAAAGAGATTTAATTGACTTGTAGTTCCACATGGCTGGGGAAGCCTCAGGAAACTTACAATCATGGTGGAAGGGGAAAGGGAAGCAGGCACCTTCTTCACAAGGCAGCAGGACAGAGAGAGAGCACACAGGAAAAACCACCATGTATAAAAATCAGATCTAGTGAGAATTCACTCACTATCATGAGATCAGCAGGAGGGAAACCAACTCCATAATCCAATCACTTTCCTCCCTTGACACATGGGAATTACAATTTGAGATGAGATTTTGGTGGGGACACAGAGCCAAACCATATTAATGAAGTTAGATCATGGGTATCTAGAGGTGTATTATATCATTGGCTCTATTTTGTATGTTTGAAGTTTCCATAGTATAAAACTTAGGAAAGTTAATTTAAGTATACAAATGCCCCTTCATAAAAATGGATAATCAAAAGGAACTCTTGATAATGAAAGAACTATAAGTGGCCAGACGTTTTTAAATGCTTAGCTTTACTACTAATGCTTCAACGTTAGTTTTACAAACAAAGATGTTACCTCTTGCAGTGGCTCATGCCTGTAATCCCAGTACTTTGGGAGGCCGAGGCGCGCAGACTACTTGAGGTCAGGAGTTCGAGACAGCCTGCCCAACATGGTGAAACCCCGTCTCTACTAAAAATACAAAAATTAGCTGAATGGGGTGGCACACACCTGTAATCCCAGCAACTCAGGAGGCTGAGGCAGGAGAATTGTTGAACCCAGGAGGTGGGGGTCGCAGTGAGCCGAGATTGCGCCACCGCAATCCAGCCTGGGCAACGGGGCAAGACTCCATCTAAAAAAAAGAAAAAAAAAGTGATACCTCTTAAGTGATGACCAAATGGAAATAAATAAAATAATGTATATTAAGTACTTATCGAAGTATCTGCCACATAATTCTCAATAAAAGTTAGATGTTTTCATTTCTTCTTTACATCAAGGCAATGTGTGTGCATTACCTCTCCCCCACTACACTACACGCTGAACTCCTAAGGGGAGAAACTGTGCTTCCATCTCTGTCACATTCATAATACTTAGTGCCTGCCCTTGGCCCAAACTAGGTACTCAGTAAATATTTGTGGAATGAGTCTTATTTATTCAACAAACATTTGCATGACACATACTGTGTGATTGACACTATTCTAAGCACTTTACAAATATAAGTCCATTTAAGTCCACAGGCTATTCCAGTGAGGCCCTCTGCTTTCAAGGTAAAACAGAAACAGCGAGACAAGCAACACGTCCTGGATGATACAATAGTTAATGGCAGAGCTGAGATCTGAACTACATATGCACTTGACATGGACCAGAATCCACGTGCCTGACAATTACGTTAGACTGTTTCTCACTCAGCTATGAATGCCACCTTCACCCCAACCCTGAACTCCTCTTATGGGAGCTGCAGATGGCCCACGTATGAATGAGGTAATGAAATCAGCAAGTGGGTGGAGATTTGGGTGCAGATCACATCCACTGGGGTACTGGAGCTGGCTCATGATTTGTGAGAACCATTGTGCACACCTGCAGTTGGTGACTTCAAATCAACTGTGGTAGGAGTATTTATACCAGAGAAATCAGCCAACACTACAAATAAAGTATTTCTTCATTTTTTTGGCAAGTGCTGATTGTCAAGCACTTCCCAGCACACCACTGGGTCTATCTCCAGTAATGAGTAATGAGGTAATCTTTTTTTTTTTTTTTTTTTTTTTTGACAGAGTCTTGCTCTGTCAGCAGGCTGGAGTGTAATGGCACGATCTCTGCTCACTGTAACCTCCGTCTGCTGGGTTCAAGAGATTCTCCTGCCTCAGTCTCTCGAGTAGGTGGGATTACAGGCACATGCCACCATACCTAGCTAATTTTTGTATTTTTAGTAGAGACAAGGTTGCCCAGTCTGGTCTCGAACTCCTGGGCTCAAGCAATCTGCCCACCTGGGCCTCCCAAAGTGCTGGGATTACAGGTATGAGCCACCGCACCCAGCCGTGATCAGGTAATCCTGAACATCAACATTTGTGAGTCGTCTTTGTTGATAGGCAAGTTCATGGTACATGGGTAGAACAAGCTTGCTTCTAGGGGCAGGGGGAGAGAGATGAATGAATGCATGCATGCATGAATGCATGAATGAATTCTCCTGAAGGGATTCCTAATATGAACTCCTAAAGGAGAGGCATTATAAGCAATTTTAGTAATTGCACCTTTTCAGGTGGCAAATGAGAGAGGCATCCCCTACAGACTGAAGTCATCTAAGTACTCAAGCATCATTATTCAATCATAGACATCTTTTCACGAAGCACAGCAAATAGACATTTTCAGGCATCAAGCCAATTTTGCAACATCCTTCCCCCTTCAGCAAGGAGAGTGGTAAAGTTCATGATGGAAGTTTCTCCACTGAAACTAACAAACATGGATTGGACTCTACCAGCGGGTGCAGATTCACCAGCTGCTTCAAGATCAAATACACAAATGGGAAGCTAGCACATCTCAGACCTCAACTGTCTCTCCAATACAACTGTTGCAAGTCGATCAAGGACTGCATTAGTAATTGTTAACAGCTGCACAGGAAGTGATGTTTTGGTGTACAACTTGGACCAATGCTGGATTACAAGTTAGCCGTGAGAGCTAACAACATACTCTCTGCGTCTTTACCTCACGTGTAACAGTGTAGTCAATCCAAAGCAATGAAAAAGCATAGTCTGGCTGGACACAGTGGCTCACTCCTGTAATACTAGCAGTTTGGGAGGCCAAGGAGGACAGATCACGAGGTCAGGAGTTCGAGACCAGCCTGGCCAACATGGTGAAACCCCGACTCTACTAAAAATACAAGAATTATATGGGTACCTGTAGTCACAGCTACTTGGGAGGCTGACGCGGGAGAATTGCTTGAACCCAGGAGACAGAAGTTTCAGTGAGCCAAGGTCACATCACTGCACTACAGCCTGGGCGACAGAGCGAGACTTGGTTTAAAAAAAAAAGATAGTCTGAATAAGTTCTGGCATATTCTTCAAAAAAAAAGGAAAGAAGGGACCTACATAGACTCCTTGACTTATTTTGAACTTTCCAGATTTCACATTTGGAGAAGTCACTGTATAACCTTGTTGAGTATTTTTACTATGTACTTTAGAAGCTTTACTATGTGACTATGTCATTTAAGATATCTATTATCAGAGCAACAAGGTAGTAAGATAGCTGCTACTAGAGCATGATTGATTGCAATTCTCAGCACTTAATAGGTATTCAATGAATACTTGTTGAGTGGATGCAAGGGAGTTATTAGGAGAAAGACAGGGAGTTTCTAGGAACATGCCTCTTATCCTTTTCCAGCTTACAAGAAACAGAAAATTTGATTAGTGAGGAAAGAGATGTCCTTCTCAGAAATAAGGCTTGAAAAGGTAAAATGAGCAGGATGTTTTTGGCACTGATACTATTAGTAATACAGAAATTAGGAAGCAAAATAAACCCTTCTCATCAATAAATGAAAGCAGGCCATTGAGGCTTCTTGTGAAATGTGAAGACACTCTGCTGTAAGTACTGTGGACTTTAGAGATACTCTGAAGGGCAAAACCACAGGAACTGAGCCCCATTTGGGGAAGAACCCCTGAAAGTTTTGGAATTACACTTCTCTTGAGCCCTAGCGGAAGAATGAGGACCAAATTAGATGTTGACTATGGCCGGACACGGTGGTTCACACCTGTAATCCCAACACTTTGGGAGGCAGAGGTGAGAGGATCACTTGAGGTCAAGAGTTCAAGACCAGCCTGGGCAACATAGTGAGACCCTATCTCTACAAAAAAAATTTTTTTAATCAGCCAGGCATGGTGTTGTACCTACAGTCCCAGCACCTCAGGAGGCTGAGGTGGGAGAATCGCTTAAGCCCAGGAGTTTGAAGCTGCAGTGAGCTATGATCGTGCCACTGTACTCTAACCTGGGCAAGAGAGTGAGACCCCATCTCAAAAAAAAAAAAAGATAACAATATTGACTATGAACAGTTGAACTTTACAAAGGAATATGCTAAACCATATTTAGATGTTTATATTTCTTAAAATTTTGCTCATTTAAAAAATTTTTTTAGTTCTATTAGTGGTCAGTTGATTATGATTTACTTTACTTAGTCTTTCTTTTATTTATTTATTTTTTTTTGAGATGCACTCTCACTCTGTCGCCAGGCTGGAATGCAGTCCCATGATCTCGGCTCACTGCAACCTCCGACTCCCAGATTCAAGTGATTCTCCCATCTCAGCCTGTTGAGTAGCTGGGACTACAGGCATACGCCACCACACCCAGCTAATTTTTGTATTTTTAGTAGAGATAGGGTTTCACCATATTGGTCAGGCTGGTCTCCAACTCCCTCAGGTGATCCACCTACCTCAGTCTCCCAATGTGCTGGGATTACAGGCATGAACCACCACACCCAGCCCAGAGATAGTTTTGTTTTTTGTTTTTGAGACAGGGTCTCACTCTGTCACCCAGGCTGGAGTGCAGTGGGGCAATCATGACTCACTACAGCCTGGACCTCCAAGGTTCAAGTGATCCTCCCACTTTAGCCTCCAGAGTAGCTGGAACTACAGGCACATACCACCACACTCGGCTATTTTTTTATTTTTTGTAGAGATGGGGTCTCACTATGTTGCCCAAGCTGGTCTCAAACTCCTAGACTCAAGCGATCCTCCCACCTCAGCCTCCCAAAGTGCTGGGATTATAGCCATGAGCCAACACACCCAGCCAGTTTTTGTACTTTTGCTCTGGCTCAGCAATTTCTCAGAAAGCAAGCCCACGGGGAAATGAACTGCTTCCTCTCATCCAAGTATAAAGTCCAGCTGGACTTTAAGTGCCTTGTTCAAGTCCTGCCTCCATCTCTTGCTGAGTGTGGGATCTTAGACAAGCTCCTTCACCCCTCTAGGCTCAGTCTCCTCCTCTGTAAAATAAGTCAGTTCCTTCCTGTAAGAGATAGCTATATGTATGAGAAGCACTTAGGAAAATGCCCAGCAGGTAGGGAGCACTCAAAAACTGTTAGGTATTAAGGGAAGCATCTGCTTACCTGCCTTCCCTGGCATAAGTGTCATCCTTCACTTTCAGTCAGATCTATAATTGTATTTATTTGTTCCTTCACTTCATAAACACTTTTTTTTTTTTTTTTTTTTTTGAGATATAGTCTTGCTCTGTTGCCCAGGCTGGAGTGCAGTGGTACAGTCTTGGCTCACTGCAACCTCCACCTCCCAGGTTCAAGCAATTCTCCTGCCTCAGCCTCCCGAGCAGCTGGGATTACAGGTGTGTGCCACCACACCCAGCTAATTTTTGTATTTTTAGTAGAGATGGGGTTTCACCATGTTGTCCAGGCTGGTCTCAAACTCCTGGCCTCAGGTGATTCATCAGCCTCGGCCTCCCAAAGTGCTGGGATTACAGGCGTGAGCCACCGTGCCCACCCCAGTAGTTCATTTCTAAAACGTAAGTCAGAGCACATCACTCTTAGGTTCAGAAAAATCCAGTGTTTTTCCATCTCTGCTTCAGTCACACTCATCTTCTTAACAATCCTTGAAATAACCTCAGGGCCCTTGCACATACTGTTCCCTCCTCTAGATCCCACATGACTTGCTCCCTCAATTCCTTCAAGTCCAGATTGAAACACAACCTCCTCAGTGAGGTTTTCCCTGAACACTCTCCTTTAAGAATTCTCCCTTTCAAGAGAGAGCCCTCCCCTCTCTCCCAACTCCCTCCTTGCTTTGTTTCTTTCCGCTGTACTTACTGCCTTCTGCTATGCTCTGTCTCTCCAATGAGAATGAAGTTCCATGCGGTCGGGGCTTTTGTTTCTGTTCACTACTCTATTCCCAGTGCCAGGAAAGAACAGTGCCAGGCCTCTGATCAATGTTTAGTAAATGAATAATATGGTGGCACACCAAACAACTAAAGCAGAAGAGAAGTTGTCACAAGACTGATTACAAGGGGTCCTGTGGGTTAAGATAAGAAGACTGACCAAAGCCTAAATCCTGTGAGGAGCCCCAGAGGAGCTCAACAGAACACTTCATGGTCAGATCCGTGCTTTAGAACCATCTCACTGGGTGAAATATGGATTTGAGACTGAGGGAGGCCAGGAAGTCAGCAAGACCACTTCAGAGATGAACGCTGTGATCCAGATGATACGTTATGAAGGCCCTAACGAGGACGGTGGCCATGGGGTAGGGCAGAGGAACAGAGCAACCAGTGTCTAGAGCAGGGATGTCCAATCTTTTGGCTTCCCTGGGCCACATCGGAAGAATTGTCTTGGGCCACAGCAGCCAAGGGACCGCTATTGGCAGCAGCACCAATAAAACAGGAGCTGGGCCAGGCGCAGTGGCTCACACCTGTAATCCCAGCACTTTGGAAGGCCGAGGCAGGCGGATCACCTGAGGTCAGGAGTTCGAGACCAGCCTGGCTAACATGGTGAAATCCCATCTCTACTAAAAATATAAAATTAGCTGGGTATGGTGGCACACACCTGTATTCCCAGTTACTTGGGATGCTGAGGCAGGAGAAGAATTGCTTGAACCTGGGAGGTGGAGGTTGCAGTGAGCGAGATCGTGCCACCACACTCCAGCCTGGGCTGTGAGTGAGACTCCGTCTCAATAAAAAAAAAAGAAAAGAAAAGAGAAAAAAAGAAAAACGTGCTGCAGCAACAGTTCCCACTCAAGCCGCACAGGTCCCAGGAAGGGTCTGAGATGAGAGAGGCAAAGTCCTAGCCAATACTAGATACCCAGAGAGGGCAAATAGAAAGCCTACTTTCTTGGCCAGGCGCGGTGGCTCACGCCTATAATCCCAGCATTTTGGGAGGCCGAGGTGGCCAGATCATGAGGTCAGGAGATGGAGACCATCCTGTCCAACTTGGTGAAACCCCATCTCTACTGAAATACCAAAAATTAGCCAGGCATGGTGATGCGTGCCTGGAGCTACTTGGGAGGCTGAGGCAGGGGAAATGCTGGGGAGATGGAGATCAGAGGGAGCCAAGATCACGCCACTGCACTCCAGCCGGGCGATGGAGTAAGACTGTCAAAAAGAAGGAAGGGAGGGAGGGAGGAAGAGAGGAAGGAAAGGGAAGGAAGGAAGGGAGGGAAGAGTCCAAACCCACTGACTGAAGTAACACCTGCTGCAGGGTCCATCATCCGATTGTTTTAATAGTAACACTAAAACTAGGTGGGGAAAGTGTGACAGTCAGTATGTAGAGGTAATTCAAACGCAAACCCAACAGCTCAAATTAACGAGCAGAGAAAGCGCACCAAGTAGGTACACAGGTGGTCTCAATGAATTCTTTTAGATACTATACGGGGCTTTGGAACAGGTCCAAGGTCATGATGCTGGCACATTGCTCCATGAATCTTAAAGATGTACCTTCTAAGTTGAACATCTGATATCAACCAATAATATTTTCCAAAACCTTCCCAAGTCCTACTCTTCTGGGACCAACTTTATCGCCTAGTGTTGAAATAGTGTTTTTCAATGAATTCTTTATTAAACTTGTTACTTGATGTATGACCTGTCAACCAAGTGGGCTGCTGTCTCCTAAAATATAGATCCAGCTTTTCTAAGTCCCACACCTTGACTGGGCACTGCTTTAGGAAAGGTTTCTCTTTTGATGGATATTTTTCTGCTGAAATAGATCATCAGTCCTTTCAGTCTGTGTTCTTGTCATCCCTGAAACATTTATGCCTTGCTTAAGCCCTTCATTATAATCAGCTGTCCTTAGCTGGCTATTTCCTGCAAGGGCTTTGCCTCAATCATAGATGCATTAGAACAATTCCCCTTTTAGCAGTGGACCAAGTTATCTTTGGGGTGCCCTATGTAAATGAGAGCACTTGAAAATGCTAATTTATAATGAGCCAAAAATTGATAATAATATCACTATGAGTGAACTGGTGAGAAGGCCAAATGGATGGACAAGAAAGAACGTGGCTGGGAAAAAGGAGCTGATCAAATGCACGGACAGGAAAAAAGTGAAGACAGAGAAACATGGGCAGGTCATGATTGCCACTGGGGTGGTTCGAGGCTGTAGAGCAAGAGAAAAAGAATAATGTTTTGTTATTGTCCTGACAGCCATGTAACAGGTAACAATATAAGACTTGAAGTCCCCAAGGGGAAAACGTGGATCTGATTAGAATAACGGATGCGATAAAGTATGGGGAAAATTGTGTATATAAGAAAAGCACAGCCGAGCATGGTGGTTTGCACTTATAATCCCAGCACTTTAGGACGCCAAGGTGGGTGAATCACCTGAGATCAAAAGTTTGCAACCAGTCTGGTCAACATGGTGAAATCCTGTCTCTACTAAAAATGTAAAAATTAGCCAGGCATGATGGTATGCCCCTGTAATCCCAGCTACTTGGGAGGCCGAGGTGGGAGAATTGCTTGAACCTGGAAGGTGAGGCTTCTGTGAGCTGAGCCTGGGTGACACAGCGAGACCCTGTCTCAAAAAAAAGGGAAAAGAAAAGCAGGCCAGGTGCGTGGCTCCCACCTGTAATCCCAACACTTTGGGAGGTTGAGGTGGGTGGATCGCCTAAAGCCAGGAGTTCAAGACCAGCCTGGCCAACATAGTGAAACCCCATCTTTACTAAAAATACAAAAAAAAAATTAGTCGGCTGTGGTGGCAGATGCCTGTAATCCCAGCTTCTTGGGAGGCTGAGTCCAGGGAATCACTTGAACTAGGGAGGCAGAGACTGCAGTAAGCCGAGATCGTACCACTGCACTCCAGTATGGGCAATAGAGCAAGCCTCTATCTCAAAAGAAAAGAAAAGAGTACAAAATTAAAAGCAAGAAAACATTAAAGCGATTAGAAATCCTGGGGACTGTGAGAGAAGGAAAGTTTTCAAAAAAAAAAATAATCATAATACATCTGCTGGCTCTTCAGTGAACAATATTTACCAGTGACATAATTATAAATAGTCATATCATTGTATGAGAAGGATGGGAGACAGGGAGTATAAGGGAGCTAAATCCACCACCATTGTTTCAGAATGTAAATAGATGATATCTGTTTACTGATACATCAAGAAATACATGGCCAGGCATGGTGGCTCATTCCTGTAATCTGAGCATTTTGGGAGGCCGAGACGAGTAGATCACTTAAGCCGAGGAGTTCAAGACCAGCCTGGGCAACATGGCAAGACCCTAACTCAATAAAAAACCTTTTTTTTTTAAATTAGCCACACCTGCTGGCATGCGCCTGCGGTCCCAGCTACTTGGGAGGCTGCAGTGGGAGGATCGCTTGATCCTGAGAGCTCAGAGCTGCAGTGAGCCTGTTTGTGCTACTGAGCTCCAGCCTGGGTAATGGATGGAGACCCTGTCTCAATAAAGAAAAGAAAGGAAGGGAGGGAAGGGAGGGAGGGAGGGAGGGAGGGAGGGAGGAAGGAAGGAAGGAAGGAAGGAAGGAAGGAAGGAAGGAAACAGAAAGAGGTAAAGAAGCTTATTATTTATTCTTTTAACTGATCAAAGAGTTTAAAACTTTTATCTCTGCCTATAATCCCAGCTACTCAGGAAGCTGAGGCAGGAGAATCGCTTGAACCTGGGAGGCAGAGGTTGCAGTGAGCTGAGATGGCGCCACTGCACTCCAGCCTGGGCAACAGAGCAAGACTCCATCTCAAAAAAAAAAAAAAAAAAAGGTTACCTCCAGAAAGCAGAAAAGGAGGGGGAACAAGACATTGTTGCTTTTATTACGAGGTCTTTGGTGTTGTTTAATTTTTTTTTTTTTAAGTTCGCTTGGAATTTAGTGTCAGAAAAAATTTTACTGAGCATTTGCACCGTGCTAGGTATTTTCTACACATTCATTTAAATCTCACAACCACAACAACAAAAACACTTCTTTAGTGTTTACTATGTGCCAAGTACTGTTCCAAAAACTTAACGTTTATTATCTCATTCCATCTTTGCAATAACTTTATGTTAATCTTATTTTGCCCACTGAACCAATGAGGAAACTGAAGCACAGAGGGAACAAGTAACTTGCCCAAGGTCATGAGATTGAGAGTCATGGTAGTGGGACCTGAGCCTGGGTAACCTGGCTCCAAAGTCTGTGTTCTGAACCTCTACACTCTGTTGTGTTGTCTAGCAAAGCCAAGGCATAGATATTATTGTTGGTTTGTTGTTGTTGTTGTTGTTGTTTGAGACACAGTTTCTCTGTGTCACCCAGGCTGGAGTGCAATGGTGCAACCTCGACTCACTGCAACCTCCGACTCCCAGATTCAAGCAATTCTCCTGCCTCGGCCTCCTGAGTAGCAGGGATTACAGGTGCCTGCCACCACACCTAGCTAATTTTTTGTATTTTTAGTGGAGACGGGGTTTCACCATGTTGGCCAGGCTGGTCTCGAATTCCTGACCTCAGGTGATCCACTGCCTTGTCCTTCCAAAGTGCTGGGATTACAGGCGTGAGCCACCATGCCTAGACCAGGCATAGGTATTATTATCTAATCCTTTAAGGTGAGGAAACATACAGAGAGAAAGTCACTTTTCTAAGATCATATAGATAGTATGTTGTGAGTTTGTAGTCACATATAAGATCATATAGATAGTATGTAGTATGTCTGGTTTGACCATGGATTAGACTGATTTTGACACCCATGCGTAGTCTCTCCATTGCATCATGCACAACTATGTTTACAAAAATGAGCTAACTGGGAAAAAAGGAGGGCATTCACCCTCACCACTGCTATTCAACATAGTGCTGGAAGTTCTAGCCAGTGAAATAAGGTTAAAAAAACAAAAGAGAGAGAGAGAGAGAATAAAAAGCACACTAATAAAAAGGGAAGGAAAAGAATGGTCCATATTTGCAAATGACATGGCGGTCTACACAGAAAATTCCAAGAAATCTATAGAAAAACAATTGGAACTGGCTGGGCGCAATGGCTCAAGCCTGTAATCCCAGCACTTTGGGAGGCCGAGGTGGGCGGATCACCTGAGGTCAGGAGTTTGAGACCAGCCTAGCCAACATGGGGAAACCCTGTCTCTACTAAAAATACAAAAATTAGCCAGGTGTGGTGGTGGGCACCTGTAATCCCAGCCACTTGGGAGGCTGAGACAGGAGAATCACTCGAACCCGGGAGGCGGAGGTTATAGTGAGCTGAGACCGCACCATTGTACTCCAGCCTGGGCAAAAAGAGCAAAACTCCATCTCAAAAATAAAATAAATAAATAAGTTCTGCAAGTTCACAGGATACAAGAGAAAGACACAAAATTATTTCTGTATTTATGTATTAACAATGAACACATGAAAACTGAAATTAAAAATACAATGCCTTTTATAATTGCTCAAAAGATGGAACAATTATGTGTAAATCTAAATAAATAAGTTTAGGAATTACATGCCAAAAACTATTAAATCAAAGATCTAAATATACAGAGAAACATAATGTGTTCATGAGTAGAAGACTCAGTAAAGATGCGAAATCTCCCCAAACTGAGATGCAAATGTAACAGAATTCCTGTCAAAAGTTCAGCAAAATTTTCTACAGATACAGACGAAATTATTCTGAAATTTATATGGAAAGGAAAAGGCGCTAGAATAACCAAAACAATTTTCAAAAGACATTGATAAACTCGGAGGAATCACTCTTCCTCACATCAGGACTTATTAGAGGTAGCTACAGTAAGGCCAGGCGTAGGGGCTCACACCTGTAACCCCAGCTCTTTGGGAGGCTCAGGCGGGTGGATTGCTTGAGGCCAGGAGTTCAAGACCAGTTTGGGCAACATGGTGAATTCCCGTCTCTAAAATCTTCTTGTATCTAAAAATACAAGAAGAAAAATTAGCCGTGTGCAGTGGCGTGAACCTGTAGTCCCAGCTACTTGAGAGGCTGAGGCAGGAGGATCACTTGAGTCTGGGAGGCAGAGGTTGCAGTGAGCCAAGATTGCACCATTGCACTCCAGCCTGAGTGACAGGAATAAAACCCTGTCTCAAAATATATATATGAATAAATAAATAAGTATGAATAGCTGTAGCCACAGTAATAAAGACTATGTAATAATGGCAGAGGGAGAGACACAGAGATCAATGGAACAGAATGAAAAACCTAGAAATAATGCCACACGAGTGCAACCAACTGATTTTTTAACACCCGTCTGCTTTTGCATCAACCAACTGATGTTTTACAAAGATGCAAAAGCAATTCAATATAAGAAGTGTAATATTTTCTCCAAATGGTGCTAAAGCAAAAAAAAAAAATTTCAGTATCTTGACCTACATCTCACACCTTATATAAAAACTAACTAATTGAAAACGGATCATAGACTTCAACATAAAATGTAAAACTATAAATATTTTAGAAGATAACAAAAGGGGAAATCCTTGGAGCACATGAAGAACTCTTCAACATGACACCAAAAGTGTAATTCATAAAAGAATAAATTGATAAATTGGACTTCAAAATGAAAAACTCTTACTCTGTAAAAGACTTCATTAAAAGGATAAAAAGATAAGCTATAAACTGGAAGAAATTATTTGCAAATCACATATCTAACAGAAGGCCACTTTGGAATAAAGAACTCTCAAAACTGAACGGTAAATAAATAATAATAATTCAATTAGAAAATGGGCAGCCGGGCGCGGTGGCTCACGCCTATAACCCCAGCACTTTGGGAGACCGAGGTGGGCAGATCACAAGGTCAAGAGATTGAGACCATCCTGGCCAGCATGGTGAAACCCTGTATCTACTAAAAATACAAAAATTAGCAGGGCGTGATGGCTTGCGCCTGTAGTCCCAGGTACTTCGGAAGCTGAGGCAGGAGAATCGCTTGAGCGCAGGAGGTGGAGGTTGCAGTGAGCCGAGATTGCACCATGCACTCCAGAGCGAGACTCCTTCTCAAAAGACAGAGCGAGACTCCTTCTCAAAAGAAAAAAAAAAGAAAAAGAAAAGAAAATGGGCGAAAGGCGCATTTCACCAAAGAGGATATACAAATGGCAAACAAGCACAGGAAACGATGTTCAACACCATTAGCCATTATGAAAATGCAAATTAAGACCACAATGAGTTACCATTACTCACCTATTAGAACATCTGAAATAAAAAACAGTGACAGTATCAAATACTAGCAAGGATGTGGAGAAACTAGATTTCTTGTATGTTACTGGAGTATAAAATGGTATAGCCACTCTGGAAAAATAGTTGCCACTTTCTTAAAAAAAAAAAAAAAAAAAAAGATACACTTACTATATGACCCAGTGATTGCACCCCTGGGCATTTACCCCAAAGAAATGAAAACTTATGCCCACACAAAAACTGATCTATGATTGTTCATAGCAACTTTATTTGTAGTAGCCAAAAACTGGAAACAACCAATATGTTCCTCGATGGGGAGTGGTTAAAGAAACTGTGGTACACCTATGTCATGGAATCCTACTCAGTAATAAAAAGGAATAAACTGCTGATACACACAACAACTTCGATGGATCTCAAGGGCTTTATGCTGAACAACAACAACAAAAAATCTACTCTCAAAAAGTCACATAGTGTATGATTCTATTTATATAACATCCCCAAAAAGACAAAATTTTAGACATGAAAAATGCATCAATGATTGCTAGAGGTAAGGGATGATGGAGAGAGTGGAGGTGAGTATGACTCTAAAGATGAAAGGGGGCCGAGCGTGGTGGCTCACCCATGTAATCCCAACACTTTGGGAGGCTGAGGCAGGCGGATTGCAAAAAAACAAATGACCCCATTAAAAAGTGGACAAAAGACATGAACAGACACTTCTCAAAAGAGGTGCGGATCACTTGAGGTGAGGAGTCCGAGACCAGCCTGGCCAACATGGTGAAACCATATCTTTACTAAAAATACAAAAATTAGCCAGCTACTTGGGAGGCTGAGGCACAAGAATCATTTGAACTGGGAAGAGGAGGTTGCAGTGAGCTGAAATCGCACCACTGTACTCGTCTGGATGACAGAGCGAGACTGTCTCAAAAAAAAAAAAAAAAAAGAGAAAGGAAAAGATGGCAGGGGTTCTTTTCCCAGCTCTGCTGCTTATTCTGAATTCATTTATACAACATTTGGCTCACACTTATTAATTACCTAATGTATGTAAGTATAATGTATATTGGGGATGCACTTATAATACAAAATTATTTTGTTTATAATATAAGTGTATTGGGGACATATTTATAATATAAAATTATTGACCCAGCACGGTGGCTCATGCCTATAATCCCAGCAGTTTGGGAGGCCAAGGTGGGTAGATTACCTGAGGTCAGCAGTTTGAGACCAGCCGGGCCAACACAGTGAAACCCTGTCTCTACAAAAAAATACAAAAATTAGCCAGGCATGGTGGCAGGCACCTATAATCCCATCTACTCAGGAGGCTGAGGCAGAATTGCTTGAACTCAGGAGGCGGAGGCTGTAGTGAGCCGAGGTCCCACCACTGCACTCCAGCTGGGCAACAAGAGCAAAACTCCGTCTCAAAATAAATAAATTAATTAATTAATTAAATTAAATTATTTTGTTGTTTATCTGAAATTCCAATTTAACTGGATGTCCTGGGTTTTTGTTTTAGTCTTTGCTGCTATTTTGTTTTCTGTTGTTTTACTAAATCTGACAACACAACCATGGTCCTTGCCTTTATGGAATGTATAACAAACAGTTGAATAAGAAGACAAAAAGTCTTCAAGTAACCAAAATGATAAAGTAAAAGAACAACGGTTCTATAATCAAGACTATGGAAAATTGTTTTTAGACAAGGGTAGTGATGTTTGACATGCTGGGACATAAAGAGAAGCCTGGAATCAGAATGATCAATGTAATTAGAACAGCAGGGGCTGTGGTGCAGAAAAAGGTTTGTAGTGCTCCAGGAACTAGAAGATGGCAGGGCAGCTGGAGCTAAGTGAGAAAGATAGAAGAAAGGACCCAAGAGAGTTTGGGGAGAAAAGCCGGAGCCAAATCCCACAGGACACTGAAGAAGTATCAACAGGTGTTTCGCACTCAAGAAACAATTAAGGGGGACAAACTGATCTCATCCTCACTTTTGAAAGATCAATCCGACCACTCTGTAGAGAATGGGTTTGGGCAAGCACTAGAATGAAAACAAGGAAGTTGGGTGGGAGATTATGGCCATAGATAATCCAGGCAAGAGATAAGGCTGGTGACTTTGTGTAAGGCGATACCAAGCACATGCAGAGGCATGGATGAGCTTTGGAAGTAGAGTCAGCAGGACCCACTGATGGATGGGAAGGAGACAAGGGAAAGGGAGGGATCAAAGATAACTCCTCCCAGGAGGTTGAGGCTGCAGTGAGTCTTGATTGCACCACAGCACTCTGGTCTGGGCAACAGAGCAAGATTCTGTCTATTTAAAAAATAAATAAATAAATAACTCCTGGGGCTTTGGCTTAAGCAGTTGGAATAACGATAATGCTGTTTTCTAAGATGATGAAAATCATGGGACAAATGGGTTAGCAGAGGAGAGGAGTTGGGAAGTCAAACTCTCCATGACATAATCTTTGAGATTCTTGAGAGACAACCAAATAAGAATGCCAAGTAAACTCTCTGGAGCCCAAAGGAGAGGTCTGCTACAGAGATTGAAAAGGGAAGGTTACCAACATAAAGATCAGTGGTTCTTTTCTTTCTTTTCTTTTCTTTTCTCTTTTTAGAGACAGGATCTCACTCTGTTGCCCAGGCTGGAGTACAGTGGCACAATCATAGCTCACTGCAGCCTCGAATTCATAAGCTCAAACGATCCTCCTACCTCAGCCTCCTGAGTGGCTGGGACTACAAGTCATACACCACCACGCCTGGCTAATTTATCCTTTTTTTTTTTTTTTTTTTTTAATAGATATGGGGTCTTGCTATGTTGACCAGGCTGGACTTGAACTCCTGGCCTCAAGTGATCGTCCCACCTCAGCCTCCCAAAATGCAGGTGTGAGCCACCACATGCAACCATAAATCAATGATTCTTGATCCTGGCCACTCAATAATTACCTACAGAGCTTTTTAAAAAGTACTGCTGCCCCACATGGATGAAACTGGAGGTTATTATCTTCAGTGAAACAACCCAGGCACAGAAAGTCAAATGTTGCACGTTCTCACTCTAAGCAGGTGCCAAAAAAAAAAAAAAAAAAAAAAATGTACACACGGCTGTGGAAAGTGAAATTATACACAATGGAGACTTGGAAGGGTGAAAGCTGAGGTGGGGGGTGGATGATGAGAAATTGCTTAACCAGAACAATGTTCATTGGGTTGTAACGAACCTAAAAGCCCTGACTGGACCACTATGCAACCTACGCATGCAACAAAACTGCACATGTGCCCAAAAATTTGTTTATTTTAAAATTTTTTAAATTTCACCTTCAATTTTAGATTTGGGGAGTACATGTACAGCTCTTCTACGTGGATATATTGCATGATGCTGAGGCTTGGGGTATGATAGATCCCATTACCCAGGTAGTGAGCACAGTACCTACCAGTTAGTTTTTCTACCCTTGACCCCTTCTTTCCACCCCCCAAGTAGTCCCCGGTGTCTATTGTTGCCATCTTTACATCTATGAGCACATTTATTTAGCTCCCATTTATGAGTGAGAACATGCAGTCTTCGATCTTCTGTTCTTGCATTAATTCGCTTAGGATAATGGCCTCCAGCTGAATCCACGTTGCTGCAAAGGACGTGATTTTGTTTGTTTGTATGGCTGCACAGTACTCCATGGTGCATACATTTTCTTCATTCAGTCCACCACTGATGGGCACCTACATTGATTCCATGACTTTGCTCTTGTGAATACTGCTGTGATGAACCCACGAGTGTAGGTGTCTTTTTGATAGAACAACTTGTTTTCCTTTGGGTATATACCCAGTAATGAGATTGCTGGGTCGAATGGTAGTTCTGTTTTAAGTTCTTTGAGAAATCTCCAAACTGCTTTCCATGGTGGCTGAACTAACTTACTTACTTACATTAATTAACTTACATTAACTAACATTCCCTTTTCTCCACAGCCTCACCAACATCTATTATCTTTTCACTTTTAACAAAAGCCATTCCGACTGCTGTGAGCTGTTAATTGGTTTCTCACTGTGGTTTTGATTTGTATTTCTCTGATGATTAGAAATGCTGAGCATTTTTTTATGTTTGTTGACTGCTTGTATGTCTGTTTTGTTTTGTTTAAGATGGGGTTTTGCTCTTGTTGCCCAGGCTGGAGTGCAATGGCGTAATCGTGGCTCACTGCAACCTCTGCCCCGTGGGTGCAAACGATTCTCCTGCTTCAGCCTCCCAAGTAGCTGGGATTACAGGCACATACCAACACGTCTGGCTAATTTTTGTATTTTTAGTGGAGACGGGGTTTCATGATGTTGGCCAGGCTGGTCTTGAACTCCTGACCTCAGGTGATCTGCCCACCTCTTTTAAGAAGTGTCTGTTCATGTCTTTTGCTCACTTTTTAATGGGGTCGTTTGTGTTTTTGCTGGTTGAATTGTTTAGGTTCCATATTACACTTCTTTTGGATGCATAGTTTGTTAATATTTTCTCCTGTTCTCCAGGTTGTCTTTTTACTCTGTTGACAGTTTCTTTTCCTGTGCAGAAGCTCTTTCATTTAATTAGATCCCATTTGCCAATTTTTGTTTTTGTTGCAAATTGCTTTTGAGGACTCAGCCATAAATTATTTCCCAAGACCAATGTCCAAACTGGTGTTTCCTAGATTTTCTTCTAGAATTTTTAGTCTCAGGTATTACATATAAGTCTTTAACCCATCTTGAGTTAATTTTGTGGTGATAGAGGTCCAGTTTTATTCTTTTGCATATGGCTAGCCAGTTATCCCAACACCATTTACTGAATAGAGTGTCCTTTCTCGATTGTTTATTTTTGTCAACTTTGTCAAAGGTCAGTTGGTTGTAAATGTGTGGCTTTATTTCTGGGTTCTCTATCCTGTTCCATTGGTCTACGTTTCTATTTTCATACCACTTCCATGCTGTTTTTGTTACTGTAGCCTTAGAGTATAGTTTCAGTCCAGGACTATGATACCTTCAGCTTTGTTCTTTTTGCTAAGGATTGCTTTGGCTATTGGGGCTTTATTTATTTATTTATTTATTTATTTATTTATTTATTTTTGGATCCATGTGAGCTGTAGAATAGTTCCTTCTAATTCTGTGAAGAACGGCTTTGATAGTTTGATAGAAATAACATTGAATCCATAGACTGTTTTGGGCAGTATGGCCATTTTAACAATATTGATTCTTCCAGTCCATGAGCATGGAATGTTTTTCCATTTGTGTGTCATTTATGGTTTCTTTCAGCAGTATTTTGTAGTTCTCCTTGTAGAGATCTTTCTCCTCCTTGGTTAGAGGTATTCCCAGACAGATAGGTTATTTTTTGTGTGGTCATTATAAATGGGGTTGCATTCTTGATTTGGATCTCAGCTTGATCATTATTGATGTGTAGAAATGCTACTGATGTTTGCACATTGATTTTTGTATCCTGAAACTTGACTGAGGTCGTTTATCCATCCTAGGAGCCTTTTGGTAGAGACTTTAGGATTTTCTAGATATAGAATTATATCATCAGGGAAAAGATAATTTGACATATTCTTTCCCTGTTTGGATTACTTTTTCTTTCTCTTGCCTGATTGCTCTGGTTAGGATTTCCAGTACTATTGTTATTGGAAAGTGGTCCCAATCCATATCCCAAGAGAGGGTTTTTGGATCTTGCAGAAGAAAAAACTCAGGGCAAGTGCATAAAGTGAAAGCAAATTTATCAGGAAAGTGAAAGAAGAAAAGAATAGCTACTCCAAAGACAGAGCAGCCCTGGGAGCTGCTGGTTGCCCATTTTTATAGTTATTTCTTGATGCTAAACAAGGGGTGGATTATTCATGCCTCCCCTTTTTACACCATATAGGGTAACTTCCTCACATTGCCATAGAATTTGTAAACTGTCATGGCGCTGTTGGGAGTGTAGCAGTGAGGACAATCAGAGGTCACACTCGTGGGCATCTTGGTTTTGGTAGGTTTTAGCTGACTTCTTTGCTGCAACCTGTTTTATCAGCAAGGTCTTTATGATCTGTATTTTGTGCCAACCTCATATCTCATCCTGTGACTTAAATGCCTTAACTGTCTGGGAATGCAGCCCAGTTGGTCTCTCAGCCTCATTCTAGCCAGCTCCTATTTAAGATGGAGTTACTCTGGTTCAAACACCTCTGACACTATGTTGAGTAGGAGTAGTGAGAGTGTTGGCCCATAAATTTGTACAAATAAATGTTCATACTGCTCTGTGAAAAATAATAATAATAATAATTTGCACCCACCAAAAAAGTGCTGCTGCCTAAGCAAATTAACCATTAACAAACTAGAATTTCTGCACGTGGAACCCAGGCATCAGATCTTCTAAGAAACGCTTACATGTGGAGATCGGAGAAAAGAGGAGGATCAAGCAAAAGAAGATTGGAAAGAAGTGGACAATGATAGAGGAAGGAAACCAGGATATGTGGCTCCTGGAAGCTGAGAGAGGGCTGTTTTAAAAGGGAGATAAGATACTCCTGCACAAGGATTTTGTGAGCACTGAAAGAATGCATGCATATGGAAGCACTTTGTAAGCTGTTAATTGATGAACAAATACTACATGAAGTATTACCATCATCTTAAGGAAAAAAATCCTTCTCCCCTAGTACAACATCTGTGTGCTTAGAGAAAGAACTCAGAAAAGCACTGGGAGGGGGGTCCATCCCCAGCACTTACACTTATGAGAATTAACCAAAAATCTTTACAGTTATGAGGCTTAAACAAATTAATGTTCATTATGCTTAACTCAATGCCTAGTACATCATCATCATCACTATGTAATAATGATGATGATAGCTAATACATAGTGCTTCCTATGTGTTAGGCAATGTTCTAAGTGCTTTATATCTATTCAGATAGCATTCAAGAATGATGAGCTATTGCTGTTTCTTTTGTTATTATTACTAATTCCAAATGGTTTGGTTTCCTTAGTGGGCATTAAGGGAGGTTATAGATGCTGGTTTGGCGTTCCAGAGGCACTACTGTTCTGATGTGAGGTTAATGATGTCCCGTGAGACCTCTCTGGAAGTAGCAGAGAAAGTGGGGAGGGGGCTTCCCTAGAACAGAGACCCACAGTTCTCCAGAACTGTGTGTCAGCTCTAGGGCCACCTAGCAGAACTGTCCTATGGGAGGGCTGTGTCCCACTGTGATAACTGAATTCCTTCATGTAGGCTGTGCTTTAGGCCTGTTCAGAGCTATATGTGAAGGCGTCTGGACATGATGAGAACTTTATCTGGGTTCTTCAACTCAACTATTATTTACTGACCACTCATAGGCACCAGTGTATCTAAGCCTGTCATTGACTTTGAGAAGTAGAGATGGTTATCCCCATTCTCCAGGTCAGGAAGCTGAGGCTTACAGAGGCTAAATAACTTGCCCAAATTCACACAGCCAGTTAGCATCAGAGCCAGGACTGAAACTGGAATACCCTAAATTCAAGTTCTGACTTCTTCGTCTCCCATGCATGTCATTTTTTTTTTAACCAAGTTTTGAGGAGGTAGGGCTATGGCCAAATTTTAAAAACCAAAACCAAGACCTAGAAAGACTTCACATTCAATATGCTAGCAGGGGAAGGGAAATGGGCAAAGGACATAGGTAATTTGCAGAAGAGGCACACAAACACCAAAAATAAAAAGTGAATAAATGCAAACATACATTTTAAACATTTAAACATTTTAAACACACATTTTAAAAATATACACACATCATTTTAAGCCCATGAGATTCATTTTTTAGATGTATAAAAGTCAGAAAATAACAAGCCTTGGAAAGGATATGGGTAACACAACCCCAAGACACTATTGTAGATTTGTGCAATGACCACAGAGAGCAAGATAATTGTATCTAAAAATGTTTAAGAAATGCTCACTCCTGAATCGTTTGAACCCAAGAAGTGGAAGTTGCAGTGAGCCAAGATCACGCCACTGCACTCCAGCCTAAGCCACAGAGCAAGGCTCTGTCTCTAAAAAAGAAATGCTCACTCCCTACAACCCAGCAATTCCACTCTAAATAGAGTCCACAGAGAAACTTCTCTCACTTGTGTGCAAGGAGAAATATACAAGGACATTTCCATCGGTAACAGGAAACAGGAAACTATTTAAATGACCAATATTAGAGAATGGATACATTAAAAGAGGTAAATTCATACTACATACTGTCTAGCAGTTCAAGTGAATAGACTAGATCAAAATATACCATATATGAATAGATCTGAAATAGGCAGACTTGATGGGAAAAGGCAGGTTTGAAGAACAATGCATGGAATATGGTATCATTGACTAAGAGAAGTGATTTGTAGGAAAAGTATAGGTCCTTGAACTAGCACAGAGTGAAAAGGGGACATATTTAGGGCCAGAGGATCTGTGGTTCAAACTTCTTGACATGTTTGTTTCAAAACTCTCCTCATTTTTTTCCAACTCCCTCCTCACCACTGTCTCCCCCTCCCTCCCTTCCTCCTTTCTTCTCTTAGAATCTCCTAATCTAGGTTCCATGAGTGGGTTTGAGAGAAACTGTAAATCCTCTAACATTTTAAGTAAAAAAAAAAAATTGTATTTATGAATATTTTTCTGGGGAATGGGTCCATGTCTTTCATCAGATTCTCAGAGAGGTTACAGACCCATAAGACTAAAATTCACGGAAAAAAATGTTCAGAGCATAAATGTAGCTTTGATGCAGTTTCACTGGTCTATCATGCCTTGGGAGTAGGAGTTATTTCTCATCAGAAGGAAAAAAAAAAACGAGAGAGAGAAAATGTGAAGTGATTTGTTCTGACCCTGTTTCCACTCGTCCTGTGCCCTAGGAGAAAATGCCCTGCCTTAAGAAATAGAAACATCTCCATCCTTCCCGGCCTGCCAGGCCACTCATCCATCATCTCAGGCAGGCTCTGAGTAAATGCAGCCAGCTTCCTTTTCTGTCATTCATGACCCTTTCCATCAGATGTCGGGGTCTGACTCTGGCCAGCGTGTTGACAATTATGAAGATTTTTCTAACCCAGCCCATCTGCACCATCAGAACACTCCAGCTAAGGAAACTACAAGAGATCAGGAAGGGATAAACTGTTTTACAAAGGATGTCCCAGGAGAGTGTCCAAATTCATAGGTCCAAGCACAACAACAAGGAGTCCCCAGGGCCTGAGGATGCTGGGATTGAATTAGGCTTCTCCACCATCTAGAGTTGTGGGATGCCATAGTTCTCTGCTCTAAACTCACAGGTCCTCTGGGGAGACCAGTGAGATGAAAGCTATCAATGCACACATCTTGGGGCAGCTGATGGTCAGCCATGTGGCTCTGCTAATCCTGACTGGCTTGCTCTCATGTCCAGGTGTCAGCTGGCTATCCAGGCACCTGGACTGGCCTCTGCGGGGCGGCTGGGCTGCTTCAGCTCTCCTGCAAGTGTCTCTCATGCTCCAGCACACAAGTCTGGGCATGTTCTCACGGTGAGGGCAGAGGGACAAGCGACAGCAAGTGCCAGCATGCAAGCCTATTTCAAGGCTCTGTTTGCATCACATCTGCGAATACCACATTGGCCAAAGCAAGTCACAGGACCCAGCCTGGAGTCACAGACAGGTCTTGATGCCCTGCCTACAGTGAGAAAGCATGGCAAGCCAAGTGAGAATCTGCAACATTTTTTAACTAATTTCACCTTTTATTTTAGTTTCAGGGGGTACATTTGCAGTCTTGTTGTGTTAGTACATTGCATGATGCTGAGGGTTGCAGTATGCTCGATCCCATCACCCAGGTAGGGAGCATAGTACTCAATAGTTGTTCAACGCCTCCCCCCATCTCTTCCTCCCCACTCTAGTAGCCCGCAGTGTCTGTTGTTTCCATCTTTATGTCCATGAGTACCCAACATTTAGCTTCCACTTATAAGTGAGAACATGTAGTCTTTGGTTTTCTATTCTTGCATTAATTCACTTAGGATAATGGCCTCCAGCAGTACCCATGTTGCTGCAAACGAAATGACTGGGTTCTTTACTTATGGCTGTGTAGTATTCCATGGTATATATACACCACAATTTCTTTATCCAATCCACCACTGATGGGCACCTAGGCTGATTCCATGTCTTTGCTATTGTGGATAGCGCTGCAATCAACATGTGAGTCCATGTGCTTTTTTGATAGAATGATTTGTTTTCTGTTGGATATATACCCAGTTATGGGATTGCTGGGTCAAATGGTAGTTCTGTTTTAAGTTCATTGAGAAATCTCCAAACTACTTTCTACAGTGGCTGAACTAGTTTACATTCCCAACCACAGTGTATAAGCAAGAACCTGCATTTTGAGGTCAAGCTCTGCTTCTCACCAGCTACGCTGATGTCTTTTAAGTTCTCTGAGCAAATAAGACACTACTTTTCATCTATCTGATTAGTGAAGTTTTTTTTAATGTAATAATACACAGTGAATAATAAGGCAAAGAAACAGGCACCTGAATATGCTCTTGGTGGGATTTTATTCTGTTTTCTACAGCAACTGAATCATACTTATCATGGTGGATTGCAAAAATACCCCCTAATTCTTCTCATCTTTGTATGCACTCCCCTTTACAATGTTACTTAGCAGCTCCTACCTCCATGAATCTGGGTTAGTCATGGGCCTTGCTTAGGCCAAGGAGAGAATGGGAAATGTAATGCAACAGAGGCTTGAACATTGGAATTGCCTCCTTTGCTGTGCTTGGAAGCCTGAGGCCACCATGTGAATGAGCCCAAGCCAGCCTGCTATAGAATGAGAGGCCACGTGGAGGAAAACTGAGGTGCCTCAGCTGACCTTAGAAGCATGAGCAAGCCCAGTTAAGATCAGCCAAGCCTGGTCTAGAACAGAAAAGCCAACCACCTGAGCCCACCCCTAGTTGCCAAATACCAGAATTATGCATGAGCTAGTAAAAGATGCCAATTCATTGTATCACATCCTCATTAAGGTGTCTTTCATAAGCAGAGCTGTGATGTAGCTCCATCTGACAAATATTTATTAAGCCTATTATTACATGCTAGGATTGTCTAGGCACTGATGAAATAAAATGAAAAAAATAAAAAATGAAAAAATGTGTCTGCCCTCACGAAGCTTACATTCTAGAGGTAAGAGACAGAATATTGTTTTGTTTTTTTTGAGATAGGGTCTTGCATTGTCACCCAGGCTGGAGTGCAAAGGCACAATCATAGCTCACTGCAGCCTCAACCTCCCAGGCTCAGGCAATTTTCCCCACTCAGCCTCCTAAGTAGCTGGGACTGCAAGCCTACTCCACTGTGCCAGCTGATTTTTTACTTGTTTGTGGTCAAGATGAGGTCTTGCTATGTTGTCCAGGCTGGTCTCCAATTCCTGGGCTCAAACAATCCTCCCACTTCGACCTCCCAAAGTGCTGGAATGACAGGCGTGAGCCACCGTGCCCAAACATAGAATTATTTTATTTTTTTTAATTACTAAGTGTAACAGATTGAACAAGAGTGATGAGTTGCTCTGGAGAAAGAGTAACACTATGTATAACACTATGATCCAGGTACCTTTCAAATGAGGGTGGAGAGTGTTGAGAGGGGTTGTAATAGTAAACGAGAAGGCCAGATGAAACCTCTATAAGGAGCTGACCGAGTGAAGATCTGAAGCAGGTGAGGGAATGAGCCTCACTGATATCTGGAGAGGAGTCTTCCAGGGTGAGGGAATAGCAAGAACAGTTTCTGAGGATGGGCTGGGGCCAAGAAGTGTATAGGATTCAAAGACAGAGAAGTAAAAGGGGGGCCTGATTGCATCAGGTCATGTGGCGACTCTAAGGAATCTTTTGTAAATTCTTGTATAGATCTAATATTTTAACCACGTATGTGGTTTATAATTTTTAAAAAACATATATAGATCAAAAACAGGCTGGGCGCAGTGGCTCATGCCTATGATATCAGCACTTTGGGAGGCCAAGGTGGGTAGATCACCTGAGGTCAGGAGTTCGAGACCAGCCTGGGCAACATGGTGAAACCCCTGTCTTTACTAAAAATACAAAAATTAGCCAGGCGTGGTGGTGGGTGCCTGTAATCCCAGCTACTCAGGAGGCTGAGGCAGGAGAATGGCTTCAACCCGGAAGGCAGAGGTTGCAGTGAGCTGAGATCACATCATTGCACTCCAGCCTGGGTGTCAGAGGGAGACTCTGTCTCAAAAATGCATACGTGTGTGTGTGTCAAAAACAAATAGCAATCCTGAGCTGCACCCACGGATTGCAGTATTAATGCACTCCACATAAATTTTATTATAATCCCTGGCCCCATATTCATAGAGCTTTCCGGAGACAGCAAAAGAGAGATGTCATTTTTGGGCACAAGCTGCCCTCTGCTGTTCACTTTTGGATTAACAGCCACCGTTATCACCTGAGGAAGCAAATGCTGTCCTGGTGGAAAACAGATAACCAGTTATCAGGACACCCGTCTTCCTTGCCAATAAGTTTAACTATCTCCAGAAGCTCTTAAAAAACAATATAAGAGGAAAGGATATCTCCCAAATCTTCATCATTCATTTCTATCCAAATATTACACTATCACTTTTTTCTTTTCTTTTTTTTTTTTTTTTTTTGAGATGGAGTCTCGCTCTGTGGCCCAGGCTGGAGTGCAGTGGCCGGATCTCAGCTCACTGCAAGCTCCGCCTTCCGGGTTTACGCCATTCTCCTGCCTCAGCCTCCCGAGTAGCTAGGACTACAGGTGCCCGCCACCTCACCCGGCTAGTTTTTTGTATTTTTTAGTAGAGACGGGGTTTCACCGTGTTAGCCAGGATGGTCTTGATCTCCTGACCTACAGGCTTGAGCCACCGCGCCCGGCCTTCTTTCTCTCTCTCTCTTTCTTTCTCTTTGTCTTGTCCAGTCCTGTCCTGTCCTGTCCTGTCTTGTCTTGTCTTTCTGATGGGTCTTGCTGTCTTGCTCAGGCCGGAGTGCAGTGGTGTGATCATACCTCACAGAAGCCTCAAATTCCCAGGCTCAAGCGATCCTCCTGCTTTAAACTTCCAGGTAGCTGGGACTACAGGTGCACACCACCCTGCCTGGCTAATTTTTTCATCTTTTATAGACAGGGTCTCACTATATTGCCCAGTCTGGTCTTGAACTCCTGGGCTCAAGGGATCTTCCCGCCTCAGCCTCCCAAAGTGCTGAGATTACAGTCATAAGCAACCAGCCCTGGCCTATATATATATGTGTGTGTGTCTGTGTGTGTGTATATATGTATATATATGTATGTGTGTGTGTGTATACATATATATATATATATATATATATTTTTTTTTTTTTTTTGAGAGGAAGTCTCACTCTGTCACCCGGGCTGGAGTGCAGTGGTGTGATCTCAGCTCACTGCAACCTCCACCTACCAGGTTCAAGTGATTCTCCTGCCTCAGCCTCCTGAGTACCTGGGATTACAGGCACCCACCACCATGCCCAGCTAATTTTTTGTATTTTTAGTAGAGATGGGGTTTCACTATGTTGGCCAAGCTGGTCTCAAATGCCTGACCTCGTGATCCACATGCCTCGGCCTCCTGAAGTGCTGGGATAACAGGCATGAGCCACCGCACCCGGGCTTATTTTTTGTTTTTTTAAGATTTTTTTTAAAAGCAGTTTTAGGGTCATAGCAACATTATGAGGAAGGCAGAGAGATTTCCCATACACCCCCTTCCCCTACCCATGCATAGCCTCCCCCATGATCAACATCCTCCACCAGAGTGGTACAATTGTTGCAACTGAGGCACCTACACTGATGCGTCATTATCACCAAAGTCCCTAATTTACATTAGGGTTCACACTTGACGTTGCATATTCTGTGGGACTGGACAAAGGTATAACACCATGTATCCACCATTACAGTATCACACAGAGTATTTTCACTGCCCTAAACTTCTGTGTTCCACCTATTCATCCCTACCTACCCACCCCTAAACCTTGGCAATCACTAACCTTTTTATTGTCTCCATGGTTTTGCCTGAAAATCTGAAAAGGCTGTATACTGTATGATTCCAACCGTATGACCTCCTGGAAAAGGCAAAACTGTTTAAAGATCTAAAATATTCACCCACTTGTTCATTTGATGTTCTGCAAATGCCTGTGAGGTGAGCTGTGTGGGCAGTGTTAGCCCTTTTTGCAGATGAGAGAACTGAAACTTTGGAAACTTGTAGAACTTGCATTTAGTCTCATTAGCCAGTGCATGGTAAAACCAGGACGACAGTCAGAATGTTCTAACTCAGCTGGGTGCAGTGGCTCACGCCTATAACCCCAACACTTTGGGAGGCCAAGGTGGCAGGATCGCTTGAGGCCAGGAGCTTGAGACCGGCCTGGGAAATACGGGGAGTCCCCCATCTCAACAACAACAAAAAAATTTAATTAGCTGGGCATGGTAATGCACACCTATAGTCCCAGCTACTCAGGAGGATGAGGCTGGAGGATTGCTCAAGCATCAAGTCTGCAGTGAGCTATGACTGCATCACTGCACTCTGGCCTGGGTGACAGAGAAAGACCCTGCCTCTTAAAAAAATAAAATATGTCCGGGCACGATGGCTCACGCCTGTAATCCGAATACTTTGGGAGGCCAAGGCAGGTGGATACTAAAAATGCAAAAATTAGCCAGGCACGGTGGCACACACCTGTAGTCCCAGCTACTTGGGAGGCTGAGGCAGGAGAATAGCTTGAATCTGGAAGGTGGAGGTTGCAATGAGCCAAGATCACACCACTGCATTCCTGCCTGGACAATAGAGTGAGACTCTATTTCAACAACAAAAAATAAATAAGAACCTTCCAACCCACTTTAGTACAACTGAAGTGCAAAAAGGGTAGAAGACTTGCTCAACATCACACAAATTTTAAACAACAAATCCAAGATAAAAAGCCATCAGTTTTCATCACTCTAACCACAGACATGTCCAAGGAGAAGCCCAGGTAAAGACCCAGGGAGGAGACGGCCATCTACAAGTCAAGGACAGAGACCTCAGAATCAGCCCTGCCAATACCTCGATCTCAGGCTTCTAGCCTCCTGAATTGTGAAAAAAATACATTTCTATTGTTTAAGCCATCCAATTTGTAGTACTTTGTTATAGCAAATGACTACAAAGGGTCTCCTCTTCTTGATAATGATATGATCATTATAATATTAGAAAAGTCATACAAATGAAGTGAACAGAGCAAACAGTAATTACAGGCAGAACAGCATATGCACCAGCCAGTTCTACCTCGGCGGAAGCTCCGGGAAGTTGTTCAGAAGGCTTTTGAACAGCGGACTGAGTTTAAGAGTGAATGTGGGCTTAGGGTGTAAATTCAAGGGATTGGGCTGCTGCTGGGAGCTCAGGACATTCTTGGCTACTGCAGCCCTACTTTACCTTTCATTGGCATGGTCATAACTTAGGTGGAAAATGTTGATTGTTTAATCATGTTGCCTTACTTTTTGACCTGATAACCATTGATCAGTGGAAAGAAACACCTGCACAAGTCAAAGCAGGGCTCATTCCTCGGACGGCTTTGTGAATTGGCTTACTAGCACTCAGACAGCTTACTGCCTTGTTTGCTTTCTTTATCCCTTGCTGTTACTGAGAAAGATTTGGCCTGATTAGAGAAATTAGGATATACAGAAGGAGTCAACAAACTGCATCAATAATCTCCAATTAAAAGACAAGGACTCAATATAAGGATAGACAAACCGATCGATGGAACAGAATAGAATACAGGAATAGATCCACACATATTGAATCCACTTATTTTTCACAAAGGTACCAGGTCAATGCAATGGAGAAAGAGAATTTTTAAACAAAATGATGCTGGATTCGATATCCATATAGAAAAAATATAAAAGAACTTCTACCTCTACTTCACTTCATATATAAAAATGAATTAGGGTACATGTTCTCAGGGTTTCCTGAGGGCTATGTCATGGGCAAAAAATGTTTTTCAATAACAAAATTTAAAGGCTGGGCATGGTGGCTCACGCCTGTAATCCCAACACTTTGGGAGGCCGAGGCTGGTGGATCACCTGAGGTCAGGAGTTCAAGACCAGCCTGGCCAACATGGTGAAACCCACCTCTACTAAAAATACAAAAATTAGTTGGGCGTCCTGGCAGGTGCCTGTAATCCCAGCTACTTAGGAGGCTGAGGCAGGAGAATCACTTGAACCCAGGAGGTGGAGGTTGTAGTGAGCTGAGATTGTGCCACTGCACTCCAGTCTGGATGACAGAGCGCGACTCCATCTCAAAAAAAAAAAAAAGTAATGAATATTAATTATTAATGGAACATTTACAGGGTTAGGTCCCACATTGTGATAAAAAGGCTCATGTATATTCTGTCATGTAATCCTAGTATTCTGTCATGTAATCTCCTAGGAGATGGGTGTTGGTACTGATTACATAGGAACATGAAGCTTAGTAAATTTAAGTTAGTGGCTCTCAATGGCATGCTAATATCATCTTGGGAGATTTTATTTTTTAAAAAATTCTGGGCCGGGCGCGGTGGTTCAAGCCTGTAATCCCAGCACTTTGGGAGGCCGAGACGGGCGGATCACGAGGTCAGGAGATCGAGACTATCCTGGCTAACACGGTGAAACCCCGTCTCTACTAAAAAATACAAAAAACTAGCTGGGCGAGGTGGCGGGCGCCTGTAGTCCCAGCTACTCGGGAGGCTGAGGCAGGAGAATGGCGTAAACCCGGGAGGCGGAGCTTGCAGTGAGCTGAGATCCGGCCACTGCACTCCAGCCTGGGCGACAGAGCGAGACTCCGTCTCAAAAAAAAAAAAAAAAAAAAAAAAATTCTGATAATTGGGCTTCATCCCAAGTCTACCGGGTTAGAATCTCTGTGGATGGTGTCCAAGCATCTGTATTTTGTAAGTGCTCTCAGAGGTGACACTGATGTGCAACCAGGGCTGAGAACCAATGTGAATGTTAGAGAGACTGGAATTTAGGGCTTTACTGCCACTTCATATACAGAAGATGATATAGATATAGATGTTGATAGTAATATCAATATATATAGACATAGATGATATAGACATAAGTACAGATGTACATACACCTAGTGTATTAGTCTATTTCACACTGCTATAAGGAACTACCTGAGACTAAATCATTTATAAAGAAAAGAGGTTTAATTCACTCATGGTTCCACATGACTGGAGAAGCCTCAGGAAACTTACAATAATGGTGGAAGGAGAAGGGGAAGCAAGGCACATCATATCATCATATGTGTTGGCAGGAGAGCGAGCGAGCTAGGAGGGAAGTGCCACAATTTTTTTTTTCTTTTTTTTTAGACAGGGTCTTGTTGTGTCACCCAGGTTGGAATGCAATGGTGTGATCTTGGCTCACTGTAATCTCTGCCTCCCAGGTTCAAGTGATTCTTCTGCCTCAGTCTCCCAAGTAGCTGGGATTATAGGTGTGCACCACCACACTCAGTTAATTTTTGTATTTTCAGTAGACACAGGGTTTTGCCATGTTGGCCAGGCTGGACTCGAACTCCTGATCTCAGGTGATCTGCCTGCTTCAACCCCACAAAGTGCTGGGATTACAAGCATGAGCCACTGCACCCAGCCTACACTTTTAAACCATCAGATCTCATGAGAACTCACTCACTATCACAAGAACAGCTTTGGGGCTGGGCGTAGTGGCTCACACCTGTACTCCCAACACTGGGAGGCTAAGGCAGGTGGATCACCTAAGGTCAGGAGTTCGAGACCAGCCTGGCCAACATGGTGAAACCCCGTCTCTACTAAAAATACAAAAAATATTAGGCAGGCGTGGTGGTGGGCGCCTGTAATCCCAGCTACTCGGGAGGCTGAGGCAGAATAATTGCTTGAACCCAGGAGGTGGAGGTTGCAATGAGCCGAGATCGTGCCACTGCACTCCGGCCCAGGCGACAAGAGTGAAACTCCGTCTCAAAAAAAAAAAAAAAGAACAGCTTTTGCAAATCTGCCCCCATGATCCAATTACCTCCCATCAAGTCCCTCCCCCAACACGTGGGGATTACAATTTGAGACGAGATTTAGGTGGGGACACAGAGACAAACTCTATCACCTAGTATTGAATTTGTTTTCAATTATTGATGAACATCTCAAGTATAAAACCGACTGGCACTGTTTCCTCTCCTCACTCCTTTCAGTACTTCCATCCTCATGTTGCTGCTTTCTCTTGTGGTCACTGAAACTCCTGAGCAGTGAGAGTCCAGATAACTCAGAAACTGACCAATCAGAATGCAGCACAGAAACTGACCAATCAGAATGGATGCTGGACTTATCGCTGGAGCAGGATCCTGAAGAGTGAGGATTCCAAGGGAGAGCAGCAGTGGGGAGCCATTCAGAGGGCTCAAGAAAGCAGCTGTTTTCCAACTGAAAGTAATGCCAGTGTCTGCCTGTGCCTTGATCTAAAAAATTGAAAATACCTACTATTTATTGAGAATTATGTGGCAGATACTGTGATACATACTTAATAAACATTATTTTATTCCATTTGGTCATTGTTGAAAACATTTCCTTTTTTTTTTTTTTTTTTTTTTTTTTTTTTTTTTTTTTTTTTTTTTTTGAGACAGGGTCTCACTCTGCCACCTAGGCTGGAGTGCAGTGGTACAATCATAGCTCGCTGTAGCCTCAAACTCCTGGGCTCAAGCAATCTTCCCATGTCAGCCTCTTGTGTAGCTAGGACTACAGACATGCCCCGCCACACCTGGGTAATTTTTTCAGGGGAAGGGGGGCACTGACAGGGTCTCACTATGTTGCCCAGGCTGGTCTCGAACTCCTGACTGTGCCTCAGCCTCCCTAAGTTCTGGGATTACAGACATAAACCACCGTGCCCAGCCAGGTCTGAGTATTTTTTTTAAAGGTAACGTTAAGATGGTCTGCCTGTCAGACATCTATTTCATGTCTCTACTCAAGGATTGCTTCTTGCGTGTTGGGAGGAAAAGGGAGAAGCTAGCAGGCAGTCTGCAGTCCACACTGGGCTGCCCCCACCAGCTGTCGTGTGCCTGGTAGCGCTGCTTTCAGCCCCATTCATTTCCAACTCCAAGGGGGTTTGTCACTTTGCCGGTTGTTGCCACATTTCCATCCTGAAGTGGCAGCTCCAGTTGTGTTTCCCAGATAATTTCCAAGATGCTAATTGCCACCTGCTGATTTCCTGTAAACACTGTACTTTACACATGTGATTAATCAGAGAGCTGTGGACTGTTCCGAGGAAATGTGTGTGCATGTTTGTGTGTGCGTTTCATTACCGTGGTGGATTTAAATCACGGGCAATGTTTGCTCACAAAGCTGCATTAGCAAAATGGCAGGGAAAACAAAATTACAAAATACCATAAACTGCAAGTTCACAGACTGTATACACAACAACTCAAGTCAGCCCAACAACTCCCTGACTAAATTCTGGGACCAAGCAGCAGGAAGGTAGCATCTCTAAAGGAGACTTTGAAGACTTTGAACCATTTCTTCTTCAGATTCAAGATCGACCTTGTGCCAGACCTTACCTTTTCACTGCAAGTTACCGGCACCTTTAAACCTCCATCTCCTCATCTGTAAAAATGGATAATTTTTGAGTCACAGAAGATACCATGTAATATGTTTATTTTGTATATCAGTCAGAATTGTGTGAGTTGCAAGTGACAGTAATTGAATTCAAAGTGACTTAAGCAAAACAAGGGAATATATTGGCTCAAAAACCTAGAGACAGGGGTCTAGTTTCAGGTGCAGTTGCATCTAGGAGCTCAAACAATGACTTCAAACTCTGTGGCACCTTCTCTGTTTTTTGATCTTGCCTCATTCTTTGAAGACTCTCCTTATAGCAACCTAGTAGACTTGCCAACAGGTCCAGGCATATATTTTATCTTCTCAGCAACCACTGTAAACTAGTGTAGATAGCATCTCACTTGGGAAATGACCCACTAGTGTAAGAGTTAAAGGAACATGAAAAGCAGCTTAACAGTCAAAGTCAGGTTTTTTTTGAAGAATAAACCTGAGAGGGGCTTCTGGCCAATGTCGGTCAGGAGTACTCTCTCTTACAGACTAAGGATGTTTAAGGATATAGAAAGTGGGGAGCTTATCATAGAGTCACAATGTTTCTATGTGAGGGAAAGTTTATTATGGGGTTGGAAGGTCCCTGGTTGGTGGTGAAGCTATCTCGGGGTTGGCATGTTTCTGGTTGGAGCAGGGTTTATCTTAGGGTTGAAATGTTTCTGGTTATGCTGACATTAGCCATTAGGCTGATGTTTTGGGGCTGGATTTAGGCAGTTTTGTTTGTTTTGTTTTGTTTTGAATCAAGGGGAACTTAAAATGGTGGGGTTTGTCCAAGATGGCAACGCTCCTGCTCTGTCCACTAACCCATTCTCAGACCTCCTGATTTGGGTAGAGTTAATTGCCTACTTGCTTACACCTACCCAAACTCCCAAGACGTGCACAGAATCAGCCACATACATGAAGACACCGCCAGACCTCTGACCCCCAAACCAAACCAGATGGTTGTAGGGACAGCCTGGCACCATCTGATGGTGTTTGTAAGAGAAAAAAAAATGGGGATTCCAACATCAGGATATGGATTTCATGACGGATACTCAACCTCCCATACAAACCTATGTGCTGAGTGACAAGAGGGAGACATTTACTCAACTCAGAAGTAACTGGTCAGCCCCTTTTACACATGCCTGTTTCAGTCTTGGGCCAACAGTGGAAAATGGGTGGTTCACAGACCCAAATACAGGCACATCTGGCCAAGGTCACTATTTGCCATTTTCTGTTTCTAAGCCTCCCCAAGCCTCTGTGGCTATTTATTTATTGAGATGGAATCTTGCTATTGCCCAGGCTGGAGTACAATGGTACGATTTCAGCTCACTGCAACATCTGCCTCCCGGGTTCAAGTGATTCTCCTGCCTCAGCCTCCCGAGTAGCTGGGATTACAGACAAGTGCCACCACACCCAGCTAATTTTTGCATTTTTCAGAGAGACAGGGTTTCATCATGTTGGCCAGGCTGGTTTCGAACTCCTGACCTTAGGTGATCCACCTACCTCGGCCTCCCAAAGTGCTGGGATTATAGGTGTGAGCCACTGCGCTGGCCTCTATGGCATTTCTTATAGGAAATACTCATAGGATCCCAGCCTGAGATTCTGGTCTTGAAGTATAGAACCCATTGCTCTATTTAATCACACAGCCCCTTTTTCCCATCCTATTGGGGCAAGATCCTATCCCCTGATCCCTTCATTTCCATTGTTCCTCCTCTTCAACTTCTTCCCTAGTGGGAAGACAGTCATTAGTATAATACATGAAAGCTATCCTGTGAGAGTTGACCAATATTAGCCATAGAAGTTTGATGGTCTTTGGGTACCCTGCTCTGAAAAAATGCGAGAACTCAGGGAAAAGTGGTCTTATCAAGACAGATAAAAAGAAGCCAGTGCAGACAAAGCCTGGAGCCCTTGTTAGAAAACAATGGAGGGATGGAAATCAAGATGAAGGGAATTTCTTTGTGTCTACAAAAGGCAAACTCAGCCTGACAGGTAATGCACAGAACAAAGAGATGTTGGCAGCAGCCTCTGCATTCTCAATCTATTCCCGACTAACAATGATGAGCATTAAGTCCTTTCTGACAATTAAATGAGCTTACTTGCCTTATTTTCTAGTGATTGTAAGTTAAAATAACAGGGTTAGATGCAGCATAAAGTAATGGTTAAAAGCACAAACTCTTGCCGGGCGCGGTGGCTCAAGCCTGTAATCCCAGCACTTTGGGAGGCCGAGACGGGCGGATCACGAGGTCAGGAGATCAAGACCATCCTGGCTAACACGGTGAAACCCTGTCTCTACTAAAAAATACAAAAAACTAGCCGGGCGAAGTGGCGGGCGCCTGTAGTCCCAGCTACTCCGGAGGCTGAGGCAGGAGAATGGCATAAACCCGGGAGGCGGAGCTTGCAGTGAGCTGAGCTGAGATCCGGCCACTGCACTCCAGCCCGGGCGACAGAGCAAGACTCCGCCTCAAAAAAAAAAAAAAAAAAAAAAAAAAGCACAAACTCTTGAGTCAGGCCACCTGGATTTGAATCCAGGATCCTCTACTCAGCAGCTAGAACAACTCGGGCATGTTACTTCCCTTTGCTTTAATTTTCTTGTTAGTAAATGGAAATATCGATAGTGTCTACCTCCCAGTGTTGGCATGAGAAAGAAACTAGTTATTGCATATAAAATAGTCAAAACCACACCTGGCTCATAATGAATTAATTCAATACATATTAGCTATTAGACAAGCAGCAACCTGGACTTCCCTGCCTCCAGGGAAATTCCCTTGTCTACACGCACATGGTTGATTGGGTGAATCCCCCAAGAGGAACACTGGACCTCTCTAGGGACTCACAGAGACAAAGTGGGAGCACCCAATAGAAGTGTGGCTTGCACATAAGGAGCTTTGACTTCCTTGCAAGCTGTTCCTTGCTTGTGCTTCACTTGATTTTTAAGATTTGGGGGTACACGTGCATGTTTGTGGCAAGGGTATTACATGCATAATGGTGTGGGTTGGGCTTCTAGTGTACCTATCACCTAAATACCAGCCATTGTACCTAATAGGTAATTTTTCAACCTTCCCCCCCATCGCACCCTCCCCACTTTAGGAATCCCCAAAATCTATTCTCTCCATGTTTATGTCCAGGTGTAACCTTTATTTAGATCCCACTTATAAGTGAGAACATGCAGTATTTTTCTGTTTAGTTCACCTAGGATAATTGCCTCCAGCTCCATCCATGTTGCTGCAAGGGATGTGATTTCATCCTTTTTTATGGCTGCATAATATTCCATGTTGTAGATCTGCCACATTTTCTTTTTTGTTTGTTTGTTTCCTTTTCTTTTTTGAGACAGGGTCCCACTCCACCAGCCATCACAGCACATCATAGCTCACTGCAGCCTCCACCTCCTGGGTTCAAGTGCTCCTCCCACCTCAGCCTCCCTAGCAAGATGGGACTACAGGTGCATGCCACCACACCTGGCTAATTTTTTATTTTTATTTTTGTCACTATGTTGCTCAGGCTAGTCTTGGTCTCAAGCAATCCTCCTGACTCAGCCTCTCAAAGTGTTGGGATTACAGGTGTGGGCCACCGTGTCCAGCCCACCACATTTTCTGCCTGTCAACCATTGGCAGACACTTAGGTTGGTTCCATGACTTTGCCATTGAAAACAGCTGCATTTGATCTTCTGATTAAAAGGGATTTTTCTTCTGTTTGACAGTGTTGCAGCAAGCTCTCCCAAGGCTTTACTCTGAAAATAGGGAAAGGCCTGCAGCATATTTTCCTTGTCCCAAGCTAAAATGACTTGGCACAATCAACTACAAGGGGTGAGCTAGATTGGTCACAGGAGGACATACATGGACATCAGACTTTTCCAATAACTAGAAGCCTCATCACAAAGTAGGCAATGGGGTCAGTAACAGGTGTTCCCAGAACTCCAGAGACAAAGGCCAGCTAGAACCCAAAGGGCTATCCATGCATCCCAGACAAGAATAGGGATTAGACCACAGGCCGGCTCAAGTAAATTTTGTCAAAAGGTTTGCTTGCAGCTGTCTTGGCCAACGTTATCCTATCAAGGTAATCAAAGTTCTGGCATTTGCAACCTCTCTCCCTTCACCAACTACCCACTCAGATCACCCTGGTCCGTTGAATGTACTCTAGTCCCGCCCACCTCTAGAACTCCTCTTATCAATTCCTGCCCATTCCTCAAGCTTAACTAAATTTCAGTCTCTTCCATGAAGTTTGTTTTGACCATTTCCAAACCATCTGAACTGACAGCTCTAATTGCCCAATATAATCATATGGAATTATATATGGTTTTATGAGACCTCATCTACTAGGGCCTTGAGGGAGAGTGAACATCCCTTGGTTTTACCTGTATAGCATCTTTTATCCCTTCTTCTAGTAGTAGCATCCACTCAATTTTTATTTAGAAAAAAAAAAAAAAAAAAAAAAACCTTCCAAACTCTTGGACCAGGTGGCTCAGAAGAGCTGGCCACACACCACAGCTCCAGAGTGGACACGTGACCCAGGCCTCACCAAGCAGGAATTCCCTCTCCCTGGTCACAGTGACTGGTTCAGGATGGGCACATGACCCAAGTCAACCCTATGAGGGTCAGCCCCAGGACATCTGCTGAAACTATTGGGGGTCCAGGGGAGTGTACTCTCTTTCAGAAGGCCAGCAGCTACTACATGGGGAGAACCTACTGAAAATAAGGGTGATTCAGGAAAAAGCAGAGCTGAAAATAGAGGGGAATCAATTGCCTGAGGACATCATCTGAGGACAGAGCAAGACACTGCCTCAATTTTTTCCACTTTACTGTAACACTTTGAAGGGTCATGTCTTATGTATCTGCCTATCCCATTAGTACCTGGCATGATGCCTTACAGAGAGGCATGTAGCTTAGTTAAGAAATCATTATTTGAAAATATTAATATTATGTCTGAAGTAGACACCAGTACACACATACCCAATCTTCTCATTTCTACTTTTCAATTTGTAACAAGCGGATCAGATTTGGCATAAAAGAAATGAGAAGGCTGGGCACGGTGGCTCACACCTGTAATCCCAGCACTTAGGGAAGCCAAGGTGGGTGAATCACTTGAGGCCAGAAGTTTGAGACCAGTTTGGCCAACACGGTGAAACCCTGTCTCTACTAAAAAAAAAATAAATACAAAAAATACAAAAATTATCCAAGTGTGGTGATACACTCCTATAATCCCAGCTACTCGGGAGGCTGAGGCACAAGACTCTCTTGAATCTGAGAGGTGGAGACTGCAGTGAGTCAAGACTGCACCACTGCACCCCAGCTTGGGTGATGGAGTGAAAAAGGAAGGAAGGAAGGAAGGAAGGGAGGGAGGGAGGGAAAGAGAAAGGAAAAGAAAAGAAAAAAAAAAAGAAATGAGAAATAACCCAGCACGGTGGCTCATGCCTGTAACCCCAGCAGTTTGGGAGGCCGAGGTGGGCGGATCACTTGAGGTCAGGAGTTCGAGACCAGCCTGGCCAACATGATAAAACCTCATCTCTACTAAAAATACAAAAATTAGTTGGGCATGGTGGCATGTGCCTGTAATCCCAGCTACTTGGGAGGCTGAGGTAGAATTACTTGAACCTGGGAGACAGAGGTTGCAGTGAGCCAAGACTGTGCCACTACACTCTAGCCTGGACAACAGAGTGAAACTCTGTCTCAAAAAAAAAAAAAAAAAAACTGAAAAAAAAAGAGAAGTAACAGGCAGTACTAAAAAATTCTCTCAGAGTTTTTATTTTTTATTTTCTACCCAACATAGGCATAGATATAATTTCTTAGCACTTTAATGCATATTTAATGTTCATGTTTACGGTGACCCTACATTAGATCCCACTGGCCAACACCAAGTTATAGTTAATCAGCTTGCCGGCCAAAAGGCTGGTGGCTCAGCACCATGGATAGAGGAACCTGGTGCAAAAGTTGAATCTGCGCCTTACTTACAAAATAACAGCAGTGAGCTGTGATATATGATGTTCTACCAAGGAAAGATTAGTGTGAACATTCTTCCTGGCATCAAAGGAAGAGCGTGGCTCTGGGTTTGGATCAACTCAGAGGATTGAGGTCTTGAGAAAATAACCACTCCTTAAAGATACCTCTGAGTACCATGACTTGCTTCATTTACTGACCTATATATTGATCCACTACTTGTTCGACAATCTGCTCTTCTGTTCCCAAGACACCATTTTCATGCTGAACTAAATGTAAACACCTGGTTAGCAAATGTGGAGGACATCTGCTCTTTTTACATGTCCAGCATCTATAACCCTTTTTTCTTTTGCAAACCATCCTTCAAACGAATTAGCTGTCCTGAGTTTGCTTTTTGTTGTTGTTTTGAAGAAATAGAGTCTCACTCTATCACCCAAACTGGAGTGTAGTGGTTCCCTCATGGCTCACTGCAGCCTCAACCTCCCGGGCTCAAGTTATTCTTCCACCTCAGCCTCTTGAGTAGCTAGGACTACAGGTGTGTGCCACCACACCTGCTTAACTTTTATCTTTGTAGAGATGAGGATCTCACTATACTGCCCAGGCTGGTCTTGACCTTCTGGCCTCAAGCAATCATCCCCTCTTAGCCTCTCAAAGTGCTGAGATTACAGGAATGAGCCACCACACCTGGTCCAAATTAGCTGTTTCTTTAAATGGTATTAAGGAATTGTTGATACAATTGTGAAGGGCTTATGATGATATTGAAGCTATGTTTAAAATAAGAGTTCCTGGCCAGGCAGAGTGGCTCACGCCTGTAATCCCAGCACTTTGGGAGGCTGAGGCAGTCGGATCACTTGAGGCCAGTTCAGGACCAGCCTGGCCAACAAGGTGAAATCCGTTTCTACTAAAAAGACAAAAAGTTAGCTTGGAGTGGTGGTGCATGCTTGTACTCCCAGTTACTCAGGAGGCGGAAGCAGGAGAATCATTTGAACCTGCGAGGTGGAGGTTGCAGTGAGCTAAGATCACATCACTGCACTCCAGCCTGGGCGACAGAGCAAGACTGTCTCAAAAAAAAAAAAAAAAAACATTAAAAAAAGTTCCTGTCTTTACACAATACATTCTGACAGTTTCAAATAAAATATTATCATGTCCAGAATTTGCTTCAAAATAATCCAGGATCAGAGCAGGCGAGACAAGATTGGCCATGAATTGATCATTGTTAAAGCTGGAGGACAGAAACGTGAGGATTCTATTTTATGTTTGAAATTTTCCATTAAATATATACATATGTAAATATATATATACACACACATATGCATATATATGAGGCTGTGTGTGCGCACTTGTGTGTGTTAGTGAGAGGCTACCAAAAAACTGTAACAATAATTCCTGAACAACTTATGATCCTGCACCTGAGCAATACTAAAGAGCAAGCCTGATTCCCTCTGCTCCCTGAGGAGCTTTCAGGAGGCAAGGTTCTAAATGCCCCATGCAGACCTGAGATGTTTCTCTTGCTCAAGTCCACGTGATGGAGCAGGAAGTTCAGATGTCCAGGCATGATCACTTTCGCAAGATGTCTCAGGACAGCAATTTCTAAGAAATGAAACCTTTTCATGCACTTTTCCCTGACAAGCAGCTGGAAGCAGGGACTGGGCCAAGCATAAGTGAAAGCATATCTGATTGTGGTCACGGGTCCCAGGTCAATACATAGTCTAGGTGAGAACCAAAGCAACAGCAGCAAAATATTAAATACGCAATGGGTTGGATAACTAGAAGGAGCCAAGATATAATGCCAAGCACATTAGGATGGAGAAAATGTAAAATACGAAAATGGCAGAAAGGTACAAACGGAAGACACAACTAAGTATTCCCCTAGGGAGCCTTTTGGGGGACTTTTCATGCAGCAGCCACATCAGGACAAATGAGGTGCCAGCAGAAAGACTGGTGGATAAAATGACTATAAAACTGCTTCCAAAACTGTGAAACCATGCGCACATGGGAGGAATTACTTACAGGCTACATGTCACAGATGAGGTTGAGTGCTTACTATGCGTAAGGTACTTTATAAGCTCCCAGTACACAGTGGTTAAAAACATAAAATGTCCTGCTTCATTGAGCTAACATTATAGTGAGGCAAACTGATGTAACTGTCAATTATTTAAAAGTGTGATAACTTCACCTAAAAATACTGCCAGCTTCTCTTTAGAAATCAGAAGATCTAGGCCGGGCGCAAGGGCTCACTCCTGTAATCCCACCACTTAGGGAGGTCAAGGCAGGCTGGTCGCTTGAGCTCAGGAGTTTCAGACTCTATCTCTGCAAAAAAATATATAAAAATTAGCCGGGTAGTGGCACATGTCTGGAGTCCCAACTGCAGTGACCTATGATTGCACCACTGCACTCTAGCCTAGGTGACAGAGAAAGATTCCTTCTCAAAATAATATTAATTATCAGAAGATCTGGCAAGGCTTGGTCTGTATTCCTGCATGGCAACAAGAGGCTGGAACTAGTGGCTGCTTCCTTTATAGGAAATGTGGCCTGCAGCTCACCACACTCCCCACCATTCCCTATTGTTATACTCTGCCTTACTTCACTCTATGTTATCTGCCTGAGCTCTGCAAGCTTTCAAGTTTGTGATTCCTGCTCCCTCGTGTCCCCAAGTTGTGATACTTGCCTCTCCTAAAACTACCAAATAGCCCAAGGAGAATGTAAAGGACCCCACTCTTATTTGAATCTGAATCCTGGGTTACCACTTAATCTGATGTAACCTTGGGCAGTGACATCACCTTGCTGAAGTCTCAATGCCCTAAACTCTGAAATGGAGGCAATCACATCTGGTTTATAGGATTTTTGTGAGGACTAGGCTTTGCCTAATTAGCTCTTACTCCTCCTTTGGATCTCACCCCTAGCACTGCTTCTTCAAAAAAACCTTTCCAGACCTCCCAAATAGATCAATACCTCTGATAGACATAGGTTCTCAGCACCATGTTTCTTCTTGGTGGCACCCATCTCCCTTAGAATTATACATCAGTTGGTGGATTACTTGCTTAATTCCCGCCTCTCCCACCAGTCTGAAAACTCAATAATGGGAGGGGAATCCTGCTTTTGCTCCCTACCTACCACCGTATCTGGCATTAAATAGGTCCTCAGTATTATTTAGAAAGAAAAATGAGCTGGGTACGGATGCTGATACAACCCCTGGCATATACGCGGTGCCCCACTGATTCTCTCTGCCCCACCCTCAGCTAATGCCTGTTACGTACATGGTACCCTAAGCTTCCGGGGCTAAAATTGGCTCAATTTTCAACATTTGGGAAAGAAGTGATTAGGTTGTGTGTTCTAACAAGCTATCTACCTCCCAGAATAAGGATTTTTGTTTTGCCCACTGACATACATGTAGCCGAACTGGTGTCCAGGCCACTCATTGCCTGAAAGCTAAAAACTCAAAAGACAAGCTTTGGTGAAAGTAAAGTTAGCTTTATTCAAGAAACCAGCAACCTGCAAAAGGCAGTGCACTAGGGTTCAAAGACCACCTTTTTCAGTTGTGCCTCTAGATCCAGGAATTTTAAGGAAAATTAGGAGAAATAATCAAAACATTCTTATGGGCTAGGGGCAGTGGCTCCTGCCTGTAATCCCAGCAATTTGGGAGGCTGAGGCGGGTGGATCACTTGAGGTCAGGAGTTCGAGACCATCCTGGCCAACATAGTGAAATGCCATCTCTACTAAAAATACAAAAATTAGCCAGGTGCGGAGGCGCACACCTGTAGTCCCAGCTACTCAGGAGGCAGAGGCTGCAGTGAACCAAGATCACTGCACTGCAGGCTGGGCGACGGACCAAGACTGTCTCAAAAAACAAAACAAAACAAAAACATTCTCGTCAATCATGCACAGTCTCAGATGGGCAGTTAATCATTACTTTCTTGGTCAACGCCTTGTGACTAGATTGTGTAGGGACCATCAGCCTGTTCCCAGAGCTGCTGGTCTGTGTGTTTTATCTGTTGAAGAAGGTCCTGTTTTTGCTGTGACTGTTTTTAGTGAATAATTTACAAACTCAGGCAAAACAATAATTATACTCAAGCAAGCAAGCTTTTCTCTAACATAGAGTCAGTACTGCTGTTACCCGTTGCAGGGGCCTAGGGGACTTAGCTGGACGCCTACCTGGCTTTTGTTACCCAATGCAATGCCTCCATGACATAGCTAAATGCCTACTCGGATTTAACTCTGCTTATTTTTAGAAAACAGGATGTCTGTGGTCATAGGTTCCTTCTTAGCTTACTCGACCTCTCAAGAACCTCTAGCTTCATCCTCATCCAACTTCAGTACTAAATGACATTCCCATTGGCGCCATGACAGTTGACAATCACCATCATGACCCGAAAAGACCAAAAAAGGACAAAAAAAGAGGCAGCTCCTTGATTCCAGGAAAATCTACCTCCCTTACCAAGAAAAAACATGAATATTCCTCCTCCTGTTCTTTTTATTTTTTTAGAGACAGGGTCTTGCCATGTTGCCCAAGCTGGTCTCCAATTCCCGGGCTCAAGTGTTCCTTTTGCCTCCTTGCCTTGCTCTTAACGCCCAGCCCCTTCATTAAGGACACCTTAAGACTAAGCTCTGATTTGTATGCTTTTTGTTTTCTGTTTTGTTTTTGACCCAGTCTCAATTTGTCACCCAAGCTGGAGTGTGGTGGCACTATCTCGGCTCACTGCAACCTCTGCCTCCCGGGTTCAGGCGATTCTCACATCTCAGGCTCCCGAGCAGCTGGAATCACAGGTGTGTACCACCATGCCCAGCTAATTTTTGTATTTTTAGTAGAGACGGGGTTTCACCATGTTGGCCAGGCTGGTCTTGAACTTCTGACCTCAAGTGATCCACCTGCCTTGGCCTCCCAAAATGCTGGGATTACAGGCGTGAGCCACCATGCCCGACCTAAACTCTGATTTTTTAAATCCTGCCCAAATTCCTATCTAAGGGATCTGGGGAGTCATGCTCTACAAACCATAAATTCTCATCAGATTGGTTTTATTTAACCCTCTATATGATGACTTATTTTCCAATCTGACTCTGGCATAATATTACGTGACAAAAAAGAGAGTCAAAATATTTTACCCCAAAACATGTTTCTTTGCCCTATTTTGCAATTTCTTCCATAAAGGACAGCATTTTCCCCTAAAACCTATCCTTTAGTGGGGGAAAACGTGCCTCTGTAAAGAACATCTATTAACATAGCTAGATCTTTTTCTTCCAGGCCCTTCCAATCCTAAACAGATTAACTAAAAGTCTAACACTTTTTGAAGATCTGAATAGGAAACATTTGTCACCTATTATCTCTAAAGGCAGCCACCATAAGACTGCAAAAGAGGTCTCCACTTTTATTTTAACCTGTATGTTTCCTTTCTATCAATCCCAGATCTTTAGACAAACTCAACCAATTGTCAAGTACAAAATGTTTAAATTTACCTATAGCCTGGAAGCCCCCACCCCGACCCCCACCCCTTTGAGTTGTCCTGCCTTCCTGGACCAAACCACTGTATTTCTTCAATGTATTTGACTGATGTCTCATGCATCCCTAAAACGTATAAAACCAAGTTGCACCCCGACCACCTTTGACACGTTCTCAAGACCTCCTTAGGGCTGTGTCACGGGCCATAGTCACTCGTATTCGGTCCAGAATAAATCTCTTCAAATATTTCAGTTTTACTTTTCATCAACACTCCCTATTACCTGTAAATTCTGTTTTCAAGAGCTGAGAGCTTGATTTGCGAGCTACGCTCCCACTTCTCCAATTCCATGGCCACTGAAGGGTGAACTGCCTGACACTCACACTTGGGCTCATGCGCTAACTCTGCAACAATGGACAGACAAAAGCCCCTTTGGGAGAAACCAGCACCCCCTGGTGACACTGTTGCCTCTGCCAAGTGCGCAAAGCGCAGCCTGGCACATAGTAGGTGCTCAAGAGAGGGAAAGCCGGTCTATGAAATCGGGGACAGGGGCAGCACCATGAGAGAGCAAGCAGGGGCCTGGCTGGCGGAACGCTGGCCCCGAGACCCCTCTGCCGCCTTCTCCTCAAGCTCGACCTCATCTACTTTCCCAACGCCAGGGGCAACAAGAAACCACTGAGCTGGGACAGCGCCGGGAAAGACCTGGAGCCACGCACAGATCCCTCCGCCGGCAAAGAAAAAGGCCACAAGGTGTGCCTCCGGCAGGGCAAGAAAGTCCCACAGAATCTGGTGACCGCTCCAGCCCCGACCGCGGCCCTGGTCCAGAAACACAACACAGATCCCTCCGCCGGAACTCCGTGTCCCTCCGCCAGACACACGAGTCCGCGCTCCCGTGCTCTCCTTCCCCGGCAGCCAGGCCTCGGTAGCGGCGACTCCGCCTCAGCGAGGTCCCGCCCCCGCCTGGATTCTCCGCCTGAAGCGGCACTCGCCTCCCGCTCCCATACTGTTCGTGATGGCAGGTGCCCTAGAGTCCCTCTGTGTCCCTCCGCTCCGGGAGGACCCTCAGCGCCCAGTCGCCGCGCAGCGCGCTCTCGCGAGAGTCCTCCACACGGGCCCCCTCCCCCAAGCCCTCGCCCGCGAGGACGCCTCGCGCGGGCCCCGCGGCGCTTGGTGGCAGGCGGCGCATGCGTGGCTGCGGCTCCCAGAGCCCCCCGCGCTCTCCGCGGGCCGAGTGGACGAGGCCGAACGCGAGAAGCCGGCGGCTGCCCCTTGCGAGGCCTGGCTTCGGCCTGCGGCTCTTCTCTCCTCCTAGCGGAACGGTTTTTGCGGCCTTTCCTCAGTGGGCAGAGGTTTCCTGAGGACTGTTGGGGCTGTAGTGGGCCCGAAAGAGCCCGGCGCCGCTCTCGGACTCTGCCAGCCCGCAGCGGCACCCGCAGCGGCCTGGGGATGCTGCCGTGATCCGAGCCCGGAACCTGGCGCCGGGCGGGGCCTGCACATCCGGCCCCACCCACTCGAGGCCTCGCCTCTCGGAGCCCGACCCCGGAGTAGCGGACACACCCCCTCCTGGCCCGGCTGTCCGCCTCCGCCCAGCCTTTCCTCAACCAGCTTCATTTTTGTATCAGTCCTCCAGCCTCCCGGTTTCCGACTTTGCACTAAGAGGGATGCATCCTGGAAAACCACATTGCGGGGTCGCGTCTTGTTTGGAGAAAAGGCCGGGCTTTTGCATCTTAGGATATACATTCACCTTTTCAAGGGCCTGGCATAGATTTCATTAATCAGCCTGGAATACCCTGTTCCTGCTGACCTGGCCATTTTTACCTCCCCACCTTACCACACTCCCAGGAAGATTAAGCAGGGAGCGCTTGGAGTCTTCTTTGGGTCCCCACCTTGAGCTAGACGTGAAATTGACCCCTGGGCTGCAGCATGGCAGTAGCCCTCGACTCTCAGATCGACTCGCCCCTGGAGGTTGAGGGATGCCTAATAATGAAGATGGAAAAGGACCCCGAGTGGGCATCAGAGCCCATTCTGGAAGGATCGGATAGCTGTGAGACCTTCCGCAAATGCTTCAGGCAATTCTGTTACGAGGATGTGACCGGACCCCATGAAGCTTTCAGTAAACTCTGGGAACTTTGCTGCCGATGGCTGAAGCCAGAAATGCGTTCCAAGGAGCAAATACTTGAGCTGCTGGTGATTGAGCAGTTTCTCACCATTTTACCCGAGAAGATTCAGGCTTGGGCACAGAAGCAGTGTCCGCAAAGTGGAGAGGAAGCGGTGGCCCTGGTAGTGCATTTGGAGAAAGAGACTGGAAGACTGAGGCAGCAGGTGAGAGAGGATTTTCCAAATTTTTGTACTTAGAAAAAAGGGAATGGGAAAGGCATGTGGGCAGGGATGTGTTGTAGAAAGAAGTGCTTTTCAGAGAAAGATAAATGGTACTAATAAAAGACCCTGTAAGGGAGTCTTTTCACTTTAAGTGAATCCACTTAAAAGGGGATCAGAGTTTCATATAAAATACAAAAGTAAAAGCTTTGGTTGAAATATTATCTTGCAATGGAAACCAGACATTATTCACCTAAGCATTTATCGTCATCTTTGGCATAATGTTTGCAACAAAACAATATAAGAGAACAATATGGTTTTGCGTCATAGAGGTTCACTTACGCATTTTGATCAAAAAAGGCTATTCTGTTCCCCCTTTAAAAATAAATAAATAAATAAAAAGACTTCATTCGTTATCCCAGAGCTGTCTCCAAGCATTTACTATTCCACTCAGTGTCTTCTGAAGTGCTCTCATGCCATCATTTCTGTCACTCTCCTCCAGTCTAACTGCCACATCTTCATTTCTCAGTGGCTTGCATGCTCTTCTAGTTGTTCTTCAACCTCCCTTTCATGAACCTCGTGAAATCCTGCAGTATTTGCAAGATTTGCAGTTTCACCTTGACCGGACTTGCATTGTGTATAGATCTATCAGCAGTTTGCTGTGTTGGTCAGGGATAGACAGATAGATGTGGATGTTAATTTTGGAAGTTTTCATTTCACTAGTGAATATATTCATGTCCTGGTAATTTTTACTTTGCGAATTTAACAAATATAAAGAGTCAAATAATATCTATTCTAGCAACAAGGAGGCTCTTTCACTCCTAGCAGATTTCCCCCTCTGTTTAGTAATAAAGATTACTCTGGCTGGGCATGGTGGCTCACATTTGTAATCCCAGCACTTTGGGAGGCCGAGGCGGGTTGATCACCTGAGGTCAGGAATTCGAGACCAGCCTGACCAACGTAGTGAAACCCCATCTCTACTAAAAAAATACAAAATTAGCCAGGTGTGTTGGTGCATGCCTGTAATACCAGCTACTTGGGAGGCTGAGGCAGGAGAATTGCTTGAACCTGGGAGGTGGAGGTTGCAGTGAGCCAAGATCGTGCCATTGCACTCCAGCCTGGGCAACAAGAGTGAAACTCTGTCTCAGAAAAAAGAATACTCTTCTATTACCTTACACCCAGACTGCTGGACAGTACTCTTAGCTCAGCGCTCTCAGATACTCCATTGGGGATGGAGTGGCATTTTCATTCCTTCTCATGTCTCTGTCCTTCTTTGATGTCTTTCCTAGGAGAATTTCGCCCTGCTATGGGCCTGTTTTACTCCCTCTTATGGTATTGACTTCATTTCTCAGGTCAGCAGTCCCGTGCACCCGGAGAAGCATGCCCTGCTTGGAGCAGCGTGGGAGGTGGCAGACTTCCAGCCAGAGCAGGTGGAGACCCAACCCAGGGTAGTGTCTCGGGAGGAAGCTGGAAGCCTCCACTCAGGACACCAGGAACAGCTGAACCGAAAGCGAGAACGTCGGCCCTTACCCAAGAATGGTAAGAGGGAAGACTTGGAGCATGCCCAGTGCAGAGGCTGCAGCAGATTTCCACGGTACCCCCATCGCTGTGAATGCTCAGTGGAGGGCCTCCCAGATACATATTCGAAATAGAGTATTTAAGGAGAAAGGTTTCATTCACTTCAAGAATTAGGAACATGTGCAATATAAGTGAAAAAGTATCATAAAGTTGGAAACTGAGTCTGGGAAACATGGGAAAACCCAGTCTCTACAAAATCGCAAAAAAAAAAAAAATTAGCTGAGTGTGATGGCATGCACCTGTGGTCTCAGCTACTCAGAAGACTGAGTCAGGAGGATTGCTTGAGCCCAGGAGGTTGAGGTGGAGTCTTGCTCCAGGTTAGAGTGCAATGGCACGATCTCAACTCACTGCAACCTCTGCCTCCCAGGTTCAAGCGATTCTCGTGCCTCAGTCTCCTGAGTAGCTGGGGTTACAGGCGTGTGGCATCACACCTGGCTAATTTTTGTATTTTTAGTAGAGATAGGGTTTCACCATGTTGGCCAGGCTGCTCTTGAACTCCTGATGTCAGGTGATCTGCCCACCTTGGCCTCCCAAAGTGCTGGAATTACAGGCGTGAGCCACCACGCCCGGTCCTCTCATCTTTAAAAAGGAAGTAACAAGGCCATTAGTGCAGATTAAATGAGGCAGCGTAAAGGAGCCAGTGCATAATAGTGCTCAATAAATGTTAGTTTCCTTTCCCCCAGAATGGCACAATTATTTTTAAACCTCGAGTATGTCTGACTTACACAGCTCTTCACTGAGAGGCAAGATTCAGTACTACTATACTTTTTTATGCCTCCCCAAATTTATATTATGATGGAATGCGTTGCAAATGTCCATGGTTGAGAGAGAGAGAGGAAGGGAAAGGAAAGGAAAGAGAAGAGGAGGGAAGGGAAGTAGGGGAGGAACCACAGCCATAGTCTCACACTGAGACGTGAGTGGGACCTGAGCATTGGCGGTGCCCTTTCAATCAGATATGTGCTCTCTAGTTCCCACAGTCCTTACCTGGCCCCCTTCATCTTGTACTTTATTTGCTTACCCCCAGAAAGAATTTGAGGTTGTGATCCCAGCTTTAGGGTACTGTGGTTCTGGGCATTGTTCTCAACTCACAGAGAAAATGGTGAATTTATATTTGTTGGTGTTTCAATACATACTCTTAAAACGAGAGACAGCATGAATTAAAGGGTCAAAGCCCAGATTACTAATCGTTTCTTTCTATTCTTGCAGCTCAGCCTTCTCCCTGGGTTCCTGTCCTTGCTGGTGAATGGAATACCCTAGATCAGGAAGTGACAACCACACGGTTTCCTGCTGGGTCCCAGGTACATTGTAATTGTCTTTTTTTTCTTTGAGATGGAGTCTCACTCTGTCACCCACGCTGGAGTACAGTGGCACGATACCAGCTCACTGCAACCACCTCTGCCTCCCGGGTTCAAGCGATTCTCCTCCCTCAGCCTCCTGAGTAGCTGGGACCGCAGGTGCATGCCACCACACCTGGCTAAGTTTTCATATTTTTAGTAGAGACGGGGTTTCACCATGTTGCCCAGGCTGGTCTCAAACTCCTGACTTCAAGTGACCCGCCCACCCCGGCCTCCCAAAGTGCTGAGATTACAGGTGTGAGCCACCATGCCCTGCCATAATTGTCTTCTCTGGCCTTCCTTACTAGGGTATTTAGGCACAATGCTTTTCTGTGCCTTCACTGTCCTCAAATTTTTATACTCCCCACAAGAGACTTTTTCCCCATTACTCCTTTTCTCAAAAAGATGGGACCCAGTTTTCTGAGTAATGAGACTCCTTGCTGGATCATCTTGCTTATCTTGTCATCTTATGATTCTTTCTCTTCTGCTTCATTTGGCACAAACTATCCACTTGTTCGTCGATTTCAGTTCTTATTTAGGGTCCTTCTCTGTCTCATCCATGATTGTTCATCCTTTGAAGACCTGTGCAGTTATCTTGGTAGTCATTGGTGTTAGTGTCATTACAGGAACCAGTGAAAGATGTCCACGTGGCCAGAGGCTTTTCCTACAAAAAGAGTGTGCATCAGATTCCTGCCCACAGGGACCTCTACCGGGATTTCAGGAAGGAGAATGTTGGGAACATGGTCTCCCTGGGTAAGGATTCCTTCCCTTTCCAAATATAAGACTTGGGGCTTTCTAATGTATTCATTTCTACTGATTAGAAGATAGTCAGATATAAATGTTAACACTTAAAGGATCTCTAAGGATTGTCTAGTGTAATTACTTAACCAGGTTCTCTTCCTTCACCCATTCCTTCTTCCAGTAAAAAAATAGTAATAATTTAGTGATTAAAACTTTGGAGAGGAGTTACATATGACTGTCATATTTGTATTATATAAAATGGTATAGTACAGTAAATGGTATTATTCCATAGGAAACTGAGGCTTAGAGAGCTTAAGGAACTTCCCCTGGTCAAAAAGTGAAGGAAGCAAATGTAGCTAGGATTCAAATTACGACATGTTCATCTCTTTTGTATTGTAAGCTGGCACATTCTCAATTTGCTTTCTGTTCTTAACAGCTCTTTCCTATTAACCTCACCAAAATGTCTTCAGAAGTTCTTTTTTTAAATGAAATATGTTATTAATGAAATATTTTGTTTTCAATAAGTACTTATGAAAATATATCTGTACCAATAATTTTCAAATGTGAAGTCACAGATTATCTTTCCCCTTCATGTAATAGAAGAGTGGATCTCAATCTCTTTTGAGGAGAAAGACGTCTTTGATGTGTCTCAGGACCACAAAGCTCTATCATAAGCTATACGGCTTTTTTTTGCCCACCCACCCTCAACCTCCTTAAGCAAAACAAGTCCATTTTATTTCTTTGATATATGTATTTGTGGGTTCCTGTAAGTTTTTGTTTGAAAATTAGGTTCTTCTACCTAATTTTTTTTGGCTTTACTGGGGTACAAATAAATTTAATATTTATTAAATATATGCAAATAAGGCCAGGCACAGTGGCTCATGCCTGTAATCCCAGCACTTTGGGAAGTCAAACCAGACGGATCATTTGAGGTCAGGAGTTCAACACCAGCCTGACCAACATGGTGAAGCCTCATCTCTACTAAAAATACAAAATTAGCTGGACATGATGGAACATGCCTGTAATCCCAGCTACTTGGGAGGCTGAGGCAGGAGAATAGCTTGAACCCAGGAGGCAGAGATTACAGTGAGCTGAGATCACACCATTGCACTCCAGCATGGGCAACAAGATTGAAACTCCATCTCAAAAAAAAAAATATGTATATATATGCAAATAAAATTATGTATATTTAAGAATATCATATTGCAACTTGATGATTTTTTGTACATATACGTTATAAAATAATAACCATGTTTGAGTTAACACATCCATCACCTTACATGGTTATGTACTTGTGTGTTGAGAACACTTAAGATCTACACTCTCAGTAAATTTCAGGTATATACTATAATATTATTAACTGTAACTATCATGCTGTATAATTAGAATTTATTAATCATGTAACTGAAAGCTTATACCCTTTGACCACCATCTCCCCTTACCTAAGCCTCTGGCAACCACTGTTTTCTTCTCGCTTTCTCTAAGTTCAGCATTTTAGATTCCACATGTAAGTGAGATAATATTTGTTTTCCTCTGTCTGGTTTATTTCACTTGGCACAATGCCCTCCAAGTTCATCTGTGTTGCCTTGTCAAATGACTGGATTTCCTTTTTTTTTTTTTTTTTGAGACAGGGTCTTGCTCTCACCCAGGCTGGAATGCAATGGTGTGATCTCGGCTCACTGCAACCTCTGCCTCCCAGGTTCAAGCAATTCTCCTGCCTCAGCCTCCCAAGTAGCTGGGACTACAGGTGCATGCCACCATGCCCAGCTACTTTTTGTAGTTTTAGTAGAAACAGGGTTTCACTATGTTGACCAGGCTGGTCTCAAACTCCTGACCTTGTAATCCACCTACCTTGGCCTCCCAAAGTGCTGGGATTATAGGCATTGAGCCACTGGACCCAGGCTTCTCCTTTTTTATGACTGACTAGTACTCCATTATATGTTTTTTTTCCTGTATTTTCACATTTTCAATATTCATTTGTCAGCAGATTCTTGGGTTATTTCCATGTCTGGACTATTGTGAATAGTCCAGTGACTATTCACTGTGAACTGTGAACACGGAAGTATGGCTATCTCTTCAAGATGCTGATTTTGTCTCCTTGGGATATATACTATAAGTGGGATTGCTGGATCATATTGTAGTTCTGATATTTTGAGGAGCCTCCCTAATGTTTTCCATAATGGCTGTACCTATTTACATTCCCACCAGTAGTGCACGACGATTCCCTTTTCTCCAAAACCTTATTATTTGTCTTTTTTTAATTGACAGATAATAATTGTATATATTTATAGGGTACAATGTGATGTTTTGATACATGTTTACGTTGGGGAATGATTAAATCAAGCTAATTAACAAATCCATCACCTCAGCGTGGTGTGGTGGCTCATGCACTTTGGGAGGCCGAGGTGGGTGGATTACAAGGTCAGGAGTTCAATACAAGCCTGGCCAACATAGTGAAACCCCGTCTCTGCTGAAAATACAAAAATTATCCGGGCGTGGCAGTGTGCACCTGTAGTCCCAGCTACTCGGGAGGCTGAGGCAGGAGAATTGCTTGAACCCAGGAGGCAGAGGTTGCAGTGAGCTGAGATCATGCCACTGCATTCCAGCCTAAGGGACAGAGGGAGAATTTGTCTTAAAAAAAAAAAAAAAAAGAAAAGAAAAAAATTTATCACCTTACATACTTATTTTCCCATGGTGAAAATATCTAAAATCTACTCTCTTAGACCAGTCACGGTGGCTCATGTCTGTCATCTCAACACTTTTGGAAGCCGAGGCAGGTGGATCACCTGAGGTCAGGAGTTTGAGACCAGCCTAGCCAATGTGGCAAAACAACATCTCTACTAAAAATACAAAAATTAGCCGGGTGTGGTGGTGGGCACCTGTAATCCCAGCTACTTGGGAGGCTGAGGCAGGAGAATCACTTGAACCCAGGAGGCATAGGCAAGTTGAGCTCGTGCCACTGCATTCCAGCCTGGGTGACAGAACAAGACTCTGCCTCAAAAATAAAATCTACTCTTTTAGCAATTTTGAAATAGACAAAGCATTACTACATATTATAGTCACTATATAATAGATTACTAAATCTGTATAATAGATTACTAAAGTTTATTCCTCCCATCTAACTGAAATTTTGTACCCTTTGATCAAATCTCCACTTTCCCCATTCCTCCCTCCTCCTGCCCCAGCTTCTGGTAACCATCCTCTACTCTCTATTTCTATGAGTTGGGCATTTTTAGATTCTGCCAAGAAAGTGAGATCATGTGATATATGTCTGTTCTGTGCCTGGCTTACCTTAGTTAACATATGTCGTCCATGTTCATCCATGTTGTTGCAAAAGGCAGAATTTTCTTCTTTTTTAAGGCAGAATAGTATTCCTTTGTGTATATAGACCACATTTTCTTTATCCATTCAGCCTCCTGGTTGCTTCCGTATCTTAGCTATATGTGAATACTGCTGCAGTGAACATGGTAGTGCCTCTTTGGCCTACTAATTTTAATATTTTTGCATATATACCCAGTAGCAGGATTGCTGGATCATATGGTAATTCTATTTTTAGTTCTCTATGGAACCTCTGTACTGTTTTCCATAATGACTTCCCAATTCACAGCTCCGCCAACAGTATTCAGAGGTTTCATTTTCTTTTCACCAACACTTCTTATTTTTGTCTCCTTGATGATAGCCATTCTGAAAGGTATGAAGTGATATCTCATTGTGGCTTTGATTTGCATTTCCCTGATGATTAGCGATGTTGAGCACCTTTTCATGTACGTATTTGCCATTTGTATGTCTTCTTTGGGAAGATGTCTATTCATGTCTTTGTCTTATTTTTTAATGAGATTGTTTGGTTTGTTGTTGTTATTTTGCTATTGAATTATAGGAGTTCCTTGTATATTTTAGATATTGACCCCTTAGCAGATGAGTGGTTTGCGAATCTTCTATTCCATAGATTTTTTCATCACTTTGTTGACTTTTTGTTGTTGTTGTTGTTTTGGATTAGATTGTTTTTGCTGTACAGAAGCTTTGTAGTTTGATATAGTCCCACTCATTTATTTTTGCTTTCATTGCCTGTGCTTTCATGTCATATCCAAAAAAATAATTGCCAAGACTGCTGTCAAGGAGCTTTGTCCCCTGTGTTTTCTTCTAGGAGATTTATGGTTTCAGGTCTTACATTTAAGGCTTAATCCATTTTGAGTTCATTTTTGTGAGTCGTGTAAGAGAGGGGTCCAGTTTCATTCTTTTGCATCTGGATATCCAGTTTTCCCAGCACCATTTTTTGAAAAGATGACCTTTTCCTAGTGATGTGTTCTTGGCACTCTGTCAAAGATTATTTAGCCATACATGCATGGACTTCTTTCTGGGCTCTCTATTCTTTTCCACTGGTCTTTGTGTCTGTTTTCATACCAGTACCATACTCCCCAGACTGAAGAGAATTTTGATTACTATAGCTTTGTAATACAGTTTAACAAAAAATTATTGACTTCTCATCTCTTGCAGTCCCAGTACATATATATGTATGTATGTTGGGGTGGGCATGGAGGGGAATGTGGGGAAAAGATTCACTTTATTTTACAAGTAACAAATACTGAGTAGAAGCATACCCTGAACGTAACACAACATTGGCTACTGAGAGGGAATCAAAGATTAAAAACGTATATTCTTACCCTTAAAGGTTTTCTTTTAAGAACTAGCTACGAAAAGAAATGGTACATACATGAGAAGTAAAATGATGTAAGTTAGTAGGTGTTTGTACCAAGGAAGTCATGTAAAAATAAATGTGCAGTGTCACAGCTGAGAAAGGTTTGGGTGTGAACAAGTGGCCCAGGAGAGCATGTGACAGCAGAAGATTGAGGCATGCAGTAATGACTTATATGTCTACCATGAAATGTTTCTTTTACTATAGGAAGTACAGCGTCTACATCTAACAAGATAACCCGGTTGGAACAGAGAAAGGAGCCATGGACTCTAGGTCTGCATTCCTCTAACAAGAGAAGTATGCTACGAAGCAGCTACGTCAAGGAAAAGTCAGTTCATGCTGTTCAGGTCCCTGCAAGGAGTACAGGAAAAACATGGAGAGAGCAGCAGCAGTGGGGTTTAGAAGATGAAAAGATAGCAGGTGTCCATTGGAGCTATGAGGAAACAAAGACTTTCCTGGCAATTCTCAAAGAGTCTCGCTTTTATGAAACACTTCAGGCCTGTCCCCGAAATAGCCAGGTGTATGGTGCTGTGGCTGAATGGTTGCGAGAATGTGGCTTCCTTCGAACCCCAGAACAGTGTCGAACCAAGTTCAAAAGTCTCCAGAAAAGCTATCGAAAGGTGAGAAATGGCCACATGCTAGAACCCTGCGCCTTCTTTGAGGACATGGATGCTTTGTTGAACCCTGCAGCCCATGCTTCGTCCACTGATAAGCCAAAGGAGATGATACCTCTCCCCAGACTGAAGAGAATTGCCATCAGTGGTAAGGAACACATCAGCTTGGTGGAGGAGGAGGAAGCTGCAGAAGATTCTGATGGTGACGAAATAGGCATTGAATTTATCCGCAAGTCTGAAATCCATGGTGCCCCTGTCTTATTTCAGAACCTCAGTGGTAAGAATTGTGCTTTGTTTCTCTGGTAAGAAAACAAATGTGTGATCTTGTGGAAAAAGGAGTAGACCAGAAGTGACCAAACCCAGGGGGGTGCTGTCACACACACCTACCCAGGGGGGTGCTGTCACACACACCTCACCAGTTTCACTGCGGTATGGCCACATCACTGAAGTACTTTCAGGTGCTTGCTGCTACCCCTATTGCAGTCAGAGAGTAACAGCTCCAAGCAGCCATGGAGGAATCGTTTTCACTTTAGAGCACAGCATGGATTTTGAGTGTTTGGGTCCTCATGGAAGGAAGACAAATGGAGTTAAAGGGTTCTAAGGATCTAGTATTATCTGATAATTGGCATAAAGCAATCAATTGTATTGGATTATAATAAGTCAAGCATGCATTATTACATTATCTAAAATAACCAGTACAAAACTATGTAACAGTTTCAACAGGTTTTCATTAAAAATGAAATAAACCTGTTTTGCGTAATCTAAAATTAGAAGACAAGAAAGGAGAGAAAAAGGAGAGAAATAAGAATACAAAATAGATGAGTCAGATGGAAAAAAATAAGATATAAATCCAAATATGTAATTAATTCCAAACTTAAAGGACTAAGATTATCAGACATTAATTGCTTATAAGAGAGCCATCTTAAATATAATACAGAGACATTAAAATTAAAAAGGCAGACAGATACACCATGCAAAAGAGAGCTGGTATTAAATATTTCGTGACTGAGAGATGCAGAATTAAATCGCCAGTTAATAACTGTGCGACAGTAGACACATCATGTAACTACTTTGAGTTTCAATTTTCTCATCTGTAAAATATGACTAAGAATACCTCATAGGGCCATATTTTCTTAATCCATTCTGTCACTGATGGACATTTGGGTTGGTTCCAATTCTTTGCTATTGTGAATAGTGCTGCAATAAACATACGTGTGCATGTGTCTTTATAGCAGCATGATTTATAATCCTTTGGGTATATACCCAGTAATGGGATGGCTGGGTCAAATGGTATTTCTAGTTCTAGATCCTTGAGGAATCGCCACACTGTCTTCCACAATGATTGAACTAGTTTACAGTCCCACCAACAGTGTAAAAGTGTTCCTATTTCTCCACATCCTCTCCAGCACCTGTTGTTTCCTGACTTTTTAATGATTGCCATTCTTACTGGTGTGAGATGGTATCTCATTGTGGTTTTGATTTGCATTTCTCTGATGGCTAGTTATGATGAGCATTTTTTCATGTGTCTGTTGGCTGCATAAATGTCTTCTTTTGAGAAGTGTCTATTCATATCCTTTGCCCACTTTTTGATGGGGTTGTTTGTTTTTTTCTTGTAAATTTGTTTGAGTTCTGGTGGGATCACTTGGACATAGTAAGGGGAACATCACACTCACTGGGGCCTGTTGTGGGGTGGGGAGAGGGAGGAGGGATAGCATTAGGAGATATATCTAATGTAAATGATGAGTTAATGGGTGCAGCACACCAACATGGCACATGTATACATATGTAACAAACCTGCATGTTGTGCACATGTACTCTAGAACATAAAATACAATAAAAAAAAAAAAAAAGAATACCTCGTAGGGTTGTTATTACTGTTAAATAGAATAATATAAATGAAGGCACTGTGAAAATGCTAAAATACAATACAGCATTGCCTGGTATCACTGTTGTTAGTAATGTTTCTTTACTCCAGCTAGAGATAAATTCTTTTTTTTTTTTGGAGATGGTGTCTTATTCTGTCGCCCAGGCTGGAGTGCAGTGGCGCAATCTTGGCTCACTGCAACCTCCTCCTCCTAGGTGGGTTCAAGCAATTCTCCTGCCTCAGCCTCCTAAGTAGCTGGGATTACAGGCACCCACCACCACGCCTGGCTGATTTTTGTATTTTTAGTAGAGACGGGGTTTCACCATGTTGGTCAGGCTGGTCTCACACTCCCAACCTCAAATGATCCACCCACCTCAACCTCCCAGAGTGCTGGGATTACAGGCTTGAGCCACCGCACCCAGCCTATAAATTCTTACATAGAATGGAAAACTAAATCGGGCTAGGGAATGTATTCATGACTAAACCCATTCAAAAGAAATATCTGGCTGGATGCGGTGGTTCATACCTGTAATTCTAGCACTTTAGGAGACTGAGCTGGAAGGATCCCTTGAGGCCAGGAGTTCTAGAGCAACTGGGCAACACAGCGAGACTCTTTCTCTACAGAAAATAAAACAATCAGCCAGGCATGGTGGCACACTCCTGTAGTCCCAGCTACTCAGGAGTCTGAAGTGAGAGGATCGCTTGAGCCCAGGAGTTCAAGGCTTCAGTGAGCCATGATTGTGCCACTGCAGACCAGCCTGGGCAACAGAGTGAGATTATGTCTCAAAAAATAAAAAATAAACATCTGCTAAGATGGGAAGATGTATTAGGCCTAGACAGGTCTCACCAATCTGAAAATCCATCAACATGAGGCTGGGACTCTTGGGGTGGTCTCAATTATGGGAATCCAGTCATAGGCCTGGAAGAGACCACCTAGTAAGATAGAAGATAGAGATTTTTTCCTACTATAGATTACAAAACATACAAAAAGTATGTTTTACAAATTATATTTAGATATGCCCTGAAAAGTTTTATTCTGCTATAAATACAGAACATAGTGTTGTCATGCAGATCATTTCATCTCAAAGTAGAGGATTCAATGATGTCCAAAAACTACTCTGAACATAGTTCTGCTCCTTAAGGAAGACTGGTTACAAAAGTGGTAGGAAATTTGAGGGGGAAACTTCCTATTGGAAATTCTAGTCATTATTCTTAACCACTTTGGAAAGAGCCTTCTAGAGAACTAAATCATTTAGTTAATCACCGTAGCAATGGCAGATTTGGGGAGTGCATTTTTATTCTTCCAAATAAGCTTTGAGATTAGTTTACCAATTTCAATTTTAAAAATCTGATTGGGATTTTGACTATAGATTCATATGAGAAATGATATCTGTACAACTTGAGTCTTCCTATTCATAAATGGTGTCTCGTCATTTTTTCTAGTTTTATGATATTACACATTTTTATATAGACCTTCTCATTTCTTGCAAAGTTTATTCCTAGGCATATTGTAGTTCTTGTTGCCACTGTAAATGGAATTTTTTTTACCTCTGTATTTCTTAATGTATGTAGTATAGAGGCTACAGACTCCTTTTCTTTCTTACATTGTGAACTTTATCCCCAAATGGCAGGTGTGCACTGGGGCTATGAAGAAACCAAGACTTTTCTTGATATCCTCCATGAGACTCGGTTTTATGAAGCGCTTCAAGCCTGTCATCGGAAGAGCAAATTGTATGGGGCTGTAGCTGAACAACTTCGAGAGTGCGGCTTCCTCCGGACACCAGAACAGTGCCGAACCAAGTTCAAAAGCCTTCAGAAGAGTTACCGCAAGGTGAAAAATGGCCACGTGCTAGAGTCCTGCGCATTCTACAAGGAGATGGATGCCCTGATTAACTCTCGGGCACCTGCTCCTTTCCCCAGCACCCCAGAAGAAGTCCCATCACCTTCAAGGCAAGAAAGAGGGGGTATTGAGGTTGAACCTCAGGAACCTACAGGCTGGGAACCTGAAGAGACTTCACAGGAGGCAGTAATAGAAGATTCTTGCAGTGAGAGAATGAGCGAGGAGGAAATTATGCAAGAGCCAGAATTCCAAGGACCTCCAGGTCTGCTGCAGAGCCCAAATGGTAAGGTGCAAAACCAAGGAGTTTTAGTCCAAAAGAGGAGTAAGTGTGATTTACTGAAAAATCAGTTGATCTTGCACATAGCTCATGAATATTCTTTCATTCAACAAATATTTGAGTGCCTGTGCTACTTGAAGAACAGAGGATATGGCAGTGAATAAAACAGTTCCTGGCCAGGCATAATGGCTCACACCTGTAACCTTAGCAGTTTGGGAAGTTGAGGCGGGTGGATCACCTGGGGTCAGGAGTCTGAGACCAGCCTGGCCAACATGGCGAAACCCTGTCTCTACTGAAAATACAAAAATTAGCTGGGTGTGGTGGCGGGCACCTGTAATTCCAGCTACTCAGAAGGCTGAGGCAGGAGAATCACTTGAAACCCGGGAGGCGCAGGTTGCAGTGAGCCGAGATGGTGCCATTACACTCCAGCCTGGGTGACAGAGTGAGACTCCATCTGAAAAAACAAACCAACCAAAAGTTCCAGTTCTCATGGTGCTTCTCTTCAAAGGAGGAACTCACTTTAGAATGACTCAGTCCTTGGGTTCTCAGCCTTGGTTCTTGTCGGTATGGGTCAGACAGGGTTTTGTATCTCCTGGAAGTACCGTGGGGAAGAAAAACTTGAAATTACACATGAGAAAAATCTTGGATGACGGAAGAGTGTCAGTAAGCACAAAAGAAGAACATCTTATAGTTATGTGTGGTGTGCAAGACAAAAAAGATAGGGAGAGACTAAATGAAAGACTTTATTCTGGTCCTGAGCACCACCTGCATGTTTCCCCTGCATGTTAGGCCCTCGTGGGCCTGTCACTAGTAACTCAGGCTTAAGATGTTCAAAACTAACATCACCATCTTCCTTACCACACCATGGCTCTTCCCTGTGGGCTCCTGCCCTCATCCAGACTATCACATCTATCTGTCCCCTCTTCAGTTACCATTAGCCACTGTCTAGTTCAGTCTTCTCTCTCTCGCCTAGACTGTTGTAAAAGCCTCCAAACCAGTTTTCCCCACCCACACTCTTATTAAGGTTTCACAGCCATTTTTGATCTGAGCTTATCTTACTCTTCTAGTCTACATGTTAGTGTTTTCCTTCCTCAACTCTGTGCTTATTCAGAGCAGAACTACTGCCTATTTCCTACACACACCTCAAGCCCTTTCCCATCCAAACTTTAGCTTGTGATGTTCCCTCCAGCTTGAATGTCCTTGGCTCTACATATCTCCATGTCTCACCTCCCATACTTTGTCTGTCTCTGTCTTATGGCACTGAACACTTTAGATGTAAGGTCTCGGAGACATGGTGAGCTCCTGAAGGACAGGAGCTCCATCTTCCCGTAACACTACATTAAGCCCCCCCGGCAATCAGTTGAATGTGCGGGATAATTCAGGACTAGTTTATTGAAGCAAATGACTCTAGCTTAGTATATATATGGGAAATGATAGTATGAAGGCTTGAATTAAGTCCTGTAGAACCCTGGCTTTGCTAACTCTGGAAACAAAGTCCTTGTGAATCTTGTTTTTAAAGTGAGCTCCAGACACATCGTCAAATTATCAAGCTTTCTCTAAGCCAACTGCTAGGCTATGACTTCCTCCAAATCCCAGAATAACATTGTACTCAATCAGAAAACTTCAAAAGAAGTACTGACATGCCAGGTGTGGTGGCCCACACCTGTAATCCTAACACTTTGGGAAGCCAAGTTGGGAGGATCGCTTGAACGCAGGAGTTCAAGACCAGCCTGGGCAACATAGACCCCATGTCTACAGAAAATAAAAAATTAGCTGAGAGTGGTGGTGTGCACCTGTAATCCCAGCAACTTGGGGGGTTGAGGTGGGAGGATCACTTGAGCCTGGGAGGTCAAGGCTGTGGTCAGCTATAATCATGCCACTGCACTCCAGCCTGGGTGACAAAAAAAGTACTAATAAGTGAAAGATGGAATTGTTAGGGCTTTTTACTTAAGTGACTAGATTGATTGATGGCTGCCCTCCTTTCCCCTTCCCATGCCACAGCCTCCGCACTTGGGATTGAGAGTTATCTGTGGTTTCCACTGAATGTATGGAAGGAAGGTAATGTTGAAACTGGCAATAGAAACAAGGCAGGAGAGCAGATGCTTCAGAACAAGGGTTTGGGAATCAACTCAACCTGAATTGGGCCTAAGTTGCACAGCTTGTGAAATGTTTACGGATGAAATAATGTGATGTCTGGAATTGGCTGCAAAGTAGTCTGGATGGAGGGATCAGGGAGTGTGTGGGAGTGGAAATGAAATGGGATTGGCCATGAATAGGTCATAGTTAAATGTAGGTAAGTGGTTCACGGGAGTTCATTATACATACTGTTGTTCTCCAGACTTTTCTGTGTTTGAATTTTCCATAATAAGTTAATACAAGGCCGGGCGCGGTGGCTCAAGCCTGTAATCCCAGCACTTTGGGAGGCCGAGGCGGGCAGATCACAAGGTCAGGAGATCGAGACCATCCTGGCTAACACAGTGAAACCCCGTCTCTACTAAAAATACAAAAAAATTAGCCGGGCGTGGTGGCGGGCGCCTGTAGTCCCAGCTACTTGGAGACTGAGGCGGGAGAATGGCATGAACCCGGGAGGTGGAGCTTGCAGTGAGCCGAGATCGCGCCACTGCACTCCAGCCTGGGCGACATAGCCAGACTCCGTCTCAAAAAATAATAATAATAAGTTAATACAAAAAATCACACAGTTAATAACTGACCAAGATGGGACCAGACCCAGAGCCGTGTAATTCCAAAGCTTGTCTCTCATCACCATGTCATGCTCTCTGTCCAGAAAACTTCACAGAAAATCTGGATCCAAGATGTAGTGAACGTGGGATGTAGATGAAAAGAGTGAGAAAATAATTCCAATTTGGGGAACAGTGAGAATTAAGATTTCAATTAGTGTGGTTTATGGGACAGCCTGGAAAATAAAGTGAGAAGAACATTTGAGAAGAAACAGGTACTCTTGGATGGGATACGATTAGCTATGTAGAGGAGTTTAGTTACTCAAGTCCCTCAAGGAACTTCGACTTGGTCAGAATCTAATCTATAGATCGGTGTGATGTAGTGTGCTTTAGTATAGAGGTGAAATTATGAAAATAGGATGAATTAGAGTGGAACTTCAGGGAGATAAGCCAGGTTGCCCTCATGTTAATTGGGATATGGATGGGGAATGATGGCTTGGATTATAATGCAGGAACCATTTCTGAAGGCCTACTCTGTACTGGCTGTTATTGGCCTGTTTATGAATGGAAAGAAATACAGCAGAATGAATCAGGGAAGAGTCACAGGGTCTGAGGTTAGAGGAGTGTATGGAGAGCAAACGGATCAAGCCTTGCAAGCCAGGTTGTTTATGGTTAACATCAGACTTGTTTGAAATTTGTATTGTCTTTTGTTTTTTCAGATTTTGAAATTGGAAATAGCATCAAGGAGGATCCAGCACAGATAGTTTATAAGGACATGGAACAGCATAGGGCACTAATAGAAAAGTCTAAAAGAGTTGTTTCCCAGAATACCGACCCCAGCAAATATCGCAGAAGGGAATGCATCTCAGGAAGACAATGGGAGAATCTTCAAGGAATTAGACAGGGAAAGCCGATGTCTCAGCCTAGAGATTTAGGGAAAGCCGTTGTGCATCAGAGGCCTTTTGTGGGGAAGAGACCCTACAGACTTCTCAAATACGGAGAAAACTTTGGAAGGAACGCTCGTCTGATGTGCCGGATGACCCACCACAAGGAGAATCCTTACAAGTGTGGTGTCTGTGGGAAGTGCTTTGGTAGGAGCAGGAGCCTGATCAGACACCAAAGAATCCACACAGGCGAAAAACCTTTTAAATGTCTTGACTGTGGAAAAAGCTTTAATGACTCCTCAAATTTTGGTGCCCACCAGAGAATTCACACAGGAGAGAAACCCTACAGATGCGGAGAGTGTGGAAAATGCTTTAGTCAGAGCTCTAGTCTTATTATACATCAGAGAACCCACACCGGTGAGAAGCCCTATCAGTGTGGAGAGTGTGGGAAAAGCTTCACCAACAGTTCTCATTTCAGCGCCCACCGGAGAGTTCACACTGGGGAGAATCCCTACAAATGTGTGGACTGTGAAAAAAGTTTCAATAACTGTACAAGATTTCGAGAACATCGGAGAATACACACTGGAGAGAAACCCTATGGATGTGCCCAGTGTGGCAAACGTTTCAGTAAGAGTTCTGTTCTTACCAAACATCGGGAAGTTCATGTGAGAGAAAAGCCTCTGCCACACCCTCCATCTCTGTATTGCCCTGAGAACCCACATAAGGGAAAGATTGATGAATTTAGGAAAACTTTTTGATGATGATCTTCTCTTCCTAAATGCCCCTTTAGCCATTTTACCCTAATCTCATTCTTGGAAGCAATCTTTTCTTAGCTATGAAATGTAATTCCCAAGATAAACTTGAGAATATAAATAAACTAGACACTTTCATCCTGTTCTCACCTCTGCCTCTAACTTGATCAGTCTGTTCTCTTCTTCTATGTGTCTCAGCTTCTCCTTTAAGAATATGGAGAAGATGTGTTGTCCAAGTTCAGAATGAAATACTCCTCAGTACGTTGAGGCCACTGCAGCTAGCTGGATTGCTAAGTCTGGCAACATTCAAGATCTTTCCATGTGGATGAGAGTTGTTTTCAAGGATGTAAAAAATGCCAAAAGTTTTTTTGTTGTTGTTACCTACTCCATGAGATCCTGGATGCAACTTGATAACAGATTTTCACATTTAGGGGGAACTTTGAGGAGTCTGATCAGAACTACATCAAATCCATCTTGGTTTTGAAGAGATCCACAAAAGAAGAGTGAAGATTTTATAGCTTTCCTCAGAAGTCCGTTACAGTGTACCTTTTTTAGTGTCAAGAAGTTGATCCAAATAGCTAGGGCAGAATCCCTGTATTGTTACTGAAGTCCTGTTACTAATGCCTTGCCCTACGTGGAGGTGAGAAGCAATTGATCACCCCTCATCCTTTTCTGTACCTGAAGACTTAAATCCCCTGGCTGCTGCTTCTCTGGTCTATAAGTAATCCCAGGTCCTTGTACTGTTTCTTGTAGCCCTGCACTTACCTCTCAGTTGCTCTGGGTGCTCCTGCCGACCTCTTGTGAACTACCGTGCCCTCCTCAGATGGAATAGGAGGTCTGTTCATGGTGTGTCTCACTAAAGTAAAGCGGGATTTCAGACACATTCTAGTTCTATCCTCTAATTTCTCTGGCTCTTATTTAGAACATGACTGGTATGTTGGCATATTTCGTACCTCCCACCCCCACACCGCAGTATAACAGTAGTGTTTCTAAAACTTTAAGGGGATAGGGAAGAGGTAATAGACACCTGAAACATTTCTAAGACCGGTTGTACTCCTTTGGCCTGCTGTAGATCAGATGGCCGTCTCAGCTTAGACCAGTGCTCTCGGGGCTGGCTGTTAAATCTCCCAGTCTCTATTCCTGAGGCTTCTAGTCCCTGTTCACCACATCAGAAACCTAACTGTAGTGCCCCAAGTAACTTATACAACTCTAGAGCTCACTGGGTGAAAAGTGGGAACATTCATAAAAACCTCAGTCCAGAAATCCAGAACACTGTTTTTGTTTTCCTCATTTATCTGTTTTGTCTGAAAAATCTCTTTGAGAACCCCCAGCAGTAAACCAGTAAACACTGAAGGAAAAGTTCTGATTGGGGATGGTTAATTCACTTTTGAAGTTAGAGATAGAACCCAGAAATTTGATTTTCCAGGGCCAGTTGCTTCAGGATGGAGCCAGTGGTGTTTATTCCCGTAGTATGTAGGTAACCCAGGGTGGCTTTGCTTTGGCAGGGGAGAAGTCACAAGTTTAATGGGAAGGGAACCGGAGTCGGGGCTGTTTGTAAGTGATTATTTTGCTCTTATCTCTCCCTTTCTTTGTCAAATGCTCTTATTTGAAGCCATCTGGAAATGATACTGTTCCTTTTGGTATGTTTCAGTCTTTTGAAACTTGTTCAGCAAAGTACCTAGGAGGGTAGGCGCTGTACAAAGAAATCTAATTGATGGTGCCAGAATGGGGCGTGGCCTGTTGGAAGGCAGGTGACTCAGGTAAACATTGATAAATGTTTCTGATTTACATTTGTTGGAAATGTTATGACTTTTCACATCTCAGTAGGTTGATTTTTCTGTGTCGTCTAAGTTAAAGATTTCTAATGCTAAGTACAGTTCCATGTTGGTAGTATGCATAGCAGAGTAAGATGTGTGTGGTGCCAGTGGGCTTGTGTTTATATTGTGTAGATGTTCTGGAATTCCAGCTCTAGAGAAGATGCACATTAATAGAAATAACCACTTAGTAATACGTACACAGGATTGATATTATATGGAAGCATGATTCAGGAAAGTAGATGACTTATTCATAAATATGAAGCACTGTTATATGTAAGACCATGTTCTAGCCACAGTGAAGGATACAAAAAGGAAGGAAGGGGCATGGTGCCTGGGTTCAAGGAACTCACAGTTGATAGAGGAAGTATCACAGCAAAAGGTGGGGCCACTTACACCATGGCAGCTACAGAGGGCCAGGAGCTTAGTCATGAGAACATCACCTTCACCTGCAGAAGAGTTTCGCTAGGTTGCCCAGAATCATATTCTGTACCTTCATCTCTCACCCTTCCCCAGTGGCAGGAAAGGGTCAAGAACCTTTCCCTTTCTAGTGGGACAAACTGATTCTATTTAACTCTTATATGCCTGGGAGCAAGCTGAGGCGGAATTTGGGTTCCCCTACCTCTACTCCTAATTGTAAATGGGCTGTCTGGAAATGTGTTACATTAATTTGATGAACTTTGTTCTGAAGAAATGGAAGGTCTATCCCCCATTTTAGACCAACACTGCTTGTCTCCCTGTATTTTATTTGTTTTCATCTGGTACATGTAAGTCAAAATGAGTAATCATGTTCTGATCAATGTGTCTTTTAGATCATATAACATTGCCTTTATGAAGATTCATAGAAAAAGGTTTTTTTATCTAGATCTCAGTACCAAGGAAAGCCTGATCCTAAGCGCAGTATATATACACACACACACGTCTACATATGCGTGTAGATCTGTATGTATGTATCACAAACACTGTGATTTTTGTAACTTAAGCTGCTTTTTCTCTCTGTCTTCTGGCTGCTGGAAAGCTCAACAAAACTTACAGCCCACCTCAACCACCTACCCGAACCTATATTTATTTCATTTTGTCTTATTTCCTTGTAAATTGTGTCAAATCCTGTTTTTGAAAAACAGCATAGACTGACAACTTTTCACTGTCATCTTATCAAAGGCATTTTGGAAACTGGGCTCGTATGTCCCACCTAGGCTTGCTTTGTTACTGCCACAGATACCTCCAGTTCTTACCAGTGATGTTATTAATGCATTCAACCTAATTCATTCATCTGGAAAGAAACAGTTTTTAAAAGAGGGAAACCTCACACACAAATGGCTCAGGGCAGCCTGCCTTGGTGGAATGAGTATGAGACCAGAAGCTGAAAGAGACAGTTTTAGGCTTGTCACTACTTAATGAGCGTTGTTTGATACATCATAGCCTCTCTGGGCCTTGGCGCCTCATCTGAAGAGAAGTTGAACTTGATTGCCAAGTTGCTGTGGCTCTAACATTTCATGAGGCTGTGGAGCGTGATACAGATGCGGAAGACGTTAGAAGACCAGGCTGCTGGCCCAGCTCTCCTGTGCCTGCCGCATCTGGCCATACCAAATCCATCTCATGCTTCAGGAAAGGGAAGGGATGCTGTGACAGCAAAGTCAGCCCAGGAGCTTGTTCAGGAAGGAGAAAGGGCAAGTCCCTCGTGATCCACAGCACGCAGCCCCCCAAGCACCTCCATAACCAGTGGCAGGTAGGCTGAAGTGAAGGAAGCCTGTCAGGAGGTCTGGCTCCCGGTGACAGACAAGACTCAGCTGTGAGGAGCTGGGGCAGCCCTGGCTAAAGGAGTGTCTGAGTAACTTGTGAAACTGGAAGCCTCTGCCTCTGAATGCATTCCAAGACCCGGAGCAAATAGATGTCGATTCATTGTTTTGTATCAGTGTTCACTTAGATGTCTTCTTGAAAACTTGTTCGTGGAATAAATGTCTAAAATAAATGGCTCCCATTGGTTTCTGCCATACTTTGAAGGGCGTCATTCTATTAAGGGAAAATATAATGTATCCAAAGAAGTTGATAAAAGCTGATCCTAGTAGCCAATGAAAAGAATTCCAGTCTCATTGGAGTTCACTGCTGTCACCTGCAAGTAGCAGGGGTCTTTTGTGAGTCCACAGCTGTCTGTGGGCAGCAGTCCTCTGGTGGTTGTCCCTGCCATTGTCCCAGTAATGGTCGTCTCCAGTGCTAGGAGGGAATTAGCCTTGGATACACGTGCTGCGTGCTGCCTGTGTTTCGGAGGCACTCCCCCATAGCCTAATTGGCGGAAGAAGCCTTGAAAGTTTCTTGGAAGATAGAGTAACAGGAGGGACAAAACTTTACTCTTTTGGGGTCTCAGGCTAGGCGTGAGTATTGAAATAACACAAAACAGATAAGAGAAAAGCATACATGGGAGTTTCCACAAGAAATGAAGACCCAAAGAAGTAGCAAAACCTAACTGTATTATGGATTGAACAAAGAGTCAGTTGTGGAAAAGTACCTAAAATATGTGGGAGGACCAAAGGAAGGTAAGAATTATTTTAACAAGGTCTGTACAGATTTCCCTCGACCTTGTTTCCCCATCTTGTGATAAGAACGTTTCTTTCTTCCCAGGACAGGGAGGGCATCTTGCACTTGGGGGTTCATCTCCTGCTTTCAGGAAGTAAAAGAGGAGTGAGAGCACCGTGTGGCACCTGCTCTTTCTCAAGTGCCTGTAACTCAATCCTTATTCCCAAAAGGGCACAAATGGGGGTGGCATCTTCTGTCATCCTTCAGCGTTGCTTTTGATTGACAATTTTGGCATACAGGAAGTGTTCCAGTGGCTTCCACTTAGCCCTTCCTGCCATAACAACTCCAGCTGCATGGGTTGTAAAGGCAGGGTAGAGATTTTACCACTTGCTGAGGATCTATTTCCAACTATACTATCAGGAACTGTAGGAAGAACTATAGGATGGGTCCAGAGAGCCAGTTCACCTAAACACGAGGTCAATTCCAGACAAAGTATCTGTCACGTGGACTTGATAAACCTCTGCTCTATGCAGCGTGCTGCAGTGGAACCCAGAGACCTTGTCTGTAGAGTATCCATAACTAGATGAGTCCCCCTGTATTTTCCTTGAGTAAATGGCCACAGAACTTTTTGGCGAAAGCCAAGATAAAAGCTCGTTATCTTCACAGGCCATGTTCCATCAGGGTTCTTCCACAGGGTTACCTGACCTCCCATTCCTTCACAGAGACTTAAGTCTATGAACTCACTCAGGTCTGGGAATTGGAAGAGAGACTTTAAGTCTCTGAGGGGAAAAACAATCTCTTAAGGATTACAAATTTTCAATTCCTAAAAATCAGTTGAGGCAATTAGACGTTAAGGGAGGAGAATGAATGCTTTGTGTTCCAAGCACTAAAAGGAGCGTTGCTCATCATAACCCCCAAACTTTATGATGGGTCCAAGGACTTGGAGGGGGAACAGTGGCTTTGGGTTCCAAGACAGGTAAATGTCTAACTCACTCTGAGGTGGTCGGACTCTGGAGGCAAAATGGTGGTGGTGGTGGTGGTGTGTGTAGGGATCTAGGGGGACCAAGGGGAGAGGAAGGACCTGAAAGGCCATAAGCTCGCTCGGATACATATGCAGAGTCCATGGAGCATGCAAGTGTGCTTGGCATGGAAGTTGTGGAATTATCAGTAAAGGAGCCCTCTTTGAAGACACCAGTGTGACTTTGTTATAGCATACACCATACACCATTTCTGAGAACCTCTTCCAACAGCGGCACCATGTGGCAGTGGAGAGAACAGCAGCTGCAGGCACGAAGTAATTTCCCTACAACGTGCAAGGTGTTATGTTTCGTTTTGTTTTGTTTTGTTTTGTTGTCTGAGATGGAGTCTCACTCTGTCACCTAGGCTGGAGTGCGATGGCGCCATGTCGGCTCACTGCAACCTCCGCCTTCCAGGTTCAAGAGATTCTACTGCCTCAGCGTCCCAAGTAACTGGAATTACAGGCGTGGGCCACCTCTCCCGGCTAACTTTTGTATTTTTAGTAGAGAAGGGGTTTCACCATGTTGACCAGGCTAGTCTTGAACTCCTGACCTCAGGTGATCCACCCACCTCGGCCTCCCAAAGTGCTGCGATTACAGGCGTGAGCCACTGCAACTGGCCCATGCAAGTATTAGTAAATATCAGCACACTTCCCTTTTGGCTTGCTTAAACACCCGGGGTTCTTGGAAAATGTAATCCAGTAGGGATACTAGAATTCCTAACAACATGGCATGTGAGGACCTCAACACAATTCTGGCAAAAGGAAATCACTCTGTACTTGTACCCCAAGGGTCTGGAGAATTAAGTACACACCTGTTGCAGTAAAAAGGGCACTAGACTGTGTGTCCAAGATCCTGGATTCTAATTGAACTCTGCTGCTCAACAACTCTGTAATTACAGTCAAATTATTTAGCTTCTCTGGATTTTGAAATTTGGTGTTGGACAGGATGAATGGGTTCCAACCTTTTTCCCTTGGAGGCCCTAATGGTCCCTATATGAGAATACTTGACTGAGAAAATACATATATGCCAAGTCTGTAAGTTTCTTGCCAAGGCTGGTAATCACGCCTGTAATCCCAACACTTCGGGAGGCCAAGGTGGGAGGACGGCTTGAAGACAGGAGTTCAAGATCAGCCTGGGCAACACAGTGAGAACCCATCTCTACAAAAATAAGTTTTTAAATTAGCCACTATGGTGATATACACCTGTAGTCTCAGCTACTCAGGAGTCTGAGGCTTGAGGATTGCTTGAGCCCAGGAGGTCGAGGCTGCAGCAAGCTATGACTGCACCACTGCACTCCATCCTGGGTGACAGAACAAGATACTGTCTCTAAAAAAAAAAAAGAAGAAGAAATTTCTTGCCAAACCCCACCCCTTGTCATGATTCTGATACCTGCAAATTGCAAAACCTTTGATTAAATGATAAATATAAGAGCTAACAGACTGTGTACTTACTATGTACTGGGCATTGTGCTGATACTTTATAAACGTTAATTTTCATAAGCATTCTGAAGTAGTGGTTGCATTTTACAGATGAGAAAGCTGAGGCTAAAGAATTTCAATAGCTTCTTCAAGCACATACAGCAAAAAGGTGACAGTTCTGAAACTTAAACTTGGATCTTCCTCAGGATGTAAACTTACAGCCACCGTATTTTACTACTGTAATAGAGTTTCTAGCTCTAACACCCCAAAATTATGTGACCTCTTTGTTACTGAAAAAAAGGGAGCTGGGAGAGAGATGAACCTGATGATCTGCATGAGTTTTGGATTCCACTCTGTAGGGTCAGAATGAATTTGGAAGTCACTGGAATCAGCCTATGCCATTCTTCCAGTCAGTGAGTACTGAGTCCCTTCTGGCCAGGCACGGTGGTTCACGCCTGTAATCCCAGGACTTTGGGAGGCCGAGGTGGGCCAATCACTTGAGGTCAGGAGTTCAAGACCAGCCTGGCCAATTTGGTGAAAACCTGTCTCTACTAAAAATACAAAAATTAGCTGGGCATGGTGGCACACACCTGTAATCCCAGCTACGCAGGAGGCTAAGGCAGGAGAATCGCTTGAACCCAGGAGGCGGAGGTTGCAGTGAGCCGAGATCACACCGCTGCACTCCAGCATGCACGGTAGAGCAAGACTCCATTAAAAAAAAAAAAAAAAGAAAAAAAAGAACTGAGTCCCTTCTATTCAGCAAATGCCAAACAGATAATGTTCAGTTATTTCATACAAAGATGAATTTATATCCATCTTGCTCTTGAGAGCTTATATTCTAGAAATGGAAATGAAAGCCACAACCTAAAATCCAATTGCAAGTTTGAAATGAGAAGAGTTACAATGAATGTCTTTCCGTCCTCCTTTTTTTTTTTTTTCCTCCCCCAGACAAAGTCTTGCTCTGTCACCCAGGCTGGAGTGCAATCATAGCTCGCTGCAGCCTTGACCTCCGGAGCTCAAGCAATCCTCCCATTTCAGCCTCCTGACTAGCTGGGACTACAGGCACGCACCACCGTGGCTCTGTCTCCTTTTTAATGAGGAACTAATAGGCAAGTAGGAGACTAGGCAGAGGACATAATATTGTCCCTTATTCAGAAACAGAAAAGTATGATGACAAAGGTCATGGGCCCTGCAGCCAGATATACCTGACCTTCAGCAGTTGCCCCACCAATGCATTAACTGTGTAGCTTAGCATAACACCATCCTTTGGAACCTCCATTGGCTCCTCTGCACAATGAGAATAATGAGAGAATCTACCTGTATTCGTTTCCTGGAACTGCTCGAACAAACACCGCAAACTTCTTGACTTAAGATGACAGAAACTATTCTCTCTCTGTTCTGGAGGCCAGAAAGTCTGAAATTAGACTGTCAGCAGAACCAGGCTTCCCACAAAGGTTCTAGATGAGAACCTTTCTTCCCTGTCCCAGCTCCTGGTGGCTCTTGGTGCTGTCTTTTGGCAGTATAACCCTAACCTCTGCCTCCATCTTCACGTGGCCTTCTCCTTTGTGTCTCTGTGCCTCTTTTACTGTCTCTTACGAGGAAAGGGCACCCTAATCCAGTGGGATCTCGTCTTGACTCTTACTTTAATTGCATCTTCAAAGACCATATTTCCAAATAACGTCACGCTCTAAGACTGTAGACTGACACAGATTTTGGGAGGACACTATTCAACCCACTGTACTATCTCATAGGATTGTCATAGGGAGTAAATGACATAATACATGTAAAGCATTCAGCACAGTGCCTAACATGTAACAAACTCTCCATAAACGTTAGGTACATACATATAGGTATACATATATATGGATATATAACTTTTGTTGTTTACTAGATTTGTCTAAGATTTATTTCATTATTTCACCAAACAAAATAGTAACTTTTAACATTTTTTACTCTTCTTTTGTTTTATTTTGTGGCAGGGTATCACTCTGTTGCCCAGGCTGGAGTGCAGTGGCTCGGTCTTGGCTCACTGCAGCCTCTACACCCTGGTTTCAAGCAATTCTCCTCTCTCAGCCTACCAAGTAGCTGGGATTATAGGTGCCCGCCACCATGCCTGGCTAATTTTTATATTTTTATTTGAGACAGGATCTCACTCTGTTCCCCAGGCTGGAGTGCATTGGTGCTGTCATAGCTCACTGCAGCCCCAACCTCCCAGGTTCAAGTGACCCTCCCACCTCAGCCTCCCGAGTAGAGGAGACTACAAGCATGTGCCACCTGCCCAGCTAATTTTTTTATTTTTTGTAGTTACAGGGTTGTGCCATGTTGCCTGGATGGTCTTGAACTCCGGGCCTCAAGCAATCCTCCACCTCAGACTTTCAAAGTACTGGGATTACAGGCGTGAACCACCATGCCTGGCCCATTTTTAACTCTGTGCAGATGTCCTAATTTGCTTGTTTCTGATTGTATCATATTTTTTCCTCCCCTTTTCTATTCTGTCGAGTTGTCATCGTTATTCTGGTTTATTATCTCTTTTTCTCTGAGAATGGTTTGAATGTGTGGATATATTGTGAATCTATGTTCTCAGTGGGCAGTCTCTTATTGTAGTGGTGATTTTCTTCATTTTCACTCAAGACAGCATTTTGCTCATCTCATTGAAGGGGGTGAGTTTTCGCTTGTTGTTGAGAGTGGTTTCTCCCTGCTCTTCTTTCTGGTGTTATAATGATCATCTTCCATAAATGACCCATTGATTCTTAGGGAGAAGAAGACACACACTCTACTTCGAAGGGGTGACTTCCAGAGTGTGTCTTTCCGTCCTTTCTTATTTGTTCTACTCCTATCTTCCACCCAAGTGCCACTGGCTCTTCAGGCCTGTACTGTGTCACTTGTTCAGGATTCTATTAGGTTAGTGCAAAAGTAATTGCAGTTTTTGCCATTGAAAGTAATGGGAAAAACCGCAAATACTTTTGCACCAACTGGCTGGGCACGGTGGCTCACACCTGTAATCCCAGCACTTTGGGAGGCCGAGCTGGGTGGATCACTTGAGGTCAGGAGTTCAAGACCAACCTGACCAACATGGTGAAACCCTGTCTCTACTAAAAATACAAAAATCAGCCGGGCGTGGTGGCACACGCCTGTAATCCCAGCTACTTGGGAGGCTGAGGCAGGAGAAGCCCTTGAACCCAGGAGGCAGAGGTTGAAGTGAGCTGAGATCATGCCACTGCACTCCAGCCTGGGTGACAGAGCGAGACTCTGTCTCAAAAACAAAAAAAGAAAAGCAAAAAGAAAAAAAAAATCTTTTGCACCAACCTAATATTTCCTCAGGGAATTCTTGCAGCCCACTCCAAGCCCACACCCCGCCCCCCACCCACCTCCCCAGCTACAGTGAATGAATGGGCTGATTCATGTCCTGGACAGCACGGAGCACTCAACTAAGGACAGCCCTGAGTACTCAGCCAGACCCTGGACTCTGCCTGGAGCTTTTCAGCAGGGTCCTGAGGGCTGCGATCTGGAATGGACTCTGACTAGAGTCCAAATTGAACTCAATATGCACTCTGAGCTCCAGGCAGCGCTCCAGGATGGGCCTGTCCAAGTGGGGAGAGGCTCTAGGCTGGTCTGAACTCCAAATGCCTGCCATGGCCCAGGACTCTGAGCTGGGCTGTAGGATCAGCCGCTCTGGACAGCCAAGGCCTAACCCCAGGCTTTTTTTTTTTTTTTTTTTTTTTTTTTTTTTTTTTTTTTTTTTGCTTGCTTTCTCCTCAGCAGTGCCCATTTCTCAAATGAAAGGCAAGCCAGTAAGCACATGGAAGGAAATACTGGACTATTTATTGCAAAGTGAGAATTGTCAGCTTGAGAAGCAAGGAAGTGGCCGGGCCCCCGGAAGGCCCTTCAACAACAAAACAATCGAGAAACAAGAGAAGGAGAAAGAAACGGAGTGCGGGAATGAGCTGATGTGCAGAAACAGCCTCCTCGTCCAACTCGGGGACCCTCCTCTCAAGAAACACCCTCGTGTTGTGGTGTTTGCACTACTCTCTGGGCAGCGTGGGCAGCGTGTTCCCCAGGCTGGGGTCTCTGATGAACACAAAGGAATTCCAGGAACCTAGAGCCTCCTCAGCAGTCAGCCTATCTGAGAAACCAGGCCCAAGCAGTGAAAGCAGGGGGTGGCTCCTCCGGGCCTCTGCCTTGGCAGGAAATGCAGGAACTCTCTGGTCCTCAGTCTTGGACAGGTGAGCTGAGGACACCTGGAGCAGCAGAAATCCCACGAGCTTGGCTTCACCGAGCCTTCAGGATGAGGCAGGTCTTCCCATCTCCGATGAAGCACCTGCAAGAAAGATGACCTAGTAAGGTCTCAGCCCCGGAGGAGAGACCCAGCCCTGGCTCGGAAATCTCCAGAGAGATGACTTCCTGAGCCTCCCCAGCCTGAATAGCCAGATTCCCTTGGGGAGAGGGAGACACTGTTTCCTGCTTGGTTTCTTTTTTTTTTTCTTTTTTTTTTTTTTTAATTGAGACAGAGTCTCACTCACCCAGGCTGGACTACAGTAGCGTGATCTCAGCTCACTGCAGCTTCTACCTCCCGGGTTCAAGCAATTCTCATACCTCAGCCTCCCGAGTAGCTGGGACTACAGACAAACACCACTATACCTGACTGATTTTTGTATTTTTAATAGAGATAGGGTTTTACCATGTTGACCAGGCTGGTCTCCAACTCCTGGCTTCAAGTGATCCACCCACCTTGGCCTCCCAAAGTGCTGGGAGTACAGGCGTGAGCCACACGCCTGGGTCCTGCTTAGTTTCTAACCCTTTTCCTGAAGATGCCCATTGCTGCCACTCTGAAAGCCCAGGAAAAAATGAATAGTGATGGCCAGGCACAGTGGCTCACACCTGTAACCCAGCGCTTTGGGAGGCAGATCACCTGAGGTCAGGAGTTGGAGACCAGCCTGGCCAACATGGTGAAGCCCCATCTCTACCAAAAAAAAAAATTACAAAAACTGGCTGGGCACGGTGGCTCATGCCTATAATCCTAGCACTTTGGGAGGCCCAGGAGGGTGGATCACATGAGGTCAGGAGTTTGAGACCAGCCTGGTCAACACAGTGAAACCCTATCTCTACTAAAAATGTAAAAATTAGCTGGGCATGGTAGCGGTGCCTGTAGTCCCAGCTGCTTGGCAGGCTGAGGCAGGAGAATCTCTTGAACCCAGTGGGCGGAGGTTGCAATGAGCCAAAATCACACCACTGCACTCCAGCCTGGGCAACAGAGCAAGACTCCATCTCAAAAACTGAAAACAAAAATACTGTAGCTGAGCGTGGCGGTATGCACCTGTAGTCGTAGCTACTCAGGAGGCTGAGGCAGGAGAATAGCTTGAACCTGGGAGGCAGAGGCTGCAGTGAGTTGAGATCGTGCCACTGCACTCCAGCCTGGGCGACGGAGCGAGACTTTGTCTCAAGAAAATAGTGACGCTTTTCACTGAACTACAGGCTGGGTCCCGCAGACCCCAGGACCACTGGTGGGCAGGGGAGCAAGTCGTCCAGATCGGCCTGTTCCAGGGCCTGTCCTCTCCCAGACGTGCAAGGTAGGCCCAACTTGTGTTTACTAAATCCAGACACTGATCCTTGCACTCCTGGAGTCCAGAGTCCAGGAGGAATGGGCCATAAGAAGAGAGCCCATGGAGAAGAGGCCAAGCAGGATGCACGGGGACTCTAGTCTTTTCCATCTGGACTCACTTATCCTTCTGGCAATATCAACCTTCTTATCTACTGCAGCACGCCGGGAAGCACCGCTCACATTGTATTTCATGTGAATGGCGTCTTCCAACATGCATACCCTTGGGGGTGCCATTTATATGATTTTCCCATGTAGATGGGGTCCCCTGGAGTTGTACAATACCCCCACGGGGAACTACTCCTCCCCTACTCTCGGTCCTATTGGCGGTGTTCAGGTAAGGCTGACCTCACCCCCACTTCAGGCTTAGGTTCTTGCTCCAGACATTGCCAATAGGACTGCCTGATCGGCTGGGCTTGGTGGCTCACACCTGTAACCCCAGCACGCTGGGAGACTGAGGCGGGCGGATTGCTTGAAGTCAGGAGTTCGAGAACAGCCTGGCAAACATGGTGAAACCCCATCTCTACAAAAATACAAAAATTAGCCAGGCATGGTGGCATGCACCTGTAACCCCAGCTACTCAGAAGGCCAAGGCAGGAGAATTGCTTGAATCCAGGAGGCAGAGGTTGCAGTGAGCTGAGATTTTGCCACTGCACTCCAGCCTGGGTGACAGAGAGAGACTCCATCTCAAAAAAAAAAAAAAAAAAAAAAAAAAGAAAGTGCCTGACCCCCGTAGCTCAGTGATTGATTCTGAAGTGGGCAAATCACCCACGCACGGTGGGCCAGTTCAAACCAGTGAATACCAGACCCTGGCTTTTTGCTAGATCTTGTTGTTCTATTTCCTCTAGAGTTGTTAAGCTGCTGAGATACAAGCCTCGAGTGGCTGGTAAGCATCTTCGCCTCCATTGGAGAGTCTATCTAAGCATGAAGCCCACCGGGGGAAAACAGAGCCTATGAGAAAGACCAAGGCAGGGCACAGTGGCTCATACCTGTAATCCCAGCACTTTGGGTGGCCTAGGCAGGAGGATCATTTGAGGTCGGGAATTTGAAACCAGCCTGACCAATATGGTGAAACCCCATCTCTACTAAAAATACTGAAAAAATAGCCTGGTGTGGTGGCAGGTGCCTGTAATCCCAGTTACTTGGGAGGCTGAAGCAGGATAATTGCTTGAATCCGGGAGGCAGAGGTTGCACTGAGCTGAGATCACACCACTGCTCTCTAGTCTGGGCAACAGAGGGAGACTCTGTCAAAAAAAAAAGGGAGAAAGACCAAGTCCTAAAGACGTTGTCTGAGCACCACCTGAAACCACTGCTCCCTGTGGAGTTTCTGATGATGTGAGCCAATGAATTCCTCTTTGTGGCAAACGCTGTTTTGAAATAGATCTCTGTCACTTGCAACCAAAGCTCCTAGATGGAGCCATTTTCTTTGCCTCTAAAGAGACTCCCTCTTTTCTCTTCCAAACCCAAGTGAGAGCCTAGCCCTCTAGCCCTGGACTCTCTGGGAGATGTTGCCAAGTGCCCATTCCACGGGCCAGTGACCCTGTGTCACACTCCTACCTAATGAGCAGTCCAACAAGCAGGCCAGCCAGGAGTGGGCCCAGCCAGTAGATCCAGTGGAAGTCCCAGTGGTTGGCCACCACCGCAGGTCCAAAAGCACGGGCCGGATTCATGCAGCCTCCAGACACAGCGCCCCTGCAAACACCCAGGCACCCCGGTCACCAGGATCCCAGCCAGGCCCCACCTCACCTCACACTCACATCCCCAACTAGGCCTAGTCACACACCACCCAGAAACCCTCTCTAAACTCCCACATCTTGAGCTCCTGGGTAGATCCTAAAGAAGGTAGAGAGGCTATCAGCACTAGGAAGCAGAAGGTGTGACTCCCCACAAACTTCTCTAGAATGCCCAGCAAAAATGCCTGCTCAGCGACGGCAGGAAGAGAAGCTGGATCTACATCTGTTCCAGAGTCTACAGAGCAAAGTCCATCAGTTTCAGTCCTTTTGGAGTCAAGCTGACCTAGATTCAAAACCCAGCCCACACATTATAAAATAATGAAAAGTGTATCATTGGATTGTTTGTGACCCAAAGAATAAATGCTTGAAGGGATGAATACCCCGTTTACTTTTGACGTGATCATTACACATTGCTTACCTGTATCAAAACACCTCATGTAACCTCAGCCAGGCACGGTGGCTCATGCCTGTAATCCCAGCAGTTTAGGAGGCCGAGGCAGGCAGACCACTTGAGGTCAGGAGTTCAAGACCAGCCTGGCCAACATGGTGAAACCCCGTTCCTACTAAAAATACAAAAATCAGCCAGGTGTGGTGGCACGTGCCTGTAATCCCAGCTACTGGGGAGGTTGAGGCAGGAGAATCGCTTGAACTTGGCGGTTGAAAGTTGCAGTGAGCCATGATCATGCCACTGCACTCCAGCCTGGGTGACAGAGCAAGAATCTGTCTCAAAAACTAAAACTAAAACTAAAATAAAATAATAAACAGTATAAGTGGATTGTTTGTAACACAAAGAATAAATGTTTGAGGGGATGAATACCCCATTTACCCTGACATGGTAATTATGCATTGCATGCCTATATCAAAGCGTCTCATGTAACCCAGAAATATATACACCTACTAGGTTCACCCACAAAAATTTAAAAATATATATATATAAAGAAAGAAAAACCCCAGCCCAGATAGTTCTAGTTGCGGGGAGCTCCATGAACCTCTCTGTATTCAAGTGAGGTGAAAGTGACTATCCCATAGGTTGTCATCAGGAGTGAATGAGAAGATGCAAATGGAGCCCACACCTTGAATATAATTAACGTACAAAAAGCATTAACTAATCTAACTGATCCAGATGAGGCCCTTGTTGCACCACAAGCTTAAGGCCCAGAATCTCCTACAGGGAGACTCTTCCCCAGGTGGGAAGAGTCTCTCTCGTTCTGGGGCTCTGTCTTTACCCCATTCTCTCAAGCTGGGGGCCTGTAGACCTCTTCCCCACCCTGTGTCCAGCTTCGAAGTCAAAAGACTTGTAAGTGAATCAAAGGCCACTAGGGGGCAGCAAAGCATGGCCACAACTTTACACATTCCCCAGCCTGCCCCAGGCTCCACCTCCCAAAGCTGAGGGAGAGCTGACCCAGGAGAAAGGTTAGACTTGATTCTGTGTCCAAAAGAAAGGAAAGAGTCAGACATTAGGGAGAGGCTCCCTGGGCCGGGCAATGTGGCTCATGCCTGTAATCCCAGTACTTTGAGAGGCCAATGCAGGAGGATGGCTTGAAGCCAGAAGTTCAAGACTAGCCTGGGCAACATAGTGTGGCCCCCATCGCTAAATAAAATAAATAAGAAAAATAAAAAGGGCTCACTCATCCTCTTGTCCCAAATCTATCACTTAATTTGCCACTGCCCACTGACCTTAAATAAGTCACTCTGTCATCTCTGAGCCTCAGTTTCCTTATCTATAAAACCGGAGACATCATCCCCAATCTTGTTGCCTTAATCCCTTCCAAAACCTGCTGGGAAACTCAAAATAAAGGAGACAACAGCTACAGATGCTTTTTGTAATCCTGAGGCTAAAACCTGGCTGCCCAGTGACCAAATGAACACAGTTCATAGAAATGTTGTATTTACGCTACGAAAATTGGAAAACATCACGTACAAATTTAAATTTCTGACTTCCTTTGAATGAAATCATCACCCCAAACCCATGTTCCCAGCAATAATTGACAAGAGCTGAATTGACTGGTGTGCCTCCAACACCGCAGTCCCCACCACTCCCTGTTGTCTGCCTGATGCCAGCCCACCTCCCCATTTGCAGCACCTTCCTGGCCCCTAATAGCAACTGAATCTGTGGCCCTCAGGCCTGAGCTCCTCCAGAGCTGAACAGTGCAGATCTGGGCATGGTCGCCCCACTGCCAAGGGACACTCACCCGGCCAGGATATCCACGGTGACAGCAAAGCCGATGGAGAATGGGGCCAGGGGACCCTTTGTCTTCTCATTGATGGCACCCATGCATACGGCCAGGGCCAGCAGCGTCGTCAGGATGATCTCTGCCACCAACGCCCCTGCCACCTGCCCCTGCTCCTGGACGGTCACAAAGGCTGCCCCAGATGCATTCCAGAACCTCTCCTCGGTACTCACCGCCTGCACAGAGAAGCTGCTTAGCCTCTCAGTGGGGTAGAGAGACAGCTGGAAACTGAGGGGAGAGGGCCTAAAACATGCTTGCCCACCGTAAGGGCCAGTGAAGGGTTATGTCCAATTTCAGTGACATAGACCTGAATCCACATCTCAGCTGTGCCAGATTTTACTCTGTGACCCTGTGTGAGCTACTGAACCTCTCTGAGCCTCACTTTGTTCAGCTGAAAAATAGGAATGGAGCTAGGCGTGGTGGCTCACGCCAGCAACCCCAGCACTTTGGGAGGCCGAGGTGGGTGAATCACTTCAGCCCAGGAGTTCGAGACCAGCCTTGCCAACATGGTGAAACCCCATCTCCACTAAAAATACAAAAATTAGCGGGGTGAGGTGGCGGTTACCTGTAATCCCAGCTGCTCAGGAGGCTGAGGCACGAGAATCACTTGAACTCTGGAAGCGGAGGTTGCAGTGAGCTGAGATCACACACACCACTGCACCCCAACCTGAACAACAGAGCAAGACTCCATCTCAAAAAAAAAAAAAGAAAGAAAGAAAGAAAAAAGAAAAATGAGGATAACCTAGTCATGGCTCCAGGTTACAGGCCTAAGGCTTCTATAACTTAGATGATCCTCTTTGAGAAAAAGAACATAAACTATCTTTTTTTTCTTTCTTTGAGACAGAGTCTAGTTCCATCACCCAGGCTGGAGTGCAGTGACCCGATCATAGCTCACTACAGCCTCGCTCTCCTGGGCTCCAGTGATCCTCCTACCTCAGCCTCTCATGTAGCTGGGACCACAGGTGCATACCAACCTTGCCCACCTAATTTTTTTTATTATTATTTTTTGTAAATATGGAGGGTCTCACCTGTTGCCCAGGCTGGTCTGGAACTCCTAGGCTCAAGTGATCCTCCTGCCTCCGCCTCCCAAAATGCTGGGATTACAGGCATCAGCCGCCATGTGCGGCTCAAAATAGCTTACTCTTACAAACTTTACAAACACATATGATCAGGTGAACTCATTGCTAGGCCCCTATAGAATCGTGGAAGGGGCGTATGCAGGAGAGCCCTGAAGCCTGAGCTCAATTACTTCTACGGGCAGTCAGCCTCAGGGCTATCGCAGCCCCAAAGGGGAAAGACAGCGCAGTGTGCAAGCTTCTGGACTCTGGACCCAGTCGGGGCTGCGCTGCTTACAAGCACGTCTGAACTTGAGCAAGTTGCCTGCTTCTCTGCCCCTCTGTTTTCTCATCTATAAAATAGGGATGATACTGGCAGCTCCCGGCTCACAGACAAGGCTGCTGGTGTGCCTGGCACAAGGTAAGCGCTGTCTATGAACTGACTGTGGTTTCTCGTAAAGTTGCTGGGAGATGAAATAACAGAATATGTGTAAAACATTTAGCAGGGAGAATGTGCTCAGGGAAACGTGCTGTCCCACAAGTGGCAGAGCCGTGTTTGGCAGGTTTTAAGTGGCAGGGCTTGAGCTAGGTCTGGGCACTGCTTTTCCTAAAGAAGCAGAGCAGGAAGGTCCCGGGCATGTTCCATAGATAGGGGAACAGACTGTGGCTCTCAAATGGGAGCACGGAGAGACCAGGGCAGGGGATGACAGGAAAGTGAGGCTTGAGAACAAAGTCTGCGGTGGGTCAGCCCTTACAGCTTCAGACCCTATCGCAGCCAAGCTAACAGAGCTCCCCATCCACCACCCCCCACACACCCGCCAAGCAAGGCCCACATCTTGACGGGCTTCAAGGGTCCCTGGCTGAACTGAGACTTAAGGGCAAAAGCAAAGAAAGAGAGAGAAGAAAAAAAGAAAAAGAGGGATGGAGGGAGAAAGTCTATCCATGGATTTATGCGTAAAGCTATGAAAACTCTGTGGCTGGCCAGGCTCGGTCACTCATGCCTATAATCCCAGCACTTTGGGAGTCCAAGGCAGGAAGATCACTTGAGACCAAGAGTTGGAGACCAATGTGGTCAACATAGTGAGAGCCCACCTCTACAAAAAAAATTTTTTTAATCAGTTGGGTGTGGTGACACACACCTGTAGTCCCAGCTACTTAAGAGGCTGAGGCAGGAGGATCACTTGAGCCCAGGAGGCCCAGCCTGCAGTGAGCTATGATTGCACCACCATACTCCAGCCTGGACAAGAGAGTGAGACCCCATCTCTAAAATAAAAAAGAGAGGCCGGGCCCAGTGGCTCACACTTGTAATCCCAGCACTTTGGGAGGCCGAGGCAGGCAAATCACTTGAGCTCAGGAGTTCAAGACCAGCCTGGCCAACATGGTGAAACTCCGTCTCTACTAAAAATACAAAAATTAGCCAGGCGTGGTGGCATGCGCCTGTAATCCCAGTTACTCAGGAGGCTGAGGCAGGAGAATTGCTTGAGCCCAGGAGGTAGAGGTTGCAGTGAGCCGAGATCACACCCCTGCACTCCAGGCTGGGTGACAGAGCGAGACTCCATCAAAAAAAAAAAGCAAATAAATAAAAATAAAGTAAAATGCAATAAGAAAGAAAGAGAGAAGAAAAACATCCACCAATTCCACTGGCAGAAATAAGCAAAAGATTGGACATTTCCCCAACTCCTCACTGTCCCCCCAACACACACACACATCATGCACCTCCAGCAGCCCCATCAGAGAGGAAGCCACTAGCCCAGCCCCTGAGGTTCACCCACCTTGGCCAAGGCAGCCCCGAGCAGCCCCCCGAGGAGCTGTGAGACCCAGTACGGGAGAAGCATCACCACGTTGAGGCCTCCGATCAGCGTGGCTGCCAGGGACACCGCAGGGTTGAAGTGTCCACCACTGTAACCCACAAGAGAGGAGGGAGTCATGAGCCCAGGGCTGACCACATGGCTGGCACTCGAGACAGCATGTCCCAGCCAACCCACCAGGCTGGTTTCACAGGGTGAGAGTCAGTCCAGGGCCCAGCTCAAATACAAAGAGACGCCAAATTGCTTCCAATTTTCCTGAGATGCTAGGCAGAGGGTAGGAGATAAAGGGCAGCCTCTACGTCCTAAGTCCAGCCCCCAGGATGGCCCTGGAGGAAGCGCGTGTAGGGAGACCATCCCTTAACTCCTCCCTGACTCCCTCCGAGCCTCCCTCCAGCCCTTCAGAGATGTGGCCACAGGTCAGATTGAGACACCAAGGCTCCAAGTTAGTAGCCCATGAGCCGTATCCAGGCCTCCCCTTATGATTTGTTTGATTTTATGAGACGGAGTCTTGCTCTGTTGCCCAGGCTGGAGTGCAGTGGTATGATCTTGGCTCACTGCAGTCTCCACCTTTTGAGTTCAAGCAATGCTCCTGACTCAGCCTCCCAAGTGGCTGGGACGACAGGCGTATGCCACCATTCCCAGCTGATTTTTGTATTTTTAGTAGAGACGATGTCTCACCATATTGGTCAGGCTGGTCTCGAACTCCTGACCTCAAGCAATCTACCCACATCGGCCTCCCAAAGTGCTGGGGTTGCAGCATGAGCTACTGTGCCCGGCCCAGGTCTCCCCTTATGAGTAGCTAGGCCCTGAATAAGACCTCCTGATTGGTTGAACTGCTCAGCCAATGAAAACCCTACTTGTGGTCTGAAAGTGTGATGGGTGTAAAATGCAGATTTGGAGTTCGGGCTGGAAATGGCATGGAGAATCATGGGGTGGAATTGGAGGTTCATGACCAGGTTAGGGACTGGGATTGGGAATTTGGGGTGTGGAAGGGAATTAGACAAGTCAGAAGCTGAGGTTGAAGGGCAGGTTGCAGTTGATCAGCCACTCCCTGGCCCATGGGTAAAGAGCCTTCCTGTTCACCAAGATGTTCAACCAGCCCAGGCCCCAGAGCCAGGGTGGCTGCACTCACCAGTGTCCCATCCAGTCCCACTCTAATGGAAGAATATTGTCACAGTTTGGCCTCCTGAATCCATCTGGTTTCCAGGAATGGATACTCCCCAATGAGAGAGAAAGGGACCCCAACACTCTCCATGTCACGCAAGAACCAAAGTGCCCCCCAAATGTTAAGAGCCCACCAATGAGCTTACCCATCCTCCAATGGACATAGGACATTCAGCTGAGACTGGACAGAGGACCTCAGCTCTACACAAAAGGACTTTGTCCAACACCCTGATACCTCGAGACCAGCTGCCCCAACTTGTCTGACTCAGCTCTGGGCCCAGACCCTCATGCATGGTTTGATTTGATTTTTTTTTTTTCTTTTTTTTTTTTTTTTTGAGATGGGATCTCACTTTGTCACCCAGGCTGGAGTGCAATGGTGCAATCTTGGCTCACTGCAACCTCTGCCTCCTGGGTTCAAGTGATCCTCCTGCTTCAGTCTCCCAAGTAGCTGGAATTACAGGGTCGTGCCACCACGGGGTTTTGCCATGTTGGCCAGGCTGCTCTTGAACTCCTGACCTCAGGTGATTCACCTTCCTCGGCCTCCCAAAGTGCTGGGATTACAGGTGTGAGCCACCGTGCCCAGCCTCCATGCATGGTTTGAAAACACCAGCCAGTGCTCAGACTCCACAGGTTGGGAAGAGGGGCAGCCAGGCCTACTTGGCCTCAAGTAGTTTAGCCTGGGCTCTGCTGAGATACACAGATGGAGTCAGGGTGAGGCGGCTTCCCATGGGAGCCCCAGAGGGGAGAGAAACTGTCATTCAGAGCATGGCTCTACCAGGAGAGCCAGGTGACGAGAACCACACATTTCCTGGTTTACACTCATTAGCAATAAAACAATCAAGACACATTCATTCCTTCATTCATTGTTCACTCAGCAAATATTTCTCTAACACTATGTGCCAGGTGCTGTGGTGCTTATAACTTACATACATAACTTATCCTGGATCCAGTGAACAACCTCAAAGTCGGTGTCTGGCACGCAGTAGGTGCTGAATAAATATTTGTCAAAAAAGCCAAAGAGAGAGGCAGTATTTGCAGTGCCAAAGAGATGAACTTTCCAGCCAGCTGGCCTGGGTTCAAAGCCCAACTCTGCCACTGAAGAGCTGTGTGGCATTGGCCAAGTTACATAACCTCTCTGTGCCTCAATGATCTCTGCCTGAGAAAGCTATTGCAAAGATATAAAGAATTAATACGTGTACAGCTCATAGTACTATCTATGGAGTTAGCATTCAATAAACATCAGCTATTATTATTACTCACATTTATACCACTGCACACAAAGGCTTCAGCAACTTGCTGTGGTCACCCAGCTAAGAAGTGATAAAGGTTGCCTTCAATCTCAGATCCGTCCAAAGGGAATATCATATACTTTTTCTTTCACTCACAGCCTCCCTTGGACGTCTAAAGAGAGGTGGCTTTGTTTGTTTGTTTATTTGATTGTTTGTTTGTTTTTGGAGATGGAGTCTCACTCTGTTGCCCAGGCTGGAGTGCAGTAGCACAATCTTGGCTCAATGCAACCTTCCCCTCCTGGTTCAAGCAATTATTCTGCCTCAGCCTCCCAAGTAGCTGGGACTCCAGGTACCTGCCACTATGCCCAGCTAATTTTTGTATCTTTAGTAGAGACAGGGTTTCACCCTGTTGGCCAGGCTGCTTTCCAACTCCTGACCTCAGGTGATCCACACGCCTCAGCCTCCTGAAGTGCTGGGATTACAGGCGTGAGCCACTGCACCCAGTCTAAAGAGATGTTAAATCTCTTTTCCATTCTGGTTTTCTCAGAAACAGTATTTCTGTTTCCTCGTTCATATCTATGTTTTGAGTGAGATTTAATACACACCAACCATGTCCCAGATCACCCTGCCAGGCACCCCATTCAAGATCTTCGTCGTGATGGCTGGCTCTCCTGGGAGCCAGCAGCCATGTCCACAGACCTTCCCGTTGATCCTCTACCCAGATGAGAGCGAAGCCAGAGAAGCCTGTCCCTTTCCCCGCCCCTCCTTCTTGATCACCTCTTGATAAGCCAGGACCACCGCAAATCCCTGCATACCCAGGTGGGAAAACCTGGCTCACGTCTTCTATGCATTTCTGCTTTCCCTAAAACCCCCTTCTAGTGGTAACAGTAACACAGCAAGCAATGCCCATTGTGTGTGTGGTGTGTGCCAGGCGCTCTACTTCATTTAATCCTCACGCCTCCCCCACGAGGCACTTGGATTTGAGCGCTGGAGCTGGACAGCTTGTTCTTGACTCCCGGCTCTGCCACTTTCTGGCCCTCTAATCTTGGACAGATTACACAGCCTTTCTCTTTTGCAGCCATAAAATGGGGTTAATAACAAGACCTACCCCACAAGGCTTTTGTGAGGATTAAATAACTAATATCTACAAAGTAATGAGACTAGTGCCTGGTACATGGTTAGCAATATAGATGTGTTGGCTTGAAAAAAAACCATTTAAAAGTATGCTACTATTCCCATTTTAGAGGTGGGGAACTTTGGGTTTAGAGAGTGACTTGCCAGCCAGGCATGGTGGCTCACGCCTGTAATCCCAAAACTTTGGGAAGCCAAGGCAGGAGGATCGCTTGAGACCAGGAGTTTAAGACTAGCCTGGGCAACATAGTGAGACCCCGTCTCTACAACAAAATTTAAAACTTAGTTGGGTGCTGTGGCGCATGCCTGTGATCCAGCTACTCAAAAAGAGAATGACTTGCCCAAAGTCACAAGCTCACAGGCTGCGGGGTCTGGCGTTGACCCCAGACAGTCTGACTCCCAACCCCATAGTTATCCAGAGCGCTCCTTGAAATCCCCAATATATGCACCCAGGGGTCCTTGACAATGGCTTTGCTTTCCACCCCCAGTGCCCCAAGTCAGCACCAGGCTGACTCCTCAGAGCTGGTCTCACCTGATATTCCCCAGCGTGGCAATCACGAGCCCCAAAGCCAACCCGTGGGCCAGGGCCGGCTGCAGCAGTCCAGTGTCCGTCCCATTCTCAATGACCGACAGGCACCCGATGAAGATGAAGAGAGCAGAGCCCAGCAGTTCGACCAGGCACGGCTGCACAAACCGTTCGTACCAGGACACTCGCCACCTGCCACCTGCACTCGACTCCCTGGCCTTGCCATTGCCAAATTCAGGCTCACACATGGCTATCTGCCGTAGGGAAAAAGGGACAGAGGACACGGGTGGGAGGCAAGTCCAGATACAGAAGGTCCCGACCCCCAACCTTGAATTAATTCACAGCCCCCCTTGCTCTGCCAGCCTGGAGAGGAAGATGCTGGCAGAGGGCTCACCTCTCCAGACATCAGGATCAGATGGCATAAACATCAGGCTGTTGCCTGAGCTGCTGGGAAACCTGCACCTGCTGTCCAGGACGCTGTTATCTCCTAGGGACAGGACCTGCTGGTCACACTATAGGCTCTGCCCCTTTTAAAGGGCTGCAGAGGCTCAATGCAAGTGCAGAGAAAGCAATAAACCTCAGGTAGGAGGTGGCTCTGAGGCCCAGAAGAGGAAATTTTTTTAAATCTCAACAGGGCAGGATGAGGGAGTCAGGGATTGCTGAACTTTCCACCAATGAGGGAAAAACACACCAGCTTGGCTGTGTCATCTGAGAGCACACTCCAGGCTGTAGAAGGTGGGAGATGGGTCCAGCACCCCAGCTCCCCATGGTCCAAAGCAGGACAGCCCATGTAAGTGGGCCCCACCGGGTTGGAGCCTCTCATGTTAAGAAACAGCAAACTCAACCAGGTGCAGTGGCTCATGCCTGGAATCCCAGCAGTGTGGGAGGCCGAGGTGGGTGGATCACTTGAGGTCAGGAGTTCGAGACCAGCCTGGCCAACATGGTGAAACCCCATCTCTACTAAAAACACAAAAATCAGTCGGGCTTGGTGGTGCATGCCTGTAATCCCAGCTACTTAGCGGGGCGAAGGCAGGAGAATCATTTGAACCTAGGAGGCGAAGATTGCAGTGAGCCAAGATCGTGCAACTGCACTCCAGCCTTGGCAACAGAGCAAGGCTCTGGAAAAAAAAGAAAAAAAAGGAAAGAGAAAGAAGAAAGAAAAGAAAAAAGAAAAGAGAAAAAGAAAGGGGGAGGGAGGGAAGAAGAAAGAGAGGGAAAGGAAGGAAGGAAGGAAGGAAGGAAGGAAGGAAGGAAGGAAGGAAGGAAGGAAGGAAGGAAAGAAAGAGAGAGAGAAAGAGAGAGAGAGAGAAAGAAAGAGATGGCGTGTTGGTGTTTGCCTGTAATCCCAGCTACTCAGGAGGATGAGGCATGAAAATCACTTGAACCCAGGACCCAGAGGTTGCAGTGAGCTGAGATCACACCACTGCACTCCAACCTGGGCAACAGAGTGAGACCCTGTCTCAAAAAAAAAGAGAAAAGAAAGAAACAGCAAACCCATTTTCAAGTATTTTTCCACTGAGTTCCACAGCATCAAACACCTCCAGTCAACCTGAGCCAGGACTCAGGTTGACAACCTGAGCCAGGACTGAGTGTATAGATGATGATCCTTCACAGACAGAGGCAGCAGAGACTAGCAAGAGGTAATGCAATGCAGTGGCAAGACCCATGGACTTTGGAAACAGGCTGCTTGGAGTTCAATCCCAGCTCTGCCATAAACTAGCCATGTAACCTTTGGGCACACAACTTGACCTCTCTGGGCCTTTGTTTTCTCATCTGTTGGGTGTGGATGTTTGTGTTTGTACCATGTCATAGGGTCGTTGGGAATTTTAAATGAGATAATGTGGGTAAAGTGCTCAGGACAGTGCTAGACACACAATACCAGTGTCCATGAATTTACAATGCATGCTTGGCTGTAACTAATAGCTAATAGTGAGCATGTTCTATGTGTCAGGCACTGGGGCTAAGTGCCTTCTATTATCTCA
>NC_045450.1:23611589-23614899 GCF_002776525.5 Piliocolobus tephrosceles | reverse complement strand
AAATATAAATAAAATATGTTTTTAACGTACGTGTCTTATTCAGTGTATGTGTGTTATTGTCTGTGTGTACAATATATGTGAATTTTTTGTGTACATGTGGGGTTTTTTTCAAATGGCTATAAGTTGTTAGAACTTAAGAATTTTTTAAGTGTTTCAAACCTAATTCCTTAATAAATAGAGCTATTAGGTATTTTTTTAGGGGGAGGGGCCTCCGCACAGAGTGAACCAAGAAAGTTTGGGGTCCTCTGAATTAAAGAATGTATGTTCTTCTATTTCAAGTACTTGCAGAAGAGAACAGTTCTTGCAGATACATCATCCCAAAATTCCAGAGATACTGGGTTTCAGCTTAATGATTTCTTTTCAAAACTAGACACCGTTTATAATACAGAGACTTGACAATTTAGGCTGTGCTCTGTGGACAACCACAGAAACTTAAAGCAGAACCTCTCATTCTCTTCCGAAACTGCTTTCTATCTCAGTAGATTTGCAAATGTATTCAATATATTAGCACTTGGAGCTCAGGGCCACTAGCCGTTGGAAGTAAGTCTAGTTTTCACCTTTCCATCTTCTCAAACTGCAAGATTAGTTTGCACCTGAGCAACTTCCTTCCTCATAGAAGTCACCAGCTCTTTCTTTTCTCCCCTGCAGTGTCAAGGTCAAGTTGTTGAATGTCTTTTGAGTCACAGGTAACCAGTTATACTCTCTATTTCAGAATGCTTTACAGCCAAAACGTCCTTGAACGAAGGAAGAAGTCCACTAAGTCTGATCAGCAAGGGTCCAGCTTCTCTTCATCTGCATGTTTTGAACAATAAAAATGACTACCATTTTCTGAGAACCTACTGAGAGCTTGGCACTCCGGCTTCTTTTTCTATCTCTTTTATCCTTTTTATCTACATCCAAATTAAATAACTCTACAGAAGAAAAAATCCAAATGATCAATAAACAGACAAAAACAAAACAAAACAAAACTTAATCTCTGCAATAGCCAGAAAACAATTCAAATTAAAGCAACAGAAATAACATTTTCACCATTAGACTGGCAGAAACATTTTTTTAAACTGATTAACATACAGTGCTAACAAAGAAGGGGAAAACAGGCCGGGCGCAGTGGCTCACACCTGTAATCCCAGCACTTTGGGAGGCCAAGGCAGGCAGATCACCTGAGGTCAAGAGCTCAAGACCAGCCTGGCCAACATGGTGAAACCCTGTCTCTATTAAAACTATAAAAATCAGCCGGGCATGGTGGCTCACGCCTGTAGTCCCAGCTACTTGGGAGGCTGAGGCAGGAAAATTGATTGAACTTGCGAGGTGGAGGTTGCAGTGAGCTGTGATCACACCACTGTACTCCAGCCTGGGTGACAGAGTGAGACTCCATCTCAAAAAAAAAAGAAAAAAGAAAAGAAAAAAAGATGGGGGAAAACAGGCAAACTTACACATTGCTGGTAGAAGTGGGAATTGCTACAATATTTTGTAACATAATCTTGAAGTATTTATTGTTAATACTTAGATACACACACCTTTGACCCAGCAAACCTCAAACTGGGAATTCTAGACTACAGAAATAAAAGCTCCAGTAGGTGAGAATATAATTACAGAGACATTGACTTCATTTATTTATTTATTTTATATTTTTGAGACAGGGTTTCACTTCCATCACTCTGACTGGAGTGGAGTGGTGCAATCTCGGGTCACTGCAACTTCCACCGCCTGGGCTCAAGAGTTCCTCCCACCTCAGCCTCCCGAGTAGTTGGGGCCACAGGTACACGCCACCAGGCCCGGTTAATTTTGTTTCTGTATTTTTTGTACAGACAGGGTCTCACTACATTGCCCAGGCTGGTCTTGAACTCCTGAGCTCAAGCAATCCACCTGCCTGGTCCTCCCAAAGCGCTAGTATTATAGGTGTGAGCCACTATGCCTGGCCAACTTCATCACTGTTCATCATAGGAAAAAAAAAAAAGATGAATGTCTACTTTCAGTGTCCTGAACATCCCGTAGTTTCTCTCACTGCTCAAGTCTTCCGACAGTCTACTTCTTTTATCCAAAGTGCTCCCTAATGATGAAGAAAACTTACCCATCCTTCAAGTCTCAACTAAGAAAAAATAATTTGGGGGGGCTGGGCAAGAAAGTGAGACCCCATCTCTACAGATTAAAAATTTAAAAGTTGGTCAGGCTTGGTAGCATGTGCCTGTAGTCCCAGCTGCATGGGAGGCTGAGGCAGGAGGATTGTTTCAGTCCAGGAGGCGGAGGTTGAAGTGAGCCATGTTTGGGCCACTGCACTCTGGCTTGGGTAACAGAGTAAGAGTCTGTCTCAAACAAAAAACAACAACAAAATATATATATATGATTTTCTTGTTTTTTTCTAATAACTTTATTGAGGCATAATTGATATACTGCACATAAGATAAAAGGATAAAAGATGATAACTTTTTTTTGAGACAGAGTCCCGCCATGTCACCCAGGCTGGAGTGCAGTGGTGCGATCTCGGCTCACTGTAGCCTCCGCCTCCCAGGTTCAAATGATTCTCCTGCCTCAGCCTCTCGAGTAGCTGGGACCGCAGGCGCCCACCACCATACCTGGCTAATTTTTGTATTTTTAATAGAGACGGGGTTTCCCCATGTTGGCCAGGATGGTCTCTAACTCCTGAGCTCAGGAGACCTGCACACCTTGGTCTGCCAAAGTGCTGGGATTCCAAACAGAGAAATGATAACGTTTTGAAAGGGAGAAAGAGAGAAAGCATCATGGGAAATGCAAATCACGTGTGTTGGTTAGAAATTGAATGGACCTCACAAACATAAAGTGAAAGAAAGCAGACACAAAGGAGTACATACTGTGGATTCTAAAACCCAGAAAGAGGCAAAGCTGGCCACACTACTAGTTTTAGGAGTTAGTTACTGCCCAGGGCACATGGAGACTTTTGGGATGATAGCTCTATTTCTTGGTGTGGACGCTGGTTAACCGGGTGAGTTCACTTAGCGAAAATTCATCTAGCTGTTACAGTATGTGTGCTTTTCTGTGTGTATGGTATACTTGAATAAAAAGTTAAAACCGGTCTGTTCTCAGACAGTCATGCTGGACATAAGAGGAGATCTGTAGGTGACTCTTTGGTACCTAAGAAGAGAATGCTGGGCCGGGCGCGGTGGCTCAAGCCTGTAATCCCAGCACTTTGGGAGGCCGAGACGGGCGGATCACGAGGTCAGGAGATCGAGACCATCCTGGCTAACCCGGTGAAACCCTGTCTCTACTAAAAAATACAAAAAACTAGCCGGGCGAGGTGGCGGGCGCCTGTAGTCCCAGCTACTCGGGAGGCTGA
>NC_045450.1:23520152-23611489 GCF_002776525.5 Piliocolobus tephrosceles | reverse complement strand
AAAAAAAAAAAAAAAAAAAAAAAAAAAAAGAATGCTGAAGATAATACTGAATTCAAACTCCATGCTGTCAGTTATAACATTTTATCACTATGAAATATAAATATAAGCCAGTCGTAGTGGCTCATGCCTGTAATCCCAGCATTTTGGGAGGCTGGGGTGGGCAGATCACTTGAGCCTAGGAGTTCAAGACCAGCCTGGGCAATATGAACATGACGAAACACCATCTCTACAAAAAAAAAATTTTTTTTTAATTAGCCTGGCCTAGGGGCAGACGCCTGTAGCCCCAGCTACTGGGGCCAGGGGTGGAGGTGACCTGAGGTGGGAGGATCTCTTTGAAGCTGCAGAAAGCCCTGATCATACCACTGCACTGCAGCCTGGGCGACAGAGTAAGAACCTGTGTCTAAACAAATAAATAAACATATTTGGAAATTGTCTCTAAATATCAGAAGCCTCAGCTGGGCGTGGTGGCTCATGCCTGTAATCCCAGCACTTTGGGAGGCTGAGGAGGGCAGATCACTTGAGGTCAGGAATTTGAGACCAGCCTGGCCAACATGGTAAAACCCTGTCTCTACTAAAAGTACAAACATTAGCCTGGCATGGTAATGGTTGCCTGTAATCCCAGCTACTCGGGAGGCTGAGACACAAGAATAGCTTGAACCCAGGAGGCGGAGGTTGCAGTGAGGGGAGATCCAGACGGCGCCACTGCACTGCGGCCTGGGCCACAGAACAAGACACCTCCTCAAAAAATAAAAAAATAAAAAAAAAAAAGAAGAAAAGAAAAAAATCAGAAGGTGGGGCGCGGTGGCTCACACCTGTAATCCCAGCACTTTGAGAGGTTGCGGCGGGCAGATCACAAGGTCAAGAAATTGAGACCATCCTGGCCAACATGGTGAAACCCCGTCTCTACTAAAAATACAAAAATTAGCCGGGCATGGTGGTGCATGCCTGTAATCCCAGCTACTCGGGAGGCTGAGGCAGGAGAACCTCTTGAACCCGGGAGGTGGAGGTTGCGGGGACCCGAGATTGTGCCACTGCATTCCAGCCTGGTGACAGAACGAGACTCTGTCAAAAAAAAAAAAAAAAAAAAAAAGAATCTGGAGCCTCTACTAAGCTCTTTATAATGAGCAATTGAAATTGTTATCAAGGAGAATAAAGGTTAACATGCAGTAAGTCCTAGCCTAGGCCTTGCACAGAGCATTTAACAAACATCATTCTACTTACTCCTCGTGACAATCCTATAAGGTAGGTATTGTTGCCGTTTTGCAGGAAACTAAAGGTCGAAGATCTGGTGATTCACAAAAGGTCATATATTATATAATTAGGATCTGAATCAGTTTGCAAACTCTGAAAATTATGCTTTTAACAGGTAAAATATCTCTACAGGAGAGAAAGCACCGGAACACAGGAACAAGCAATACCTTTTGACAAAGTCGTCTGGTTCTATTTCACTTGTGAAAATCGACTTCTGGATGAAAAAGCCCTGGGCAGAGTTTGGAAACAGATGTGGGTCTTAATTAAGAATTTTCTCCAAAATTATTTCATTCTCCTTCTTATTCTCCAAAATTTCTTTTTTTTTTTTTTTTCTTTTTTCTTTCTTTTTTTGGAGATGAATTCTCACTGTTGCCCAGGCTGGAGTGCTGTGGTGTGATCTCAGCTCACTGCAGCCTCCACCTCCCGGGCTCAGGTAATTTTCCCACCTCTGCCTCCTGAGTAGCTGGAACTACAGGCACATGCCACTACACCCAGCTATTTTTTTAATTTTTTGTAGAGATGGCGTCTCATCATGTCGCCCAGTTGAAAGAATTTCTAATGTCTTCAGAAAACACAAATAATTTAGTCTAAGTAGAAAAATATGCTTTTCTCAAAAACTCAGAGGCATATTTGACCCCATTAATAGGAGAAAAAGATTGAATAGTGAGCTTAGAGATAAGGAAATGTTAGTAATTTTTTAAAATTAAATGTTAAGTATTAAGAGTTTTTAAAACAGATAATAGAATAAGGACCTAGAAATTCTATTTAGAACTTAGAGAAAAACATTCAGACATTTATTTATTTATTTATTTATTTATTTATTTATTTATTTATTTTTCCTTTTTGAGACAATCTTGCTGTATTGCTCAGGCTGGAGTGCAATGGTACACTCTCAGCTCACTGCAACCTCCACCTTCCAGGTTCAAGCAAACCTCCTGCCTCAGCCTCCCGAGTAGCTGGGATTATAGGCGCCCACCATCACACCTGGCTAATTTTTGTATTTTTAGTAGAGATGGGGTTTCACTGTGTTGGCCAGGCTGATCTCAAACTCCTGACCTCAAGTAATCAATCCACCTGCTTCGGCCTCACAAAGTGCTGGGATTACAGGTGTGAGCCACCATACCTGGCCTATTTTTTAATTTATCTTTTGAGATAGCGTCTCACTCTGTTGCCTGGGCTGGAATGCAGTGGTTCAATCATGGCTCACTGCAAACTCTGTGTCCTGGGTTCAAGCAATTCTCCTGCCTCAGCCTCCCGAGTAGCTGGGACTACAGACATGTGTCACCAGGCCTGGCTAACTTTTTGTATTTTTAGTAGAGATGGGGTTTCACCATGTTGGCCAGGCTGGTCTCGAACGCCTGACCTCAAGTGATCTGCCCATCTCGCACTCCCAAAGTGCTGGGATTACAGGAGTGAGCCACTGCACCAGCTCTAATGTTCACAATTCTTATGAAATTACAATTCAGACCCTCTAAGCTAGACTAAAGGAAAGACAGAAAAAAAAGAAAAAGAAAAACCTGTCCAGTTATCTAAACCATTCAATAAGTATAAAAGAAAGGGAGGAAAATTCTACAGTGCTTCCAGTTGTTTACAAGGATTATTTCCATGAGTTTTAAAATATTCTGTATAAGATGTTTTATTGTTTTGATTACTAAGCCAATATACATATGATAGCACCTAGCACAGAACTTTAATAACTCTTTATAGTGTATGTTCAATACATATTTGTTGAATTAGAATGTACATCTTGCTTAATCAGAGCCACATGTATTCTGTTCTTTGAAAAATTGCAGACAAGACTGGTCAATTTGGTATTTTTTGTTGGAATCCTATTGAATAACTATCACTCTTATACTTCTAGTCATTGGTCTAATGGAGTGGGATTTTACAAACGTAAGTTATATAGTCATCCTTAAGTTAAATGATGTAATTCTATTTTATTTAACATAACAGAAAAAAATGTAAATGCAATAGTATACATTTAAAACCTAGGGGTATTGGCTGGGTGTGGTGGCTCACACTTGTAATCCCATCACTGGGAGGCTGAGGCGTGTGGATTACTTGAGGCCAGGAGTCCGAGACGAGTCTGGCCAACATGGTGAAACCCAATCTCTACTAAAAATACAGAAACTAGCTGGGCGTGGTGGTGGGTGCCTGTAATCCCAGCTACTTGGGAGACTGAGGCATGAGAATCACTTGAACCAGTAGGCGGAGGTTGCAGTGAGCCGAGATCGAGCCACTGCACTCCAGCCTGGGTGAAAGAACAAGACTCTGTCTCAAAACAAAACAAAACACCTAGGGGGAAATATTTGTCGAGACTAACTCATCCACCCGGAAGCTGTCTGGATACAAAACATTTAAAAGCAAGGAGAGAGGCCAGCACAGTGGCTCATGCCTGTAATCCCAACACTTTGGGAGGCCAAAGAGGGCGGATCACCTGAGGTCGGGAGTCCGAGACCAGCCTGACCAACATGGAAAAACGCCATCTCTACCAAAAATACGAAATTAGCCTGGCGTGGTGGTTCATGCCTATAATCCCAGCTACTCGGGAGGCTGAGGCAGGAGACTGGCTTGAACCTGGGAGGTGGAGGTTACTGTGAGCCGAGATCATGTCATTGCACTCCAGCCTGGGCAACAAGAGTGAAACTCTGTCTCAGAAAAAAAGCAGGGAGAGGAATATGTAATTAGATTTTTTTGCTTTTGTTTTTATTTTTCTGACTTTGTTTCACAAAAAGAATTTTTGTCAATCAAGTAGAAAGTTTAACTTCTGGCCTGATAAAAAGTGTCAAACTGCAACATTCTGTAAGTTAAACTACCACTCGAGAAACACAGAAAGGTCAATATGTATTTGGTTTTTAAAATAAAACTGTATGATTTTATACATATATACATATTACATTTATACATATATACATATACATATATACACACATACATATATACATTATACTTTTATACATACATATATGTATAAAATCATAGTTTTATTATATATATAAAATCATACAGTTTTATTTTATATATATACATATTTTTTTTTTTTTGGTGGGGGGCCAAAATATATTTTTTCTTGCTGTGTTGCCCAGGCTGGAGTACACTGGCATGATCTCAGCTCACTGCAACCTCTGCCTCCTGAGTTCAAGCGATTCTCCTGCTTCAGCCTTCTCAGTAGCTAGGACTACACCACACTCGGCTGATTTTTTGCATTTTTAGTAGAAACGGGGTTTCACCATGTTGACCAGGCTGGTCTCAAACTCCTGACCTCAGGTGATGCACCTGCCTTGGCCTGCCAAAGTGCTGGGATTACAGGTACCAGCCACTACACCTGGCTGTATGATTATATTAAACATATTTTTTCAAACAGCATGCATTTCCCTTCTTTACCCCTTAACCCTCCTTGCAACCTCCAGAAAGTCAGTTCTGTGTGTTGCACCTGATTGGTGATTTACATCTGTGTGTTGAGGTCAGGATGGTTCAGTGGGGCCCAGCTGGGCGGGAGGGGGCATTGGTCCTTACTGTTTGCACTATGGGTACATCTCAATGCCCCTCCCTTTCCCTTCCTCTTCCTGCCCCTACCCTGTCATGTAGAATCCCAAGCATGGAATTGAACCCAAGGCAAACGTATTGCATGACCCTTTGCTATAAAGGATATTGAGCAATAAGTTAATTTTAGGAGTGTATTTTTAGGCTGTAAACTTCTTGTGATTCACTGAAAATAAACACAGACCAGGAAGGTACCTAGGAGGACATAGGTGAGGGTGTGTGTGTGCACGTGCATGTTTGAGCTTTTGGACAGGTAAGAGGGCTTCTGGGGCGGAATTGGCCTTGGCAACTATTGACATTTAGAACTGAATAACTTTGTTGTTGGGATTTGTCCTGTGCTTTCTGACATGTTTAGCAGCATCTCTGGCTTCTATCCATGAAATCTCCCTGCTCCCTCAGTTATAACAACCAAAAATTATAATCCCAGCTACTCGGGAGGCTGAGGCAGGAGAACTGCTTGACCCTGGGAGGTGGAGGTGGCAGTGAGCCGAGATGGCACTGCTGCACTCCAGCCTGGGCAACAGAGCAAGACACCATCTAAAAAAAAAGTCTCTAGATGTTGCCTGATGTGCTCTATGGGTAAGAAGGGTTGAGAACTGAAGGGGATTTGGGCTATTTGGGAAAGGCTGACAGCCACATGCTGATGATCAGGTCTGCGTGAGATAATGCTGAGGTTCCCACAAAGACTCAAGCATTCAGGGCCACGATGTGACATGTACAGGATAATTTTTCTATGTTTGTTTTTGTTTTTTGTTTTTTTGAGACGGAGTCTTGCTCTGTCACCCAGGCTGGAGTTCAGTGGCGTGATCTCAGCTCACTGCAACCTCTGCATCCCAGACTCAAGCCATTCTCCTGCGTCAGCCTCCCCAGTAGCTGGGGCTACAGCCGTGCACCACCATGACTGACTAATTTTGGCACTTTTCTTAGAGATGGGGTTTCACCACGTTGGCCAGGCTGGTCTCAAACTCCTGACCTCAGGTGATCTGCCCACCTCAGCCTCCTAAAGTGCTGGGATTACAGGTGTGAGCCACCGTGCCCAGCCAAAGGATGATGATCTTAACATTTGCTCAGAAATTATTGCTGGTGGCCTGGCAAGGTGGCTCACAAGTGCCATTGGACTCCAGCCTGGGCAACAGGATGAGACTTCTTCTCAAAAAAAGAAAAGAAAAGAAAAGAAAAGAAAAGAAAAGAAAAGAAAAGAAAAGAAAAGAAAAGAAAAGAAATCATCGCTGGCTTGCTGATGGGGCCAGAACATCTCAAGTTACTTTATTGATATATCCAGGAAATTTTTATTTATTTATTCTGTTTGTAGGGCACTGCACTAGACAGTCTGAGTTAAGTGCATTGCCAAGAAGGTGTGGGGCGAAATCGCTTTCTTCCTCTCAGTCCCAATAGCGATTGTTTCTTTCTAATTTAATTTAATTTAATTTTTTTGTTTTTTTTTTTTTTGTTTGCTTGTTTGTTTGTTTTGAGACGGAGTCTTGCTCTATCGCCCAGGCTGGAGTGCAATGGCACGATCTTGGCTCACTGCAAGCTCCGCCTCTCAGGTTCACGCCATTCTCCTGCCTCAGCCTCCCGAGTGGCTGGGACTACAGGTGCCAGCCACCACGCCTGGCTAATTTTTATATTTTAGTAGAGATGGGGTTCCACCGTGTTAGCCGGTATGGTCTCCATCTCCTGACCTCATGATCCACCCACCTCAGCCTCCCAAAGCACTGAGATTACAGGCGTGAGCCACCGTGCCCGGCCTTAATTTAATTTTTATTGTGGGAAAATATACATAACATAAAAATTACTATTTTGACCACTTTTAAGTTCAAATCAGTGACATTAAATACATTCACATTGTTGTGCAACCATTGCCACCATCCACCTCCAGAACTTTTACATCTTCCCAGACTGAAACTCTGTACCATTAACTCCCTAAACCTCTTCCCTCAAGGCCCTGGGAACCACTGTTCTACTTTCTGCCTCCATGAATTTGACTACTCCAGGGGAATCACACGATATATATATTTTTGAGTCTGGCTTACTTTACTTAGCATAATGTCCTCAAGGGTCACCTGTGTTGCAGCATGTGTCAGAATTTCCTGCTTTTGATGACAGACTAATAGTCCATTTTGGGTATAGACCACATTTTTTGTTTGTTTTTGAGATGGAGTCCTGCTCTGTTGCCCAGGCTGGAGTGCAGTAATGCCATCTTGGTTCACTGCAACCTCCACCTCCTTGGTTCAAGCAATTCTCCTGCCTCAGCCTCCCAAGAAGTTGGGATTACAGGTGCCCACCGCCATGCCTGGCCAGGCTGGTCTCGAACTCCTGACCTCAGGTGATCCACCCGCCTCAGCCCCCCAAAGTGCTAAGATTGTAGGCGTGAGCCACTGCACCCAGCCCTTGTTTATCCATTTATCTGTTGATGAAAATTTGGATTGTTTCCCCCTTTTGGTTGTGGTGAATAATGCTGCTATGAACATCCATGTAATAACTGTTTCTTTTTATTTTCTCCTTTTTAAAATATGAGATGGGTTCTCCCTATGTGCCCAGGCTGGTCATGGACTCCTGGGCTCAAGTAATCCTCCCACCTCAGGCTCCTGAATAGCTAGGACTACAGGCATGCACCACCATCCCCAGCTAATTTAAAACTTTATTTTTAGTAGAGATGGGATTTCACCATGTTAGCCAGGATGGTCTCGATCTCCTGACCTCGTGATCCGCCCGCCTTGGCCTCCCAAAGTGCTGGGATTATAGGCATGAACCACCACACCCAGCTCTGTTTCCTGATGTTAAAAACAAGTCACTTTTCTTCTCAAAATTACAAAAGTCTCCTTCTTTCCCCTGTATCAGTGGTTGGCTTCCCTAATGGTCCATCTAGCTCTGGCTCTCCCTCTCCCTCTCTGATGCTATGTCTCTGGCTCTGTTCTGTGGTCCATGGATATCTCGCATGAATATCTGCTCAAGATCTCATTCCTCCTTCTTTAGGTGACGGCATCTTGATTTTCCTTGGGGAAGTCACCATTCCTTCACTCTAGGTTCACATGATTTGAATAGAGCAGACGCCCTTCTCCCCCATCATTCAGCTCCCAAACCTCATCCGCCCTACCCCTTCGAAGGCTGCACATCAGACCCGGGTCCAGCAATCAGACACCCCCTCTCCCAGGCCATACTTCATACTTCAGGGATGGGCATGTGATCACAGCCAGGCCAATCTGGGAATCTGGAGACTTTGGCGAGTTAGATACACCTCCTTTTTTGTTTTCCCAGACAGAATCTGGCTTTGTCATCCAGACTGGAGTACAGTGGCGCGATCTCGGCTTACTGCAACCTCTGCCTCCCGGGTTCAAGTGATCCTCCTGCCGCAGCCTCCTGAGTAGTGGGACCATAGGCACCTACCACTGCACCTGGCTAATTTTTGTATTTTTATTTATTTATTTATTTTGAGATGGAGTTTCACTCTTGTTGCCCAGGTTGGAGTACAATGGCATGATCTCGACTCACTGCGACCTCCGCCTCCCAGGTTCAAGTGATTCTCCTGCCTCAGCCTCCCAAGTAGCTAGGATTATAGGCATGCACCACCATGTCCGGCTAATTTTGTATTTTTAGTACAGATGGGATTTCACCATGTTGGCCAAGCTGGTCTTGAACTCCTGACCTCAGGTGGTCTACCGGTCTCAGCCTCCCACAGTGCTAGGATTACAGGCATGAGCCACCGCTCCTGGCTGACATACCCTGTCAATGGGATTGCTGAGGGTGAGGATTTAGACCTGAGGCTGCCAGCCACTGTGTTCACCACCAGAAGGGATGGGCCGGAAGAGAAGGGAGCCAGTCAGAGAAAAACAGAGCTGAGAGGTGGAGGAAGACTGATGAATCCATATTGTGCCCTGTGTCCAGCTGTGCCCAAACTAGCCCTGGTCTTTATTTATTTATTTATTTGAGATGGAGTATGGCTCTGTCACCCAGGCTGGAGTGCAGTGGTGCGATCTCTCCTCACTGCAAGCTCCTCCTCCCAATTTCATGCCATTTTCTCCTGCCTCAGCCTCCCAAGTAGCTGGGACTACAGGCGCCCGCCACCACGCCCGGCTAATTTTTTGTATTTTTAGTAGAGACAGGGTTTCACCATGTTAGCCAGGATGGTCTTGATCTCCTGACCTCGTGATTCGCCCACCTCAGCCTCCCAAAGTGCTGGGAATACAGGTGTGAGCCACTGCACCTGGCTTAGCCCTGGTCTTTTTCAGGATTTTTTTCTTTCTTAAGCAGTTGGAGCTGGATTTTTGTCCCTTACTCAAAAAAACAGAATTCTGGAACTCCCTTTTCTGCCAAGATATCATTTGCTTTTTAGATTTCAGAATTCCTAGGAGATGCTGGACCAGAGACACCACAGCAAGAAGACATATCCTTGGTGTTTCTGAAGCCCAGGCCTTTGCTCGTGAATATGGACAAGGCAATACTTTAGTCATCTTATGACACACCCAGAATATAGAGGAGTAACAGATAATGTCAAGCAGACTTTCCGGTCAAATCGGGGAGATGTGTCAGATGCATCAGTAACTGTCATATAAAGCAGAACATGAAGGCAAAAGTCACATTCCAGTAAGCTGCCCTGGGGTTTATGTGGCCGCCGCTGATGACCCAACTCTAGTCCAATAGATAGGGTGTACCTGTCTGTTAACAATGTCTCTTTGTCACAATGCCAGAAATTCTGACAATAGAAGGAGTCATTTGCATTCCCAGTCATCTTCTTTGGAAATATGCAGTTGTCCCAGTGAGTATCCTAGTTTTCCACAACACCCCCTAGGACCTTGATCCCGTAGGCCAATGAGAAGAAAACAGCGGCATGATTAAGTGGGACCCCAGACATCAGCCCAAAGCAGAGGGTGCTGTATTGGTAGCCTCTGGCTGAAAGTACAAAGTCATACCCACAGGTGGGCAGGACACTCTTAGCTAGAACAAGAAGGGAAGTCAAGTGGCACCAGCTTCTCCTGGGAGCAGGATCCCAGACAGTGGGATCCCAGACAGGAGCCATGGATGGGGTGGACAGAAACAAGGTAGAGGGTCAAGACTTCAGCCAAGTGTACTGTGTAGTCAGGAGCTGGCTTGTTAAATAAAAAACAGAAGCTGAGGTTGGGCACGGTGGCTCATGCCTGGGGGAGGCTGAGAAAGAAGGATCTCTTGAGCCCGAGTTCAAAACCACCCCAGGAAACATAACAAGACCCCTCCCACCCATGTAAAAAAAAAAAAAAAATTGGCTGGGCATGGTGGCTCGCATTTGTAATCCCAGCACTTTGGGAGGCCAAGGCAGGTAGATCACTTGAGGTCAGGAGTTCAAGACCAGCCTGGCCAACATGGTGAAACCTTGTCTCTACTAAAAATTCAAAAATTAGCAGGGCATGGTGGGGCATGCCTGTAATCCCAGCTACTTGGGAGGCTGAGGCAGGAGAATTGCTTGCACTTGGGAGGTGGAGGTTGCAGTGAGCCAAGATCATATCATTGCACTCCAACCTGGACAACAAGAGCAAAACTGCATCTCAAAAAAAAAATAATAATAATAATAATTTGCTTGGTGTGGTGGTGCATGTCTGTGGTCCCAGCAACTTAGGAGACTGAAGCAAGAGGATCGCTTGAGCCCAGGAGTTTGAGGCTGCAGTGAGCCATGATCACACCAGTGCACTTCAGCCTGGGCAGTAGGGTGAGGCCCTGTCTCAAAAATAATAAAAATAATAACAAAAAAAAAGGCCACCCTAGAAATAGGAACGCTTTTACACTGTTGGTGGGACTGTAAACTAGTTCAACCATTGTGGAAGACTGTGGTGATTCCTCAAGGATCTAGAACTAGAAATACCATTTGACCCAGCCATCCCATTACTGGGCATATAACCAAAGGATTATAAATCATGCTGTTATAAAGACACATGCACACGTATGTTTGTTGCGGCACTATTCACAATAGCAAATAGTTGGAACCAACCCAAATGTCCATCAATGATAGACTGGATTAAGAAAATGTGGCACATATACACTATGGAATACTATGCAGCCATAAAAAAGGATGAGATCACGTCCTTTGTAGGGACATGGATGAAGCTGGAAACCATCATTCTGAACAAACTATCGCAAGGACAGAAAACCAGTCACCACATCTTCTCACTCACAGGTGGGAACTGAACAATGAGAACACCTGGACACAGGGTGGGGAACAACACACACTGGGGCCTGTCTTGGGCTGGGGGGAGGGAGGAGGGATAGCATTAGGAGATATACCTAATGTAAATGATGAGTTAACGAGTTAATGGGTGCAGCACACCAACATGGCACATATGTAACAAACCTGCACGTTGTGCACATGTACCCTAGAACTTAAAGTATAATTTTTTTAAAAAAAAGGTCACCCAGAAGCTGAAAGCGAATTGAAGGTATCAATGTGAGTTGGGGTGGGGGTTTAAATTAAGAACACAGGTCTGGATGTCAATGATAGCCCCAGGAACAATGGATTCTGGCTTTGTTTATTTTATTTAGTCCACCCAACAACTGTGTGAGGTAGGGATCATAATTTTCATCCCCATTTTACAGACAAGGTAGCTGAGACCCAGAGAGGTAAAGGACCACACATGTGAACAGTGGAGATGGCATTCAACCAAGCCTGTAAGTCTGTTTCCATAGCCAGTCTTTTTCTTTTTGAGATGGAGTTTTACTCTTGTTGCCCAGGCTGGAGTGCAATGGTGCCATCTCGGCTCACCGCAACCTCTGCCCCCTGGGGTTCAAGCGATTCCCCTGTCTCAGCCTTCCGAGTAGCTGTCACTACAGGCACCCACCACCACGCCTGGCTAATTTTTTGTATTTTTAGTAGGGATGGGGTTTCACTATGTTGGCCAGGCTGGTCTGGAACTCCTGACCTCAAGCGATCCACCCGCCTTGGCCTCCCAAAGTGCTGATTTATACAAATCGCTATTGGGTAAAATAGTTTCCCCTTAAAGATAAGGTATACCTTGTTTTTTTCAAGGAATTCTTCATTTAAGGCCAAGAGTGAATAATTTGCAATAATCAAAATACACAGTTCTTTGATAACCCATAGGTTTTTTAAAGGAGTCCTGTTGGACTCAGACACTCACATGAAAATTTATATTGATGTTTACAGTAGTGAATTGAAGATGTCTAAATAAGCCCGGGCATGGTGGCTCATGCCTGTAATCACAGCTACTGGGGAGGCTGAGGCAGAAGAATCGCTTGAACCTGGGAGGTAGAGGTTGTAGTGAGCCCAGATGGTGCCACTGCACTGCAGCCTGGGCAACAGAGTGAGACTCATCTCCAAAAAAAAAAAAACTAAATATTTGTTGGAGCTCGGAAAATGGCTGAGGTCTGAAGCCTAAAATGAAGGCTTCAGAAACAAAAGTTTTTCTCTGGCCAGGCGCGGTGGCTCACGCCTGTAATCCCAGCACTTTGGGAGGCCGAGGCGGGTGGATCACAAGGTCAGGAGATCGAGACCACCCTGGCCAACATGGTGAAACCCTGTCTCCACTAAAAATACAAAAATTAGTTGGGCGTGGTGCCATGCACCTGTAGTCCCAGCTACTTGGCAGGCTGAGGCAGGAGAATCGCTTGAACCCGGGAGGTAGAGGTTGCAGTAAGCCAAGATCGCACCACTGCACTCCAGCGTGGGCGGCAGAGTGAGACTCCATCTCAAAAAAAAAAAAAAAAAAAAAAAAGTTTTTCTCTGCCCTCTTGCCCTCCTGTCTCTGGCCCCTCTTCTTCCCCCGAGGCAAGTCATAGAAACTAGAATCCTTCTTCCTTAAGGCTGGTGATAGAAACCAGATCCCCTTTTCCTCCAAGCCAGCCATAAACTCTAAAAATGTTACTGTTTTTAGAGTTTTCTAAAACATTTTCCTCTGCCTTTCAGTGTGAAAACGGACCCAGAATTTATCTGACCTATCTTGTTAGATTGTAGACCCAAGACCCCCATTCCAGAGAGGGTCGTGGCCCACACCAGCAAGGAAAGAGCTGCTCAGAGAGGCCGAGGAGAATCCAGACAGACAGGCCTTGCAGGGTTTCCCCACTCAGTGTATTAGCAGTAGGTCGGACCCTTTTTGCCCAATCCTATTGCTATACAGCTGTCCATACTTTGTTGAACCTAAGCTTAAAAATGGACAGTTGTCCCTGTATCTTTGGGTCTTCACTCTGCAGGCTCCCGTGTCACATAAAATGATGATCAAATAACTGTATACGCCTTTTCTGCTACTAATCTGCCTCTTGTCGGTGATTTTCAGCAAACCTTCGGAGAGCAAAGGGGAAGTTTTTGTTTGGCCCCTACATTGTGTTAGGAAAACTGGGTAACCTCATATAAAAAACAAACAAACAAAAAAAACCAAAGATGGATCTTTGCCTCCTTCTTTAGCTCAAAATAAATTCTAACAAACCGAAGGTTAAAATGTAAAATAGGCACCATAAAAGCACTAAAATAAAACTTGGGTGGATGTTTTTGTAGTCATGAGAGGGGAGAGGCCTGATAAGAATACTAGACGCTTATAAACGGAAGGGATTGATCATCTGAACCAGAGAAAATACAGAACACGGGGCCAGGCACGGTGGCTCACGCCAGTAATCCTAGCACTTTGGGAGGCCAAGGCTGGTCACCATGTTGGCCAGGCTGGCCTCAAACTCCTGACCTCAAATGATCTGCCTGCCTCAGCCTCCCAAAGTGCTAGGATTACAGGTGTGAGCCACTGCACCCAGTGACAGTTTTGTTTTTTTTTTAACCTACATGTGACAAAATAAATAAAGCAGTAATGGATTGTATACGCAAGGTATATAATAAGTGTCCATGAATCCATACTGATAAAAATAAATTATTGAATAAATTTTAAAATGGGGGCCAGGAGCGGTGACTTACACCTGTAATCCTGGCCTCAGCCTCCCAAAGCACTGAGAATACAGGTGTGAACCACTGCGCCCAGTCAAAAACATCTTTCTATTTTTTTACTTTTTTTTAAGACAGAGTCTCTGTCACCCAGGCTGGAGGGCAGTGGCACAGTCTCAGCTCACTGCAACCTCTGCCTCCAGGTTCAAGTAATTCTCCTGCCTCCGCCTGCCAAGTAGCTGGGATTACAGGAGCGCGCTACCACACCCAGCCAAGTTTTGTATTTTTAATAGAGACGGGGTTTCGCCATGTTGGTGAGGCTGGTCTCAAACTCCTGACCTCAAATGATCCGCCTGCTTTGACCTCCCAAAGTGTTGGGATTACAGGTGTGAGCCACTGTGCTGGCCAAAACAAATTTTTTTTTAATTTTAAAGATAAGATTTGATAAAAATTCTAAAGCAGCTATAGATGAAAAAAGCACACACACCCAATGATAAAAGACAGAAGGTCAACTAGGAGAATATTTGCCATACATATGACAGACATAGGTCTAATTAATTTCTTAACTGACAAAGATTATTCATACATTATTAAGCAAAGGACAACCCAGCTTTTAACCAGGCAGGACATTGATAAAGGAATAAAAAAAGGCTAATAAATATATGAAAAGTTGCTCAGTCTCACTCATTATGGCTTAACCTCACTCACAGAGAAATGCAAATCAAAACAAGATATATTTCTATCTCCATCTATCTATCTATCTATCTATCTATCTATCTATCTATCTATTTATCTGTCTGTCTTGTTTTTAACTGACTGGACATTTTAGATTTTTTCCAGGCCAACAGAGATCTGAAAAGCATACTTCCAGTCCCCATTGGTGGAACGTGCAGCCTTATTGTGTGAAAATTTGGAAAGCACCTTTCAAAATGTAAAAGGTACCTCTCTCTGACACAGCAATCCCATTGCTAAAAATGTCCTGTAACAGGTGTTTGAAGGTTACTTGTTGTAGCATTGTACATAAAAGCATAAAAACCTGAAATGACTGAAATAATCATTAACGGTTAAATGTATTCTGCTACATTGAAATCAAGAAATAACATGTAGCTGATAAAAAAATAAGTAGATCCACAGGTACTCACATGGAAAGATCTCCAAAATGTTTGGGTTGTGTTTTGTTTTGTCTTGAGACAGGATCTCACTCTGTCACCCAGACTGGAGTGGAGTGGCACCTTCACAGCTCCCTGCAGCCTTGACTGCTCCAGGTTCAGGTGATCCTCCCACTTCAGCCTCCCAAGTAGCTGAGCCTACAGGCATGCACCACCATGCCCGGCTAATTTTTGTATTTTTATGTAGAGATGGGGTCTCACTATGGTGCCCAGGCTGGTCTCTAACTTCTGGGCTCAAGCAATTTGCCCACCTCGGCTTCCCAAAGTGCTGGGATTACAGGTGTGCAAAATATTTTATTAGGTGAAAAATGTAAGGTTAAGTTGTAGTATCTAGGCATGAGCACTTTTGGGCAAAAATTTTAAAGGATATATTTGTGTGTGTGTGTTGTAGTTGCAAAGAATGTAATTTACAGTGTATTATAAACACTATACTTTTTGTTTTGTTTTGTTTTGTTTTGTTTTGTTTTGTTTTGTTTTGTTGAGACGGAGTCTCCCTCTGTTGCCCAGGCTGGAGTGCAGTGGTGCAATCTCAGCTCACTGCAAGCTCTGACTCCCGGTTTCAAGCGATTCTCCTACCTCAGCCTCCCAAGTAGCCAGGATTACAGGTGCACACCACCACACCTGGCTAATTTTTGTATTTTTAGTAGAGACAGGGTTTCGCCATGTTGGCCAGACTGGTCTGGAACTACCGACCTCAAGTGATCTGCCAGCCTTGGCCTCCCAAAGTGTTAGGATTACAGGCATGAGCCACTGTGCCCAGCCAACACCCTAGTTTTAAGTTAAAACTATTAATATTATTCTTTTGAAGGTACACAATAAAATGCAAATACCATAGCAATGTTCATATCTACCCAATATCTGTTTTATTGTTTTAGACTTCCATATTGTATTAAAATTAAATGTTCTAAAAAATCCAAATGTAGTAGAAAAATGCAATCACAAAGGTAGCTTTAAACAAAGATTTCTGAATAATTCTGTTTTCTAACTTACAAGTACAAGAAAATGTTGGTATGCTATTTATACTTTTTTTTTTTTTTTTTTTTTTTTTTGAGATAGAGTCTTACTCTGTCACCCAGGCTGGAGTGCAGTGGTGCGATCTCGCCTCTCTGCAACCTCTGCCTGCCAGGTTCAAGCCATTCTCCTGCCTCAGACTCCTGAGTAGCTGGGGCTACAGGCGCCCGCCACCGCACCCAGCTAATTTTTGTATTTTTAGTAGAGACGGGTTTCACCATATTGTCAGGCTGGTCTCAACTTCTGACCTCATGATCTGCCTCCCAGAGTGATGGGATTACAGGCATGAGCCACTGCCCGGCTGCCTGGCTATTTTTTATATTTTTTAGTAGAGACAAGGTTTCAACATGTTGGCCAGGCTAGTCTCGAACTCCTGACTTCAAGTGATCCACCCACCTTGGGCTCCCAAAGGGCTGGGATTACGGGCGTGAGCCACCACCCCCGGTTCGGTTCTTCCAGATTTTCTAAATTCTACTGTCATTAAATCCAGCTTCCCAGAGCTAAATAATTAGACCGCATCGCTTTGGCCTCATAGAATCACCTTCATGGAATTTCACTTCGGCATTAAGTCATCAGTCGCATCCAGGCACCCTGGGCCATCAGCTACAAACCCAGGTCCACAAACGTGAGAATCACAGGGATCTCATTGAAGGTGTTCGGGAGAAGCTTCTCCAGGGTCTCCTGCAGGAAGAGCTGTGCCTCTCTTGAGCATGTGGCTGGCTGTAATTTCATGGAAACTGAATCGTGTTTCAATCCTTGAGAGGACTTGGGGGAAGTCAAATTTGTGGCCCACTTCCAGCATCTGTCCGAGACAATAAAATGGGCACATCTGTGGGTAATACAGCTCCTGGCATTTAAAACAAAACGAAACAAACCACCAACCTCATGTTCCAGCTCCCCTAAGCATTTAATTGTTGTTGTTTTTGGTTTTTTTTTTCTGTTGCTGTAGTTTTTTTGTTTGTTTGTTTTGAGACAGTCGCTCTGTCGCCAGGCTGGAGTGCAGTGGCACAATCTCGGCTCACTGCAACCTCTGCCTCCTGGGTAGCTGGGATTACAGGCACTAGCCGCCACCCCCGGCTGATTTTTTGTATTTTTAGTAGAGACGGGGTTTCACCATGTTGGCCGGGACGGTGTCAATCTCCTGACCTTGTGATCCGCCCGCCTCGGCCTCCCAAAGTGCTGGGATTACAGGAGTGAGCCACCGCGCCCGCCCTGTTGCTGTAGTTTTATTAGATATCTCAATTCCCTTTATAGAACAAGGAGGGATATAAAGAAATAAATCAAAATATAAACATATCTCCTGTCCATAACGGATGCTTTATTCATGATCAGATATCCACTCCTCCCAACCAAAAATGAAAGGCGTAAAAGCCTCTAAGATGGGATCCCTTGAGTCAGGAGTTTGAGGATGCAGAAAGTTGTAATTACGCCACCACACTCCAGCCTGGGTGAGAGAGCCAGACTCTGTCTCTTAAGAAAACAAAACAGCCGGGCGCAGTGGCTCACGCCTGTAATCCCAGCACTTTGGGAGGCCGAGGCGGGTGGATCACCTGAGGTCGGGAGTTCGAGACCAGCCTGACCAACATGGAGAAACCCCGTCTCTACTAAAAATACAAAAAAATTAGCTGGGCCTGGTGGCACATGCCTGTAATCCCAGCTACTAGGGAGGCTGAGGCAGGAGAATTGCTTGAACCTGGGAGGCGGAGGTTGCGGTGAGCCGAGATCGTGCCATTGCACTCCAGCCTGGGCAACAAGAGTGAAACTCCACCTCAAAAAAAAAAAGAAAAAGAAAACAAAACAAAAAAATAACAATAAGATGAAAAAATATTGTTTGACCCTGCCTCAAACTTCATAAATTTTCTGATGTTATAGAAACCTATTCTCAGCTGGGCATGGTGGCTCACGCCTGTAATCCTAACACTTTGGAAGGCCAAGGTGGGCAGATCACTTGAGGTCAGGAGTTCCAGATCAGCCTGGTCAACATGGTGAAACCCCATCTCTACTAATTATATAAAAATTAGTCGGGCATGGTGGTTGGTGCCTGTAATTCCAGCTACTCGGGAGGCTGAGGCAGGAGAATCTCTTGAACCCGGGAGGAGGAGGAGGTTTCGGTGAGCCAAGATTGTGACACTGCACTCCAGCCTGGGCGATAGAGGGAGACTCTGTCTCAAAACAAAACAAAACACAAAACAAACCAATTCTCTGCACACTACAGCAAACACAACTAAAATGACTTCATATTGGGTGGCTGATGATCTGAAAGTTCTGTGTATTTTGCCCATCTTGTATTACAAAAGCTCAAAAGCCAGATATTCTATTTCCCACCATCTCTTCCAAGTACATTTAGTCCTACGGTTGCCAAATTTAGCAAATAAAAATAGAGAACACCCAGTTAATTTGAATTTCAGGTAAACAACACATAACGTTTTTAGTGTAAGTATATTGCAAATTTCAGGTAAACAACACATTTCTTTAGTGTATGTGCCAAATATTACATGGGTCCTAATTATATATTTTTTAAATTATGTGTTCTTTACTGAAATTCTATTTAACTGGGCATTCTGTATTTCATCTGGCAACCCTACCCAGTTCTTAGCATGAAATACAGAGAGAAGTCTATTAGGCATATTTGGGAACAATTTTATTCTGGATAGAAAAGACAGAGATTACTGAAAAAAAAACAACCTTCTTTTCCCCTGCCATGAATGCAGTTGTGATGCCTGGCACTCTGGGAGCTACTCTGTGATCATGAGGCAACAAGCTAAAGATGAAAAGCCAACATGCTGGCCAGGCACGGTGGTTCACACCTGTAATCCCAGCACTTTGGGAGGCCAAGGCAGGTGGATCACTTGAAGCCAGCAGTTCAAGACCAGCCTGACCAACAGGGTGAAACCCCATCTCTACTGGGAAAAAAAAAATTAGCTGGGCATGATAGCACACGCCTATAATCCCAGCTACTCAGGAAGCTGAGGCACTTTGAACCTGGGAAGTAGAGGTTGCAGTGAGCCAAGATCATGCCACTGCACACCAGCCTGGGTGAGAGAGCGAGATCCTGTCTCCAAAAAAAGAAAAAAAGTCAACATGCCAAGGAAGACAGAGCAGAAAGCATGAACCCAAGCCCTCGGTGGCATTCATCAATTAATGTTGCATTCCTGAAACCATTTAGATAGTGCATTTCAAAAGCCGTTTCTGCAACTAAGTATTCAAAAGCCTCACTAAGAACTGTAAGACTTTTGAGGAGAGGGTCATTCTTCATCAACAGCATCAAGGGGTGCCCAGAAACGGAGAAATAAGCCAATCTGACAAATGTGAAGAAATGAGACCCCACACCTTCATGTAATGGTGGTGCTGGGGGAAAATAAAAAGATTGTATGTGCTATTTAGGGCAGGGAGAAAGGAGACACAAACAGCATAGCGGTCAAAAGCACAGGCTCTAAAGCCAATCTGCCTGGTTTGATTCAGTTCCATCATTGATTGGCTGTATGACCTTGGACAAATTACACTATTTCCACATACCCTTATTTCCTCATGTTTAAAATGAGAATGAGGCTGGGCAGAGTGACTCACGCCTGTAATCCCAACACTTTGGGAGGCCAAGGCAAGAGGACTGCGTGAACCCAGGAGTTCCAGACCAACCTAGGTAACATGGTGAGACCCCATCTATACAAAATATAAAAAATTAGCCGGGCAAGGTGGCATATGCCTGTAGTCCTAGCTAATTAGACTTGGGAGGCTGAGGTGGGAGGATCCCTTGAGCCTAAAGTGGCTGCAGTGAGTTGTGATTATGCCACTGCACTCCAACATGGGTGACAGGAGTGGGACTCGGTCTCAAAAAAAATGAGGATAAAAACAAACTGACATAGAGTTGTTATAGGGACAGAATAAATTAGCACAAGCAATTAGAAGCACAAATATGCAATTGGTTAGTAATGACGGCAGACACGGGCATATACGCATGCTCTCTTGTGAATGCTCATCCATCTGCCTAGGGGACTTTGTATGACAGTCTCAGGAAAGCTTCCTCGGCCAGCCGAAATGGATAAGCTGCTTCTTTTTTTTTTTTTCTTTTTCTTTGAGACAGAGTCTTGCTCTGTCGCCCAGGCTGGAGTGCAGTGGCGCGATCTCAGTTCACTGAGAGCTCAACCTCTGCTTCCTGGGTTCAAGTGGTTCTCGTGCCTCAGCCTCCTGAGTACCTGGGATGATAGGTGTGCGTCACCACGTCGCGCTAAGACTATTTTTTTTTTTGAGACGGAGTCTCACTCTGTCGCCCAGGCTGGAGTACAGTGGTGCGATCTCCGTTCACTGCAAGCTCTGCCTTCCAGGTTCATGCCATTCTCCTGCCTCAGCCTCCTGAGTAGCTGGGACTACAGTCGCGTGCCACCATGCCCAGCTAATTTTTATATTTTAGTAGAGACGGAGTTTCACCATGTTGGCCAGGATGGTCTCGATCTCTTGACCTTGTGATCCACCTGCCTCGGCCTACCAAAGTGCTGGGATTACAGGCTTGAGCCACCACACCCAGCCTAATTTTTATTTTTTTAATAGAAACAAGATTTCACCATGTTGGCCAGGCTGGTCTCGAACTCCTGACCTCAAGTGATCCACCCGCTTTGGCCTCCTAAAGTGCTAGAATTACAGGCATGAGCCACTGCACCCAGCCAATAAGCTGCTTTTGTTAGGTGAATCCATGGCTTTCGCACATAGAGGTAGCCATACCTTATAGTAAGGCATATTTAACCACCCTTCTCCAAAAGAATGAAAGCTCCTTAAGGGCATATATCATGTCTATCTTGCTTATACAGTAGGTGCTTATCTTTCATTGAATAAAATAATAAAAAGATGAAAGGAGCCAGGTGCAGTGGCTCACACCTGTAATCCCAGCACTTTGGGAGGCTGAGGCAGGCGGATTGCCTGAGGTCAGGAGTTCAAGACCACCCTGATCAACATGGTGAAACCCTATCTGTACTAAAAATACAAAAATTAGCTGGGCGTGGTGGCACACACCTGCAATCCCAGCTATTCGGGAGGCTGAGATAGGAAAATTGCTTGAACCTGCGAGGCAGAGGCTGCAGTGAGCTGAGATCAAGCCATTGCACTCCAGCCTGGGCGACAGAGCAAGACTCCATCTTGAGAAAAAAAAAAGAATAATGAAAGGAAGTTTGCACTTGGGACAAGGAAGTTTGCACTTGGGGTGGGCTTTGAAGGTGGGCAGGGTTGCATGGATGAACTCTGGGGAAAGCACAGGCCAGGGAGAGAGGCCGGCATTAGATATAGCCTGCCAGCACCTGTTTCGTTGACTAGAAAATAAGACTACATGTAGGATAAGGCCCAATCACAGAGCATCTTCCTTGCCTTGCTAAGAGCTGGACGTTCAGGCATTAAGCAAAGAGGCAGCCTTGACAGTCTTCGGTCACCGGAATGATGTGCTCAGGGTCTACAGGAATGCAGGGGGCTGAGAACGAAGGCCAAAAAGATTCTGTGTGAGACAGAAGAAGACGGAGTCTGGGTGGCAGCAGTAGAGTAGAGACAGATATCATAAACACACTGATTGAGGAAAAGGAACTGAACGTGGCCTCCTAGCCAGTGAGGAGAACGAGGAGAAGCAGCGAGTCAATGACTCTGAGGATGCTGAGTAGAGTGGAGGTCGTGCTGGGAAGGAATTCAGAGCTCAGAAAGAAGAGTTATTTAGGGTCAGGTGCAGTGGCTCACACCTGTAATCCCAGCACTTTGGGAGACCGAGGAGGGTGGCTCACCTGAGTTCAGGAGTTTGAGACTAACCTGGTCAACATGGCGAGTCCTCATCTCTACTAAAATGCAAAACTTAGCTGGGTGTGGTGGCTCATACCTGTAATCCCAGCTACTCAGAGGTTGAGGCACGAGAATTTCTTGAACCTGTGAGGCGGAGTCTGCAGTGAGCTGAGACTATGCCACTGCACTCCAGCCTGGGCAGCAGAGCAAGATTCTGTCTGAAAAAAAAAGAATAGTAGAGGGGGAAAGATGTATTTGGTTTTAGAAATGTTGAGTTTGAGAAGCTGGTAAGTCACCTAAGAGGAGGTTAAGATAGGCTCCTGGGAACACCGTCTAGGAGACATCAGACTTTTCCCTCTTTTTGGTTAATTAGGGTTAAGATCAAGGTTTCAGGCCAGGCGTGGTGGCTCACACCTGTAATCCCAGCACTTTGGGAGGCCGAAGTGGGTGGATCACCTGAGGTCAGGAGTTAGAGGCCAGCCTGGTCAACATAACGAAACCCTGTCTCAACCAAAAATACAAAAATTAGCTCAGCGTGGTGGCGCTCACCTATAATCCCAGCTACTAGGGAGGCTGAGATGGGAGGATCGCTTGAACCCGAGAGGCAGAGGTTGCAGTGAGCTGAGATTGTGCCACTGCACTCCAGCCTGGGTGACAGAGCAAGATTCTGTCTCAAAGAATAAAAGAAAAAAAGATCAAGGTCTCAGATAAACTTTGGAGTCTGAAGCCTATGGTGAGAACAGCGGGAGAGAAGATGAATAAGGAAACAGGACAGGAACAACAGTGTAAACAAAGTGGACCTACCAGACATGTGCAGGACACCCCACCCACATGTGGCGAATGCACGTTTAATTAATACCAATGCTCTCAAACTAATTCAAAAGAAAAAAGAAAAAGGAGGAAATACTTCCTAACTCATTTTATAAGCATGGCCCCAATACCAAAGCTAGATGAAGACCCTGGAAGAAGATTACAGACTAATATCTCATATAAAGATTGAGGCCGGGTGCGGTGGCTCATGCCTGTAATCCTAGCACTTTGGGAGGCTGAGGCAGGTGTATGATTTGAGATCAGGAGTTCGAGACCAGCCTAGCCAACATGGTGAAACCCCGTCTCTACTAAAAATACAAAAATTGGCTGGGCGTGGTGGCTCACGCCTGTAATCCCAGCACTTTGGGAGGCCAAGGTGGACGGATCACGAGATCAGGAGTTTGAGACCATCCAGGCCAACATAGTGAAACCCCGTCTCTACTAAAAATACAAAAAATTAGACAGACGTGGTCGAGGGCACCTGTAATTCCAGCTACTCGGGAGGCTGAGGCAGGAGAATAGCTTGAACCCAGGAGGCAGAGGTTGCAGTGAGCCAAGATCGTGCCACCAGCCTGGGCGACAAAAGTGAAACTCCATCTCAAAAAGAAAAACAATAAAACAAAAAACAAAAAAACCAAAAAACAAAAATTAGCCGTGCATGGTGGCATGTGCCTGTAATCCCAGCTACTCAGGAGGCTGAGACATGAGAATTGCTTGAACCTGGGAAGTGGAGGTTGCAGTGAATAAGATGGTGTCACTGCACTCCAGCCTGGGCAACAGAGTGAGACTCTGTCTCAAAAAAAAAAAAAAAAAAAAGATTGATACTAGGCTGGGTGTGGTGGCTCAAACCTGGAATCCCAGTACTTTGGGAGGCTAAAGTGGGCAGATTGCTTGAGTCAGGAGTTTGAGACCAGCCTGGGAGACACGGTGAGACCTCGTCTCTACCAATTAATTAATTAATTAATTAAAAATAAAATAAAAAGCCAGGCGTGATGGCAACATGCCTGTCATCCCAGCTACTCAAGAAGCTGAGGTGGAAAGATCACTTGAGCCAGGGAGTTGGAGGCTGCAGTGAGCCGTGATCAAGCCACTGAACTGACAGAGTGAAACCTTGTCTCAACAACAAAGACAGATACAAAAATCCTCAACAAAAATTCTAGCAAACTGAATTCAGAAGCATATTAAAAGAATTATATGCCATGACCAAGTGGAATTATTCCTGGAGTGGTCCAATGTACAAAAATCAACCAATGTAATATACCACAAAAGGGAAAAAACCCACATAATCATCTCAACTGACATAAACAAAAACTGAGAAAATTTATATCCTTTCATGATTAAAAAAAGCACTCAAATGGCTGGGCACGGTGGCTCAAGCCTGCAATCCCAGCACTTTGGGAGGCCGAGACGGGCGGATCACGAGGTCAGGAGATCGAGACCATCCTGGCTAACACGGTGAAACCTCGTCTCTACTAAAAAAAACACAAAAAACTAGCGGGTGAGGTGGCGGGCGCCTGTAGTCCCAGCTACTCAGGAGGCTGAGGCAGGAGAATGGCGTAAACCCGGGAGGCGGAGCTTGCAGTGAGCTGAGATCCGGCCACTGCACTCCAGCCTGGGCGACAGAGCGAGACTCCATCTCAAAAAAAAAAAAAAAAAAAAGCACTCAACAAAATTAGAAATAGGTAATTAATTCAATATAATAAATTCAATTTATTTATGAGGCAGGATCTTGCTATGTTGTCCAGGCTGGAGGGCAGTGGCATGATCATTACTTACTGTAACCTCAAACTCCTGGGCTCAAGCTGTCATCCTGCCTCAGCCTCCAAGTAGCTAGGCACGCACCACCATGCCCAGCTAAGTTTTTAGTTTTTTGTAAACAAAGAGTCTTCCCATGTTGTCCAGACTGGTCTCAAACTCCTGACCTCAAGCAACCCTCCCACCTCAGTCTCCCAAAGTGCTGGGATTACAGGCAGAAGCCACCATACACAACCTGACCGTATATAAAAACCCACAGCTAATATCATACTCAATAACGAAAGACTAAAAAGCTTTTTCTCCAATAGCAGGAAAAAGACAAGGATGCCCACTTTTTACTACTTCTAGTCAGTATAGTATTGAAGGTAGACAGAGAAATTGTGCAAGAAAAACAAAGAGAAGGCATCCAAAATGGCACAGAAGTAACATTATGTCTATCATGATCTTATATATAAGAAATCCAGGCAGGGCGTGGTGACTCATGCCTGCAATTCCAGCACTTTGGGAGGCCAAGGCAGGCGGATTACCTGAGGTCAGGAGTTCGAGACCAATCTGGCCAACATGGTGAAAGCCCATCTCTACTGGAAGCACAAAAATTAGCTGGGTGTGGTGGGGTGCACCTGTAGTCCCAGCTACTTGGGAGGCTGAGGCAGGAGAATCGCTTGAGCCTGGGAGGCGGAGGTTGCAGTCAGCAGAGATGGCACCATTGTACTCCAGCCTGGGCAACAAGAGCAAGACTCCATCTCAAAAAAAAAAAAAAAAAGAAAAGAAAAAAAGAACAAATATTGTTCTTTCGAAAGATTTCACCTACAGGAATACCTGAGAGATACTGCAGGTTTAGTTCCAGACCATCTCAATAAAGTGAATATCACATGAAGTTTTTGGTTTCCCAGTGCATATAAAAGTTATGTTTATTCTACACTGTATTCTATTACATGTGCAATAGTATTATGTCTTTAAAATGTGTATGCCTTAATTTAAAAATACATTATTGCTTTAAAAATGCTAATGATCATCTGAGCCTTCAGCAATGGTGTAGGCTCTTTGGCTGGTGTAGAGTCTTGCTTTGATGTTGATGGTTGCTGCCTGAGCAGGGTGGTGGTTACTGAAATATCAGTGGATGGCTGTGCAGGCAACATTGAAGTTTGTCTCATTGGTTGACTCTTCCTTTCCCGAAAGATTTCTCTGTAGCAAGAGAGGCTGTTTCACAGCATTTTATTCACAGTAGAACTTCTTTCAAAATTGGAGTCATTCCTTTTAAACTTTGCTGCTGCTTTATCCACTCAATTTGTGTAACATTCTAAATCCCTTGTTGGCATTTCAACAATGTTCACAGCATTTCACCAGGAGTAGATTCTATCTCAAGAAACCACTTTCTTTGCTCGTTCATAAGTAGCAACTCCTCATCCATTCAAGTTTGATGAGATTGCAGCAATTCAGTCACATCTTTATGCTCCATTTCTAATTCTAGTTATCTTGCTATTTTTTTTTGAGATGGAGTCTCACTCTGTCGCCTAGGCTGGAGTGCAGTGGCGCGATCTTGGCTCACTGCAACCTCTGCCTCCCGAGTTCAAGCGATTCTCCTGCCTCAGCCTCCCAAGTAACTGGGACTACAGGCACCTGCCACCACACCTGACTAATTTTTGTACTTTTAGTAGAGATGGGGTTTCACTATATTGGCTGGGTTGGTCTGGAACTCCTGACCTTGTGATCCGCCCGCCTCGGCCTCCCAAAGTGCTGGGATTGCAAGTGTGAGCCACCATGCCTGGCCTTACAAAATGTATTTCTAAATAGGAGGACTTGAAAGTCAAAATTACTCCTTGATCCATGAGGCTGCAGAATGAATGCTGTCAGCGTGCATGAAAATAGCCTTCATCACCTTGCACATCTCTGTCAGAGTTCTTTGGCGACCAGGTGCACTGTCAATAAGCAATAATATTTTGAAAGTAATTTTTTTCTCAGTAGTAGGGTGTCAACAATGGCCTTAAAATACTCAGTAAACCACATCATAATCAGATGTGCTGTCACCTGGGCTTTGTTGTTCCATTTCTATAGCACAGAGTAGATTTGGCCCCCCCCTTTTTTTTTTTTTTTTTTTTTTTTGAGTCAGAGTCTCACTTTGTCACACAGGCCAGAGTGCAGTGGCACAATCTTGCTTCAATGCAACCTCCACCTCTCAGGTTCAAGCAGTCCTCACGCCTCAGCCTCCCAAGTAGCTGGGACTACAGGCATGTGCCACCCCACCCAGCTAACTTTTGTATCTTTTAGTAAAGATGGGGTTTTGCCATATTGGCTCGGCTAGTTTCGAACTCCTGGCCTCAAGCAATCCGCCTGCCTTGGCATGACCCACTGCACCCAGTGGATTTGGCATAACTGTTAAGGGCCCTAGGATTTTCAGAATGGTAAATAACCACTGACCTTAATGTCACCAGCTGCATTCAATACTAGACACTAACACGTCAGGCTTTCTTTGAAGTTTCTAAGCCAGGCATTGACTTCTCTCTATGGAAGTCCTAGACGGCATCCTCTCGCAAGAGAAAGCTGTTTCGCCTACATTGAAAATCTGTTGTTTAGTGTAGCCACTGTCCTTCATCAATGATCTCAGCTAGATCTTCTGGACAACTTGCTTCAGCTTCTCCATCAGCACCTGCTGCTTCACCTTGCACTTTTATGTTATGGAGATGGCTTCTGTCCTTAAACCTCTGGAACCAACCTCTGCTAGCTTCCAACTTTTCTTCTGCAGCTTCCTCTCCTCTCTCAGCCTTCACACAATTGAAAGAGAGTTAGGGCCTTGCTCTGGGTTAGGCTTTGGCTTAAGGGAAGGTTGTGGCTGGTTTGATCTTCTATACAGACCGCTCGAACTTTCTCCCTATCAGTAATAATATGGTTTCGCTTTCATATCATTCGTGTGTTCACTGGAGTAGCACTTTTTCATTTCCTCCAAGAACTCTTCCTTTGCATTCACAACTTGGCTGTTTGGCACAACAGCTCTAGCTTTCGGCCTGTCTCAGCTCTTTTTTTGTTTATTATTATTATTACTATTTTTTTTTTTGAGATGGAGTCTCACTCTGTCAGCCAGGCGGAGTGCAGTGTTGCGATCTTGGCTCACTGCAACCTCTGCCTCCCAGGTTCAAGTGATTTCCTGCCTCAAACTCCCAAGTAGCTAGGATTACAGGCGCCTGCCACCACACCTGGCTACTTTTTGTATATTTAGTAGAGATGAGGTTTCACCATGTTGGCCAGGCTGGTCTCAAACTTCTGACCTCAGGTGGTCCGCCCACCTTGGTCTCCCAAAGTGCTGGGATTACAGGCGTGAGCCACCACACCCAACCCTATCTCAGCTTTTGACGTGCCTTCCTCACTAAGCTTAATCGTTTCCAGCTTTGATTTAAAGTGAAAGGCATGTGACCCTTTCACTTGAGCACATAGAGGCCATTGTAGGGTTATTAATTGGCCTAATTTGAGTATCAAATTTGGAATAGGACGGATGGGAGGATCACTTCAGCCCAGGAGTTCAAGAATAGCCCTGGCAACACAGGGAGACCCTGTCTCTACAAAAAAATTAAAAATAGCCAGGCATGGTGGTGTGTGCCTATGGTTCAGTTACTCGGGAGGCTGAGGAAGGAGGATCGCTTGAGCCCAAGGAGGTTGAGGCTGCAGAGAGCTATGACTGCACCACTGCACTCCAGCCTGGGAGACAGTGCAAGGCCCTTTCCAAAAACAACAAAAGTAAACATTGTTTCAGCTAATGCTGTACATATACCAGAGTTTCCCCTTTCCCATGGTTTTGTTTTCCAAGGTTTCAGTTACCTGAGGTCAGTTGAGGTCCAAAAATGAGTATAGCTAAGACATTTTTTTTTCCAAGATGGAGTCCTGCTCTGTCATCAAGGCTGGAGTACAGTGGCGCAATCTCAGTCCACTGCAACCTCCACCTCCTGGGTTCAAGCAATTCTCCTGCCTCAGCCTCCCTAGCAGTTGGGATTACAGATGCCTGCCACCAAGCCCAGATTTTTTGTTGTTATTTTTAGTAGAGACGGGGTTTCACCATGTTGGCCAGGCTGGTCTCGAACTCCTGACCTTGTGATCTGCCCACTTCATCCTCCCAAAGAACTGGGATTACAGGTGGGGGTTTCACCATGTTGGCTAGGCTGGTCTCGAACTCCTGACCTCATGATCCATTTGCCTCGGCCTCCCCAAGTGCTGGGATTACAGGTGTGCACCACTGCACCAGGCTAGTTAAGATATCTTCAAAGACCACATTCACATAACCTTTTATTGTTATAATTGTTCTTTTTTAAATTGTTGCTAATCTTACTGCACCTAATTTATACATTTTATCACAGATATTTATTTATAGGAACACATCCCATCAACCAGCATGCCACTCGAGGTGCAGGGCCTACACTCTAGAGGACTCTGATTTAAGGATTCTGAATGGCAGAAGAGGGGCTGTTACCTCTCCGGCAGAGAGGGCTGAGGGCTTCTGCAGTGCCACCCTGCACATGCAGGTTCAGGCTCACAACGCCAGTCACATAACTAAGAAGTCCCTGTAGACGAAGCCTAGCCATCACTCAGGGACTTCAGCAGACAGGTGTGGGACAGGCCTTGTTTCTGAAATATGAGGTCATCACTCAGGGGCCCTACGAACCCGTCTCATAACTGCACTGACTTCCAGTTGTGGCTGTTAAGTTTAAGCCCCAAACTTGGTGGCTCAAAACACCACTCATCAGTCTGGGCACATTGGCTCATGCCTGTAATCCCAGCACTTCGGGAGGCCAAGGCGGGCAGATCACTTGAGGTCAGGAGTTCATGATCAGCCTGGTCAACATGGTGAAACTCCATCTCCACTAAAAATACAAAAATTAGCCAGGCATGATGGTACACACCTGTAATCCCAGCTATTTGGAAGGCTGAGGCAGAAGAATCACTTGAACCCGGGAGGCAGTGGGTGCAGTGGGCCAAGATCATGCCACTGCACTCCAAGCCTGGGCAACAGAGCAAGACTCCATCTCAAAAACAAACCACCACCACAGATGTATTTATTCTCTTACGGCTCTGGAAGTGAGAAATCTGAAATCAGTTTCTCTGGGCTAACATCAAGGTGTTGGCAGGCAGTTCCGGCTGGAGGCCGAGGGAGGCTCTGCTGCTATTGCCCTAGACAGCATCCCCTGGTTGCCTCTGCTTCTTGTCTTCTGGGCCTCTCCTCCTCTGACTCTGACGTCTCGTCTGTCCCTCTAATGAGGACTCCGTGATCTTATCAGACCCCCCTTGATAACCCAGGACCACCTCTTCATCTCAAACCCCTAATCCCATGTGCAAAGCCCCTTTGCCACAGAAGGTAACACACACTCGCAGGCTCTGGGGATCAGGACACGGACACTTTAGGGGCCATCCTTCAGCTGGCCACCATGACCAAGATGAAGGAGGCAACTGAACAGGCCAGCGTGGCCAGGGTGGAGGCAGGAGCCGGAGAAGAGCACTAGCCTCGCATCTGGTCGAGGCCAGGGGTCAGGGTGTGAGGCACAGTGTCATGTGCTGCAACGAACAGCACGTGAGGGAGTAGATCCTAAAATGGACTCAAGGTCATGGGCCGAGTGTGACTCACAGGGAGTAAGCCAAGGTCAAAGCAGACCTGGGGGCCTTGGCTTTAGCTAACACAGAGGTGAACCCTGGTCTGCCCAACCCATGGGCCACAGAATGAGCAGCGGCAGCAGCAGAGTTCCAACCACAGGAGACTGGTGGCAAGTGAGATTTATTTAAACACTGACATGTCAACAGGAACAGGAAGAGGAACATGTGCGACCACTGTAGTGATCGAGGCTCCTCAGCGTGTGGGATGAGACCCGCGGACGAGGCCCGCCCAGCGCGCAGGGAGCTCGCAGGTACCTCCAGGAGGGCGAGTGGCTTCCGCTTCTGGCTCGGCATAAGCCTTCAACAGATTAATACGTTATCTCCTTCAGCCCTGAGGGGAGACACACAGACACCATTAGGAGACCCTGGTGGCCAGGAGCAGAGGCCCCGAGAGGACCCCCAGTGACCGGCTCAGGGGCACCAGTCACACTGCTGACCACTGCAGCACCGCCCACCTGCTAACATAAAAGAGGTTTCGCAAGGACAAAAGGTTGGGCAAGACTGTGTTTATGGGTGGTTTTAAAAGGATTAAGAAAGCATTATAACAGTTTATGGACTGTCTGCAGTTAACGCCAAAAATCTACCCTTTATGTGCTGAACTTTGAGCAAAGGCAGAGATGGATCTTCCACACAGACAAGCACTGATGTCTCAAAGCAGCCAGGGGTCAGTGGGGACAAAAGAAATTCCCGACATTAAAATGCTCAATATATTGTTCCTTTGTTAGAACTAGAGTTCACTTAAAAGCATTACAAATAACCTACATTTCCAAAAATATGGAAAAATTAATTCAGCCATAGTGACACAATATAATATTATAAAGCCATTACAATTATGCTCATTGAGCATTTTTAATTGCCAGGGGGAAGTACTAAAAGTTATAATATTAAATTGAAAACACTTGAAATCAAAGTTGCATAAATATAAAAATTCAACTCATTATAAAAACAAACAAAACAATATTTAGAAATAGAGGGGAAGGGAAAAGTCGCAAGAGATCATCTCTGACTGACAGGCATACAGGTGGATTTTCTTTGTTATATTTTTTAGAAGCTTTCAACTTTCCTACAACGAAGTATTTTTTTTAATATAATTAAGAGAAGGATAATATAAAAATACGCCAATAGTGACTTTTTTTTTTTTTTTTCTGGAGACAGAGTCTTGCTCTGTTGCCCAGGCTGGAGGGCCCTGGCACAGTCTCAGTTCACTGCAACTTCTGCCTCCCAGGTTCAAGAGATTCTCCTGCCTCAGCCTCCCAAGTATCTGGGATGCGCCACCACATCCAGCTAATTTTTGTATTTTTAGTAGAGACGGGATTTCACCATGTTGGCCAGGCTGCTTTCGAACTCCTGACCTCAGGTGATCCGCCTGCCTTAGCCTCCCAAAGTGCTGGGATTACAGGTGTGAGCCATTGCGCTCAGTCCACCAATAAATGACTTTAAATCCAAAACAAACGTGAAGGCCGGGCACAGCGGCTCATGCCTGTAATCCCAGCACTTTGGGAGGCTGAGCCAGGCAGATCACTTTAGGTCAGGAGTTTGAGACCAGCCTGGCCAACATGGTGAAATCCCGTCTCTACTGAAAATACAAAAATGAGCTGGACATGGTGGTGGATACCTGTAACCCCAGCTACTCAGAAGGCTGAGGCAGGAGAATCACTTGAACCCAGGAGGCGAAGGCTGCAGTGAGACGAGATCATGCTACTGCACTCCAGCCTGGACAACAAGCAAGACTCCATCTCAAAACAAACAAACAAACAAAAAAACCAAAACCAAACCAAACAAATGTGAAAGGTCTGTGTGGGCTGAGCTGCATAGGTAGGCAAATCTGTGTGGAATGACAAGTCCAAAGGGGCTGATTATCAGTCTCAAGTCAACCTGGAATTTTTGCATAGGGGATGGGGGAGGTCCTTGCCTCTGTCAAGTTCTGTTTCGGATCAGCTGCCTGCTTGTGATTGCATGTCATGTGGATTACATCTGGGGGAAGCTTAAAAGGAAGCTATTCCACTGAAGGCCGGAACTGGGCCTCCATCGGTGGCCCAGTCGGTCTGGAGACCGACTAGACCACTAAAGTGGCCTCCATCGGTCTGGAGAGACACTCAAAGCCTAACCACTGGGGTAAGCAAGCCCAGCAGGGGGCAGCTGAAAAGGAGCTGGACCAGGACCAAGACCAAGGTAACAAGAAACAGAGATGGCTCCACACCTGCTCCCCGCGGCCCTACTCGGCCACAGACAGGGATGTGCACCTTAACGAGAAGAGGGAAAATTCAGCTGCTAGCTGCATGCGTTGGTGAGGGAGATGGAAGGATCTGTGCGTTTAACATCCAGTGAACCTGGTTGTAAGTGGATGGAAAAGACATGCCGGTTACTTTTCTGGAGATTTTTACTTTAAGCTCTCAAGCTCTTTTACCTTCCAGCTGCGGGAACTCCACAGTACATCTCTCAAGGGTTGTTTTGGGCTACACGGCTTAAACAGTTCTCCTGGTTTTTATGCTATAAACACACACAAGATATAACAGCAAATTCTCTGGATATGCTCACGGATACTTGTACATGATCCTCTAGTTCTTTCTGGGCCCAAAGTTCCAAATATATCTTTCAGTTTGGGAAGAAGAAAAGTTCCGGCCAGCCACAGTGGCTCATGTCTGTAATCCCAGCACTTTGGGAAGCTGAGGCAAGAGGACTGCTTGAGGCCAGGAATTATTTATTTATTTTTTACTTTTTGAGATGCAGTTTCGCTCTTCTTGCCCAGGCTGGAGTGCAATGGTGCAGTCTTGGCTCACTGCAACCTCTACCTCCCGGGTACAAGCGATTCTCCTGCCTCAGCCTCCTGAGTAGCTGGGATTACAGGCGCCTGGCACCACGCCTGGCTATTTCTTTTCTTTTTCCTTTTTTTTTTTTTTTTTTTTGTATTTTTAATAGAGACAGGGTTTCACCATGTTAGCTAGGCTGGTCTCGAACTCCTGACCTCAAGTGATCTGCCCGCCTCAGCCTCCCAGAGTGCTGGGATTACAGGCGTGAGACCCCGTGCCCAGCCTACTTGAGGCCAGGAATTCAAGACCGGCCTTAGAGAGACCTCTACAGAAAATCAGCCCAGCTCCTATAGTCCCAGCTACTCAGGAGGCAGGAGGATCACTTGAGCTCAGGAATTCGAGGCTGCAGTGAGCTATGACCGCACCACGGTACTCCAGCCTGGGTGACACAGCGAGACCCTGTCTCAAAACAAGACAGAAAGAAGAGAGAGAGAAAGAGGGAAAGAGGGAGGACAGAAAAAGAAGAGAGAAAGGGAAAGAAAAGGAAAAAGAAAAGTTCACTATTTCCAGGTCAAGGCAAGAAAAGTACAATCACGCACCGAGCTCATTTCCTCCTTTGGTTGCCCAGCACAGGCAGTAATGCCGCATCAGCTGCTCCAGCAGCTCCATTTCATCCAGAAATTCAAGTGATTCTATCCTGTGGGAAGAATTAAAATAGAACAATCCCAGGGTCTGCATTGAAAAGGAAGATCATGGCCCATAGTTATGGATATGAAAAAATGTTCATGATAGGTTAAGTGGAAAGAAGGCGGCTATAAAATAGTAATTATGATGTAATTTCTTTTCACTGAAAAGAAAAAAAGTCAAAACAAAGTCAAAACACAAATGACAAACTAGAAACATATATTTGCAATTCAAGTGGCAAACGGTTGAGTTCCTTATTATATAAAGAGCTGTTAAACTGCAGTAAGAAAAACTAGTGGTAACTGGAGGAGACGGGCACAGTAAATTGAAGCAGATTGATACTGTCAAAACAGGACACTATGCAGCCATTTTAAAAAATGGGGTAGGTCCATACGTATTAATAGGCAATAACCTCCACGACATATCATGGAATTTAAAAAGCAAGTTGTGTCATTTAAAAAGCAAGTAATGTGCACAGTACACCACTCTCCATGTAAAGAAAAAGTGAGACAAATTTGTCTGTATATATACAGACTTTTGGAAAACACAGAAGAAACCAGAAATGGTACTTGTCTCTTGAGAGAGAAGGTAGTAGACCAGCAGTGAGGAGGGTTGTTCTTACTCTATACTACTTTATTCTGGCTTTATAAAAAATTACATGCATGTGTGACTTTTCCAAAAAAGCCTTGTAAATGTAAACTTTTAAATATAACATACACAGGTTGGGTGAAGCGCCTCATGCCTGTAATCCCAGCACTTTGGGAGGCCATGGTGGGTGGATCTCCTGAGGTCAGAGTTCGAGACCAGCCTGGCCAACATGGTGAAACCCCATCTCTACCAAAAATACACAAATTAGCCTGGCGTGGTGGTGCCCACCTGTAGTCACAGCTATTGGGGGGCTGAGGCAGGAGAATTGCTTGAACTGGGAGGCGGAGCTTGCAGTGAGCAGAGATCGCGCCACTGTACTCCAGCCTGGTAACAGAGCGAGACTCAGTCTCAAAAAATAAATAAATAAATAAAATACATAAATAAATATACACACAGAGAGAGAAATATGCACAAACACATGGAAACAGCTTTTTAAAAAAGTTTCTGTTTGCTAGGAGCAGTGGCTTACGCCTCTATTGCCAGAGCTTTGGGAGGCCAAGATGGGAGAATCACTTGAGGCCCGGAGTTTGAGACCAGCCTAGGCAATATAGCAAGACTCCATCTCTATCAAAAAAAAAAAAAAGTTTATGTCAAAATATGTACACACTATGGAGGAAAAGTCAGGCATTTTCAAAAAGTACACAGAATAAAATAAAAAAAAAGAAACAGGATCCAAATTCCTACTATTCACAATAGTCACTGCTAACATCGAGTCCTGCCAGTTGCCCAGGCCTTGTCTGTTATATGTGTGCACGTATGCACAGGTGTGAACACATGTGCATGTCTGTGCATGTTTCTGTATTTGTGATTTCATTCCCGTCTTGGTATGCAGGCCTCAGGACCACATCTGAAGTAAGAATGACTACACATTAAGTAATGTGGTTGCTTCCTAAGTCATTCTACCAGACATCCAAAGCAGATCTGATACCAAGTTCTAGAAAAATCCATCACCATACTGAAGGCTCCAAGATGGTTATTACCAAGTACAGCTATCAGGAGACACTACTAATTATTAAGCTGTTCACTAGAATGAGTGCTCCCAAGGGCAGGAATGTCTTTTGTCCTATTTTGATCATTGCTGTAACCCTGGTGCTTAGAAAAGTGCCGGGTACACAGCAGACACTCAGAATTTGTTCAATGAATAGCCTCGCCTTAGACTTCCTATTATACTCCACAGTTTCTGGCAAAAGCAGATACAAACTACGTGGCATTCACAGAGCTGGGCAGGCTGTTCGGCCTGGCATAGACAGACAAAGGCCTTCCAATCTCCTTACCACCAACCCTGCGAGGGTTACACGTTGCTGTCTACAGAAGTCCTGGAAACATGAGACAAATGACTTCCTGGAGGCAAGAGTTTCCTTGTGGTTGATGCTAGTCACAGGCTCCTTTCTGGGCATCTAGAAGCAGTCCCAGAGCAACCCCATGTCAGGGATGTTCAGAACAGTCGTCTTGACATACAGCAAATGAAAACCAACCTGTGGAGAAGGATGCTTCCGGAAGAATCCAGGAAGCACTGACCTGGTCACGTGGAGACGGCACTTTCTCAAACCCTCCAGGCTTTCATGGCCAATTATTCATGTACATATTTGGGAAAACCAGTGATATGTCTAAATGTTAATAAGTTATATGGAAAAGCAAAGCCAAAAATTCTTCTCATGATCTTGTAAGAGACCAAAGGCTATTGATCTTCGATCTCCAAAGGCAAGAAGAAAGCACGAAGCAGGAAGCACAGAGTGATTACAAAAAAAAGAGCTGAAGTGCGCACTAGGGCTGTACATAGATGCACGACAGTGATGTTCTCTCCAGTGTTGTTTATAACAGGGAAATGAAAACAAGATGAATAAACAAGACACTGCAACTAAATGCCCAGCTACAGACATTTTTAATTATTTAAAAATTATTATCAATATACTATATCCACATATCAATACAAATACTATGTACCCTATTTTTTTTTTTTTTTTTCGAGACAGAGTTTCGCTCTTGATGCCCAGGCTGGAGTGCAATGGCATGACCTCGGCTCACTGCAACCTCTGCCTCCCAGGTTCAAGCAATTCTCTTGCCTCAGCCTCCCAAGTAGCTGGGATTACAGGCACCCGCCACCACGCCCGGCTAATTTTTGTATTTTTAGTAGAGACGGGGTTTCACCATGTTGGCCAGGCTGGTCTCAAACTCCTAACTTCAGGTGATCCACCTGCCTTGGGCTCCCAAAGTGCTGGGATTACAGGCGTGAGCCACCACGCATGGCCCTATGTACCCTTAAATGGGACATGGCAACCCTCAATATTTTGATATGTAAAGGCACATACAATCTATTGTTTTCAAAAAGGATGGTGGTTTACAGACCAGTATGTATAATATGAATCCACGGATTAAAAAAATAGAAATCTATGTATTAATAAATATTTATCTATCTATCTAGGAAAAGAATATTCCCCAATATGTTAAGAACTGCTACCTCCCAAGTGTGACTACAGAGGGGACAACTACTTTATACTTCATGCACTTTATAATGCTTGAGGAACTTTTCAGGACCACAAGCATAGATTTCCTTTATCATGGGGAGAAAAGTCCATTTAAAAACCCACCAGCCCCTTATACGTCCTTGAGCAACGTCGTTTTCTTCCCTCTCCAAAGTTATGTGAAATTTCCACTGCCAAGGTTGCTCTGGGAGTTTTCCAGGTGTAACTGCTTGTTTCTACTAAAATAATCAGTTTGGGCATAAGCCCTATCTCAGCTAATAGCTAATGAGTTACTTTCAAGCTGCTATCAGTGTTTACTTGTTTCAAAATAGGTCTAATTAGGGTCTTTTTTTTTTTTTTTTTTTGAGACAGAGTCTCACTCTGTCGCCCGGGCTGGAGTGCAGTGGCGGGATCTCAGCTCACTGCAAGCTCCGCCTCCCGGGTTTACGCCGTTCTCCTGCCTCAGCCTCCCGAGTAGCTGGGACTACAGGTGCCCGCCACCTCGCCCGGCTAGTTTTTTGTATTTTTTAGTAGAGACGAGATTTCACCATGTTAGCCAGGATGGTCTCGATCTCCTGACCTCGTGATCCACCCGTCTCGGCCTCCCAAAGTGCTGGGATTACAGGCTTGAGTCACCGCGCTCAGCCGGTCTTTTTTTTTTTTTGAGAAGCAGTCTTGCTCTGTCACCCAGGCTGGATACTGTGGCGCAACCTCAGGTCACTGCAACCTCCGCCTCCTGGATTCAAGTAACTCTTCTGCCTCGGCCTCCTTAGTAGCTGGGATTACAGGCCTGTGCCACCACACCCGGCTAACTTTTGCATTTTTATTTATTTTATTTTTTGGAGACAGAGTTTTGCTCTTTCACCCAGGCTGGAGTGAAGTGGCATGATCTTAGCTCACTGCAACCTCCGCCCCCCCTCCCCCGGGGTTCAAGCGATTCTCCTGCCTCAGCCTCCTGAGTAGCTGGAATTACAAATGTGTGCCACCCCGCCTGGGCTAATTTTTGTATTTTTAGTAGAGACAGGGTTTCACTATGTTGGCCAGGCTGGTCTCGAACTCCTGACCTCAAGTGATCAGCACACCTATGCCTCCCAAAGTGCTGGGATTACAAGTGTGAGTCACTGTGCCTGGCCTTGTTTTTTTTTTAAATGAAATCTCCACATATTGTTCTGTTTTTCTGCATTAAAGAATAGAGGCAATCATGCCTTCAGTTCACAATGAATGCCCATCAAGCTGACGCTCACCAACCCCATACCTGCTCACTTCAGCTCGAGGTAACCTGTTGTACAACTCCATCATGTCCACGGCCGATGCTGTTTCCCACCCATTCGACAGGAGCCGTTCTTTCTAAAATGTGCAACGAAGAGAAATGGAGAACTAGAGAACTACCAGGCACCGGCTTACAAATCTGAGACACTATTTTGTTTTAAAGAGACAAGGTCTCACTCTGTTGCCCAGGCTGAAGTGCAGCGGTGTGATCACAGCTCACTGCAGCCGTGACCTACTAGGCTCAAGCGATTCCTCCCCCTTCAGCTGCCCAAGGTGCTGGGATCAGAGGTGTGAGCCAGTGTGCCTGACACTGAGACGCTCTTAAGCACACCAGACCTCCTCTGAGCTGACTCCTTTCTCAAAAGCATATCCTAGACCCTAATATCTTCTTTTTACTTTCCGACTTTCCATATTGAACAAGCATTGTTATAATGGGGGGAAATTCACTAAAGTACTTCCAAAGAGAACTAAAGGAAGAACTTTTCTATGAGCGACAGTTTTTTAAAGCATTCTAATGGTTATGTGACAAAAGACATGTAAAAATGAACCTATTTATTAATTTACGTATTTATTTTGAGACAGAGGCTCACCCTGTTGCCCAGGCTGGAGTGCAGTAGCTTGATTTCGGCTCACTGCAACCTCCATCTCCCAGATTCAAGCAAATCTCCTGCCTCAGCCTCCTGAGTAGCTGGGATTACAGGCGTGTGCCACTACACCCAGCTAATTTTTGTATTTTTAGTAGAGACGGGGTTTCACCATATTGGCCAGGCTGGTCTCAAAACTCCTGAACTCAGGTGATCTGCCTGCCTCAGTATCCCAAAGTGCTGGGATTATAGGCGTGAGCCACCGCACCCGCCCAAAAAAATGAACCTATCTATATGGGGGCAGGGGTGGGAGTTGTTTTGAGAAAAAAATAAATGACTTTTTTAAAGGAAGGGGGCATTCCGATAGAGTCAAAGAGGTTTAAGGGACATATCAATCATCTACAAAGTGTGGACAATGTTTAAATCCTGATTCAAACACATCAACTGTGAAAAAAAGGTTTTTTTAAACAACTGGGGAGACTGAACATGAACTGGGCATTAAATGCTATGAAGGAGTTGTCAGCTTGTGAGGTATGATCTGTGAAATGGTATCATCATCATCCTGGGAGAAGCAAGTCCTTATTGGTAGGTGATTCACATGCGTATTTAGGGGTGAAATCATGTGCTGTCTGGGATTTGCCTGAAAATATTCCAACATCAACAAAAAAATTGTGGGAGAATACAGAAAATAATACTGATAAAACAAGTAATACTGAAGTTAGGTGACGGGACGTGTGTTTTTATTTTACCGTTCCCTCTACCTTTATGTTTGTTTGAAAATTTGCATAATATAAAGTCAAAATAATAGGGTGTAGGAAATGTAAATGTGTGTTTTCTACACCAAGATGGCAAAGCAGGACTCGGTCTTCCCAGTATCATGAACTAGCAGCCCACATGGAGGCTCAGCAGCCTATGGTGGCAGGCACTGAACAGGGCTTCTCCACGATCATATCTGCAAAGAAAGACCTTTATATATCTTGGCTGACTAAGGGTCCAAATGGATGTCCCAGTTCCTGCTCTCTGACCTGTGACTCTAATGACTTGCAGGTCTCCACTCCCGCCAGGTCACACTGGCGTCTCCGCAGGTTTTCAATCATGATCTGCCCAAACCGATCACCCATGTTCACCTAGGAGGGAAAGAGAAGGTAAGATATTACTCTAAGCGTTTGTTAAATATGCAAAATAAAACATCATCATCCTATGTTTAAGCAGCAGAGGCCGACGCTTGATGATGCACACCCAGCGTATGAAAAGGACTGAGGGGCAGGCACCAGCACAGTGCTGGCGGGAGCATAAACTTGGGTAGCCCTGGAAGGGCAACTGGGCAGGATACACCCATTTTAAATGCTCAATCTGGCCGAGCGAAGTGGCTCACGCCTGTAATCCCAGCACTTTGGGAGGCAAGGAGGGCGGATCACGAGGTCAGGAGATCGAGACCATCCTGGCTAACACAGTGAAACCCCATCTCTACTAAAAATACAAAAAATTAGCTGGGCATGGTGGCGGGTGCCTGTAATCCCAGCTACTCGGGAGGCTGAGGCAGGAGAATGGCGTGAACCCGGGAGGCGGAGCTTGCAGTGAGCCGAGATTGTGCCACTGCACTCCAGCCTGGGCGACAGAGCCAGACTCTGTCTCAAAAAAATAAAAAAATAAAAAATAAATAAAAAATAAATGCTCAACCTGTGATGCACCAATTCCACCGAAAGCAATTTACCCTACAGATACACTCACAAGTGTATGCTAAGATGCAAGAATGTTTATCACAGCATTAGGTAAAATAGGAAGAATCTGGAAATAACTCCTGGCATGTCTGTATAATGAAATCATATATAGCCATGAAAACAAGAGAAGGAAGACAGATACAGAAATGAAATGACCTCTAGGGTAAACTCTTGAAAAGTGAAGTAGAGAGGAATATGGGTAGTATACGCCTATCTGTCTTCAAGGAAAAAAAGAATCTCTATGTACATAGAAAAATTCTGGAATGTGGCAGCCTTGCTTTCCAGATTAGAGGACCAAGGTCTGGGGCAGGAGAGAGATTTACTTTTCCTTGTCTACCCTGTTGTATTTTTAATTTTTGTACTCTGCATGTGGTATTACTTTTCTAATTACAAAAACTGATCTAAAAAACCCAAAATTATATGTGAAAAATGCCAGGAAACAATATTAGTGTATACCATTGTAGTATATACACTATTGCTTTTTCAAAAATTCACCACTTTCAGCCAGGCATGGTGGCCATGCCTGTAATCTCAGCACTTTGGGAGGCTGAGGCGGGCAGATCATTTGAGGTCAGGAGTTCAACACCAGCCTGGCCAACATGGTGAAACACCATCCCTACTAAAAATACAAAAAATCAGCTGGACGCAGTGGCACGTGCCTGTAATCCCAGCTACTCAGGAGGTTGAGACAGGAGAATCACTGGTACCTAGGAGGCGGAGGTTGCAGTGAGCCGAGATTGTGCAACTGCACTCCAGCCTGGACGACAGAGAGACTCTTGTCTCAAAAAAAAAAAAAAAAAAAAAAAAAAAAAAAGGATGGGTGTGGTGGCTCATACCTGTAATCCCATTACTTTGGGAGGCTGAAGCAGGCGGATCACTTGAGGTCAGGAGTTCGAGACCAGCCTGACCAACCTGGTGAAACCCGTCTCTACTGATAAAGCAAAAATTAGCTGGGTGTGGTGGCAGGCAACTGTAATCTCAGCTACTAGGGAGGCTGAGGCAGGAGAATCGCTTGAACCCGCGAGTCGGAGGTTGCAGTGAGCCAAGATCACACCACTGCATTCCAGGCTGGGCAACAAGAGCGAAACTCCATCTCAGCGGGGGAAAATCCACTTAACAATATGAGAAATGATTTTCGGAGTGCACACGACAGCACTGCCAGACAAGAACCAACACTATTTTGGTGGAGAGAAAGGAATGTGGCACTAATGATCACATGGCACTTCTTTATTCCAGATAGAAAGTGTTTGTCAGCACATACTCTGTTGTTTTATTGCCTGGGTTTGAATCTTTGCTTGACATTTAAGAGCTTTGAGGCTGTGTGTAAACTACATAACTCTGTGCCTTAGTCTCCCCTTACCTATAAAATTAGAATAGTACTAGTATCTACTTGTGGCCACTTGTGATAATTACATAAATTAAAAGGCTAGGTGCAGTGGCTCACACCTGTAATCCCAGCACTTCGGGAGGCCGAGGTGGGCAGATCACTTGAGGTCAAGAGTTCAAAGGCAGCCTGGCCAACATGGTGAAACCCCGTCTCTACGAAAAATACAAAATTAGCTGGGAATGGTGGCACACACCTGTAATCCCAGTTACTCAGGAGGCTGAGGCAGGACAATCACTTGAACCTGGGAGGTGGAGGTTGCAATGAGCCAAGATACTGCCACTGCCCTCCAGCCTGGGTGACAGGGTGAGATTCCATCTCAAAAAATAAATAAGTTAATCTATGTAAAACTCATAGAATAGTCCCTGCTATATAGTAAGCAAAATCTAAGAATTTGCTACCACTGCTTTAGAATTATTATTGAAATTATTATCATCCATGTAGTTTTGTCATCTTAAACTACTAATTAGAAAACAAGCTAAGCATGGTGGCTGATGCCTGTAGTCCCAGGGCTTCGGGAAACTGGGGTAGGAGAACTGCTTGAAGCCAGAAGTTTGAAACCAGCCTGGACAACACAGCAAGACTCCATCTCTACCAAAAAAAAAAAAGAAAAAATTAACCGAGAATGGTGGTGTGCACCTACAGTCCTAACTAATGGGGAGACCAAGGTTGGGGGATCACTTGAGCCTGGGAGCTCAAGGCTGCAGTGAACTATGATGGCACCACTGCACTCCAGCCTGGGCGACAGAACAAGACCCTATTTCTAAAAAAAAAAAAAAAAAAAAAAAAAAAAAGGAAAAGCAAACAATGTAAGCCATGTGAGCAATTAATACATGGTTGTGAGGGTGCTGATCATTTTGTGTTTGTTAGGAAATTACTGAATTAACTTAAATGTTCATTATGCACCAGGTGAGGGTGGCGGGTGGGAGCAGAACCGGTTGAGGGACAGCTATGGACAACATTTTGAAAACTGGCACATTCCCAGGCTTGCTCCAAAGTGACAAGATCTCTGGTCAGAATTCACTGAATCCATCATCTCTCATATGATGTTGAATAAACACCTGTTCAACAAAAGAATACACAAACTAAGGAAAGTAAAAGTAGTGGCACAAATCTGAAACATGTGGAGTATGGACAGTGGAATTTGTTTCCCCAGTGTGGTTATCCTGAAAGCAAAGATAGGTCCCCAGGATTTGTTCACATGAAAAGAAAAGACCAGTGAGGCCACCTTCCATTACATCCATCCATCAGGATGGAAGACAGAGTCTGAGGAGCGCTCCCAATTAAAGAGAGGGAAGGATGCAAAATTAACCAATCAAGAACCATCTACACAGGAACCTGGGCAGGAAGGGACCTGGGAAGGAGGTTGAGAGATCAAGGGCTAGCAAAGCCCTAGATCTGTCCATAATTACATGACACTGGGTAAGTCCCCTTATTGATCTTATGTGTGATAAAATAAAAAAGAAAAGGAGATTTAAAAAATAAAACTGACCAACTCGGGCAACATGGCAAAACCCTGTCTCTACAAAAAAAATTTAAAAATTAGCTGGGCGTGGTGTGTGCACCTGTGATCCCAGCTACTTGGGAGGATGACCTGGCAGGATCATCTGAGCCCCAGGTCGGGGCTGCAGTGAGCCATGATCCCCACCACTGCACTCCAGCCTGGGTGATACAGTGAGACCCTACCTCAAACAAACAAATAAATAAAAAGCAATACACAATAAAAATAGTGAGCATGTATCAGTGCTTATCATGCGATAAGCCACTGACCAGCATCTCAGGAATCCCCTTAATAATATGGAGAGCGGGTATTATTATTATTATTATTATTTTTTTTTTTTTTTTTTTTTTGAGATAGAGTCTCACTCTGTCACCCAGGCTGGAGTACAATGGTACAGTCTCAGCTAACTGCAACCTCTGCCTCCCCGGTTCAAGCAATTCTCCTGCCTCAGCCTCCCAAGTAGCTGGGATTACAGGCATCTGCCACCATGCCTGGCTAATTTTTGTATTTTTAGTAGAGACAGGGTTTCACCATGTTGGCCAAGCTGGTCTTGAACTCCTGACCTCAGGTGATCTGCCCACATCGGCCTCCCCCAAGTGCTGGGATCACAGGCGTGAGCCACCGTGCCCAGCCAGGAGTGGGTATTATTTCTTTAAAAACAAAGAACTGGGGCTCAGAGACAGCAAAAAATAGCTGATGCTTACTTACAGCTGGGCAACACTGTCAGTGCTTTTGGATACATTAACTCATTTACATCTCACAACAATGCTATGAAGTAGGGACTATTATTTTTAGATGAAGAAACAGGCACAGACGGACAGCAGGGCATGGTGGCTCATGCCTGTAATCCCAGCACTTTGGGTGGCTGAGGCAGGCAGATCACCTGAGGTCATGAGTTTGAGACCAGCCTGGCCAAGATGGTGAAACCCCATCTCTACTAAAAACACAAAATTAGCCGGATGTGATGGTGCACACCTGTAATCCCAGCTACTTGGAAGGCTGAAGCAGGAAAATGGCTTGAAGCTGGGAGGCGGAGGTTGCAGAGAGCCGAAATTGCACCACTGCACTCCAGCCTGGGCAATAAGAGTAAAACTCTGGCAAAGAAAAGAAAGAAAAGGAAAGGAAAGGGAAAGGGAAAGGAAAAGAAAAGAAAAAAAAAGAAACAGGCACAGAGGGGTTATGTAACTTGCCCAGGTCACACAGGAGGAATGCCCACCTCTGGAGCATGGACCTTAGGCAGCTGTGCTGCCTAAGGTCACATAGCGGAGAGCACAAGCCAGGGCCAGGATTCAACCCAAGCTGGGCTATTCCAAAGCTCTAAAACAGAACTTTTTCTGCCATAAATCAGAAGAAGTAAACAGGCAGCTGGTAAATCATACACGGTAATCTTAGAAACTAGAATATTTTACATTAAAATCCCACATTTCCAACTTCTTTCAAAAATCAGGAGTTCTGGCAGCTCTAGGCTCACATGCTGTAAATGGACAGTGGCCACTCCCATGAGGTGGGACATTGGTGCTCCAGTTCACCACAGTCCCCAAACCCTATACTACTACACCTGGCTGACTTCCTCCACTGGTACCACCTGCCTGTCCCTGACAGTATCTGAGTTGCTACCCCAAAATGCTGGTAGCCAAAATCCCCTTCCTCATGTTCTCTGACTCCACAGTACATGTAATGATAAAAATAAGAACTTGAAAGACTTTTGTAAAGGCTAAGACAGAAGTTCCAATAACTCTAGCTAAAAGTCTGCAGGAGGTCAAGAGGTCAGGAGTACTAAGATTGCTGGTTGACGAATAAAGGAGATACGTGAGAGGCTGGAGGAAGAAGGAAAAGGATGAGGGAAGTTATCCGAAGGGTGCTGGGAGAGCGAAGCCACCACAGGGGTCCTGTACAGAATCCAATTCTCCTGTGCTTCCTTTTACCTGTTCGTAGTTTATGAACATGGCTGCCTCAAAACTGTTGGCTGCCCACTTCAGGAGGTTTGCGGACTGCTCTGGAGTCATGTAAACCAGCACACATTCAGCTATCAGGAGTGTTGGCAATCTTAAGAAAAGAAAAAAAGGCACATAAATTTGTTATCATCAAGTCAGGACCCTCTAATGGCACTGCAGTGCTGGTGGGGCAGTCCATGCCCCAGGGAAATCAGAAGGCCTGAGCGAGCACAGCCCCAGTCAGGGCAGAAATACATGGGGAATAGCATCACAATCCGAGTTTTCTACTGTGAACAGGTGAGCAGTGAGCAATGATTTGTGTGGCAATGAAAACATGTTAAGTGTGTGTGCTGGACTGTAAAAACGGCTACAAGTTCTCCCTTGCTGTGTACTCACACCATGCCAACATAACACTGCGGCTTCTCCCATTTGAGAGGTGTTAATTCTTCTACCCCTGGAATCTAGGCTGGTCATGAAGCTTTTGCTTTGGTCAACAGGACAGTAGCAAACATGATGCAAGCAGAAGTTTTAAAGTCACTTGCACATTGGTGCTTGCTCTCTTGCTGCACTTGGAAACCTGAAGGAACCCAAGCTAGCCTGCTATAGGAGGAGAAGGAACCATCTGAAGGAACCCAAGCCAGCCTGCTATAGGAGGAGGAGATCTGTGGAATAGAAGGAGGCCTCCCAACTGACAGCCAGCCAGACCCTAGCTGGGCCTGCCCACTATCCACATGATTGAACTCCAGGATATCAGCTAAACCCGACCCCAATCAGAACCATCCGGCTAAGCCCTGTCCAAACTGCAGAAGAACCTCCAGCTAAGTAAGGCCAACCCAAACTGCAGAAGAACATCCAGCTAAGCCAAGCCCAAACGGCAGAACATCCAGCTAAGCCCAACAAGAAACTGGTTGAAAAGAACATGGTATGCCCTACCTAATGGACTACTATGCAGCTCATAAGTATCATGTTTCAGGGACTGTGTTTATTGATACAAAAGCTATCCATGGTCCCCAGATTCAAGTGGCCTATCAGATGCTTCCCTGCACTTCTTCAAAGCGGATATCCCAGGGAGTAACTAAACAGTCAAATGTCATTAGCTGTTTAATGTCTCTTTACACACAACAATGTGTAAGCTGTTTTGTTCATGGCTCTATAGTGGGTACCGGTACCTCACAGAATCTTGATTATTTGCTAAATGAGTGAATAAACTAACAAACAAATGATTATATGTGTACATATAGACACATATATTCGATTTTTTTTTTTTTTTTTTTTTGAGACAGAGTCTCATTCTGTGACCAGGCTGGAGTGCAATGGCGCAATCTCAGCTCACTGTAACTTCTGTCTCCTGAGTTCAAGCAATTCCCCTGCCTCAGCCTCCAAAGTAGCTGGGACTACAGGTACACACCACCACACCCAGCTAATTTTTGTGTTTTTAGTAGAGACGATGTTTCTCCATGTTGGCCAGGATGGTCTCAATCTCTCGACCTCGTGATCTGCCTGTCTCAGCCTCCCAAAGTGCTGGAATTACAGGCATGAGCCACCGCGCCCAGCCGATTCTTTTAAAAGTTCCAAAACTGGCTGGGTGCAATGGCACATGCCTATGATTCCAACACTTTGGGAGGCCAAGGCAGGCAGATTGTTTGGGCTCAGGAGTTCAAAGCAAGCCTGGGCAATATGGTGAAACCTTGTCTCTACAAAAATTAACTGGGTGTGGTGGTGCATGCCTGTGGTCCCAGCTACTCAGGAAGCTGAGGTGGGAGGATCACTTGAGCCTGGGAGATTCACGCTGCAGTAAGCACAGATCATGCCACTGCACTCCAGCCTGGGTGACAGAGTAAGACCCTGTCTCCAAACAAACAAAAAGTTCCAAAATTATACACATAGCATAATCACATTTTAAAGAAAAACATATATTTACAAATTTTGGGATAAAATTTATTAAGGTGGTTATCTCTAAGTATTGGGATTAGGAATTATTTTTATCTTCTCTTTGAGGAACCATCGAAATCATCAGCAACAAAACTACAGAAATGAAGAGCATTCCTCAGAGACTTCTTTGACAGTTATCAACATTCTCAACTCCTAACACTTACAGGTGGATTCTATTAGTACTCACATTTTCACTTTTTTTTTTTTTTTTTTTTGAGATGGAGTCTTGCTCTGTTGTCTAGGCTGCAGTGCGATGTCATGATCTTGGCTCACTGCAATCTCCACCTCCTGGGTTCAAATGATTCTCCTGCCTCAGCCTCCTGAGTAGCTGGGGTCCAGGCGCCCACCAACACACCCAGCTAATTTTTTTTTTTTGAGACGGAGTCTCGCTCTGTCGCCCAGGCTGGAGTGCAGTGGCCGGATCTCAGCTCACTGCAAGCTCCGCCTCCCGGGTTCACGCCATTCTCCTGCCTCAGCCTCCTGAGTAGCTGGGACTACAGGCGCCCGCCACCTCGCCCAGCTAGTTTTTTGTATTTTTTAGTAGAGACAGGGTTTCACCGTGTTAGCCAGGATGGTCTTGATCTCCTGACCTTGTGATCCACCCGTCTCGGCCTCCCAAAGTGCTGGGATTACAGGCTTGAGCCACCGCGCCCGGCCAATTTTTTGTATTTTTAGTAGAGATGGGGCTTCAATATGCTGGCCAGGCTGGTCTCGAACTCCTGACCTCAGGGGATCTGCCCACCTCGGCCTCCCAAAGTGCTGGGATTACAGGCATGAGACACCACGCCCAGCCTATCGTTCACATTTTTCAGAAGAGGAAACAGATGCAGAGATGTGAAGTTATCCAAGGTCATGGTCTAGTGCATGTTCCTGTCAGGATTCAAACCTGTGCAGCTGGACTCAGTTCCTAGACTCATGAACTACAAGGAACATTCTCCTTATGCATATATGCAAGATCTTCTCAAAGGGACACCCACGAAAGTGGAACTGCTATATCCTATGGCACACATACTTACAACGTTACTCGATACTTTCAGATTGCTCCTCACTATGGTTGCACCAAGTTCACTTCCAGCAGTGGTGTATCATTCCCTATCCCCCACATCCTTGCCAACACTTGATATTGTCAGCTGTCACATTTTTGCCAACTTGGTGAGAGTAAAATAGAATTTCATCTGATTATCACTGATGCCCAATACCTGTTTCATATGATATTCAGTTTCTTCTTTGAACTGCCTGGTAATCTATCCTTTGCCCATTTTTCTATGAGGCTTTTAATAGTAGTTGTTCTTTATATATTCTGGACGCCAATCTTTTCTTTATATGTTACAAACATGTTTCTATCCACACAATTATCTTCTCTCAAACTTTTATATGAAATAAGGCACCAGTATTTTTACAAAGTAACACAAGTGATTCTGACATAGAAACAGACTTGAAGAACAGTATTGCTTTAAAAATTTCAGAAAACTAGGCCAGGCGTGATGGCTTACAACTGTAATCTCAACACTTTGGGAGGCCAAGGCAGGCGGATCACCTGACGTTGGGAGTTTGAGACCAGACTGACTACATGGAAAAACCCCATCTCTACTAAAAATACAAACTTAACCAGGTATGGTGGCGCATGCCTGTAATCCCAGCTACTCGGGAGGCTGAGGCAGGAGAATCACTTGAACCTGAGAGGTGGAGGTTGCGGTGAGCTGAGATTGTGCCACTGCATTCCAGCCTGGGCAACAAGAGCAAAACTAAATCTAAAAAAAAAAAAAAAAAAAAAGAATTTTTTTTCAGAAAACTAGGTAGCAATGAAATAAAACTTACAAAATAAAAAATAAGAACATGAGTATCATGCTACACTTCTGACTGGCCTTATCTCATAATTAGCATAAAATCACAAATGCAAAAGAGGTTTAAAAAAAAATCTCACTGTGTATTCATGTTACATTTCTTTAGTTTCTCTTCCAGTTCAGACAGGTCTCGGAGATCGGCTCCAATAACGGCATATCTCTTTGAATCCAGTATGTGTCCATCTGCAAATGCAATCAAAGGCTATAATTTTAATGAACATGTCTTTTCCAAAGTTATAGTAGCCTTATGGTTTTTCCCTACTATAAAAATACATGCATCATTGTTAAAAAAAAAAAAAAAGGTAAGAGAAGGGTAAAAATTAACCAAAATCGTATCTTCCAAAGATAACTATTCGTGTTTTGGTGTGTAACATTTCAGCCTTTTGTCCTATGTGCTTAAGTTATTGTACACAACAAAAACACATTCTCCCTCTCATGCACATAGTGGGCGCACGTGCGCGCACACACACACACACCCTGAATAGAGAAAAGAAAATGGGACCATCCAATATGTGGTTTGAAAACTGCTTTTCCTACATAGCAACAGCATCAGGGACATCGTTCTGTATAATGATTTCATAGCATTCCACTGACTGGATAAAATATAACTTATTTAGCCAATCCCTCACTATGAGACGTGGTATTCCTAAGTTTTCCCCATCTAGGTATTGCAAGCATCCTTGTGTATACGTCATGAAGCATCTGTCCAGTTATTTCTTTAAAGTAGACAGTATGAGTGGAATTAAGAGATGAGAGGGTAGCCAGGCGTGGTGGCTCAAGCCTGTAATCCCAGCACTTTGGGAGGCCAAGTCGGGCAGATCACGAGGTCAGGAGATTGAGACCATCCTGGCTAACACAGTGAAACCCTGCCTCTACTAAAAATACAAAAAAAAAAAAAAAAAAGAAAAAAAAAAATCAGCCGGGTATGGCGGCAGGCGCCTGTAGTCCCAGCTACTCTGGAGGCTGAGGCAGGAAAATGGCATGAACCTGAGAGGCGGAGCTTGCAGTGAGCCGAGATTGCACCACTGCACTCCAGCCTGGGCGACAGAGAGACTCCATCTCAAAAAAAAAAAAAAAAAAAAACAGAGATCAGACGGTAAGCCTATTAAATATGGGGACCCATTAGCAGGCTGCTTTCTAAATCTTATGCCCATTTGTGTTATGTTTGAAAAAAGACAATTTATGTACTAATGTATTTACAAATAAAATGACAGCATTTGCTTTGAAAGACTCCAGCAGAGGTGGGATGAAATGATATCTATAGTGATCCTCAGGCTTCAGCTGTCATCAGAATCACCTGGGTGGCTTGCTAAACCACAGATTGATAGGCTCTACCCCAAGTTTCTGATTCACTACATCTTCCACTAGCGGAAACTGACATTTCTAGCGGCTGGACGCGGTGGCTCATGCCTGTAATCTCAACACTTTGGGAGGCCGAGGCGGGCAGATCACGAGGGCAGGAGATCAAGACCATCCTGGCCAACATGGTGAAACCTCATCTCTACTAAAAACACAAAAATTAGCTGGGTGTGGTGGCGCACGCCTGTAATCCCAGCTACTTGGGAGACTGAGGCAGAGGAATGGCTTGAACCTTGGAAGCGGAGGTTGCAATGAGCCAAGATCATGCCACTGCACTCCAGTCTGGTGACAAAGCGAGACTCCGTCTCAAAAAAAAAAAAAAAAAAATTTACATTTCCAGTAAGTTCCCAGATGCTTAATCTGAGGACTTACACTCTTGGAATGACTGCTACAAATAAAATGAGACAGTTAAGTGATGGGTACATGGAGAGTCATCAACCTAGTCACAACGTATTTGTGTACACTTCACATTTTTTTCAATTAAAAGTTAAGGCCAGGCGCAGTGGCTCATGCCTGTAATCCCAGCACCTGGGGAGGCTGAGACGGGCTGATCACCTGAGGTCAGGAGTTCGAGACCAGCCTGGCCATCACGGCGAAATCCTGTCTCTACTAAAAATAAAAAAAAAATTACCCGGGTGTGGTGGTGCACACGCCTGTAATTCCAGCTACTCGGGAGGCTGAGGCAGGAGTATCACTTGAACCTGGGAGGCGGAGGTTGCAGTGAGCCAAGATCGTGCCACTGCACTCCAGCCTGGGCAACAGAGTGAGACTCCATCTCAGAAAAATAAAAATAAAAAAATAAAAGTTAACAAATTTTTTTTAAAGAAAGAAAATTGTTTGATTTTATTATTCACTCAACTTCAGACATTATTCGTTCAACTTCCTTGAGGGTACAAACCATGGCAGTAGCTGAAACATCAACAGCTACCCATACTACTGCTAATAATTCAGGTTCTCTTGGTTCTGAGAACTTCAGCAAAAAATGCTGAAAAGGCTAACCTATAACATGTAAGTAGTTTCTCATTTATTATCTTGATAACTCCACTTGGCTGATTCAAATACATATGGCTACACATCATAAGCTAAAGAAATACCTCCTAAGAGCCTGCTAGATGTCTGGAAAGCAATAAAGGGCAAGCAGGGGACCCAAAGTCGGCCCTAGGATGCCAGGAGTCAGGAAAGTAATATAAAGAATATGGCATGTGGCTGGGCATGGTGGCTCACGCCTATAATCCCAACAACTTGGGAGGCCCAAGTAGGAGGACGGCTTGAATGAGGAGTTCAAGACCACACTGGGCAACACAGCAAGACTCTCTGTACAAAAGAATTTTAAAAACTAGCTAGATGAGGTGGCATATGCCTATAGTCCCAGCTACTCCGGAGGCTGAGGTGTGATGGTTTGAGCCCAGGAGTTCAAGGCTTCAGTTAGCTATGATCCTGCCACTGCACTCCAGTCTGGGCAACAGAACAAAGACTTTGTCTCTACAAAATAAAAGAATATGAAGGTAGTTGTCTACCCTATTATGAAAATAATTCCAAAATGCCTGCGTAACTTCTTGCAAATAACAAATATATTAATAATAAGCACATATGAAATGAGTTTTTCCGTCCCTGGCCAAAAAACAACAAATAATACACCAGAATATTAACACATGAAGTCTAGAACCATGTAGTTCAGGGGAGACCTCTTTACATTAGGATCTAATGTTAGCATATAAAGCAGAAATCACACATCATCATGATTATTCTTGTAAGCTGTACACAAGGTACATCTGAGCTGAAGGGAGTCAATGACTTGAGGCTTACCCACCACTCTGCAGTGGCCCAGCCGTATGTGGTGGCACACTGGCATACTACATGGGAAGCACTGGACAAGAGGACCTTAAGATCCCTTTAAATGACAGAATTTGATGACTTGAGTAACACACACCAGCATCAAATGATTCAGTTGCTCTTCTTAAGTCAGGGGCTACTCAGGCTGTGGGGAATAACAGGTCCGTTATCTGTCCCTGAAGGATGCCTTACCATTATTTTGCAGGGAACTGAATGTATTTGTGGAGGATAGGCTCAGAGCAAGTTTCAAAGGAGTTTTATAATTCTGGGAAAATAAGGCCATTTGTACAAAATCCAGCACTGGCAAGAGGCCACAAGAACAGAAAAGGTCCTTATCTGTCTGGGATGCTTCTGAGAGCTGGTGGGAAAGATAACTCGCTTACCAAAATGAGATCCACAATCCCTTCTTTTCCTATAATTCTATTTCATAAGAGAAAAATGTAAGGCAACTGAAAACATTTTGTGTGATACTTACAGAAGAACTTTCTAAAGAAACAGACCGGCCAGGTACAGTGGCTCATGCCTGTAATCCTAGTGCTTGGGAGGCCAACGTCGGTGGATCACCTGAGATCAGGAGTGCAAGACCAGCCTGGTCAACATGGCAAAACCCCATCCCTGCTAAAAATACACAAATTAGCTGGGTGTGGTGGTAGGCACCTGTTATCCCAGCTACTCATGAGGCTGAGGCAGGAGAATCGCTTAAACCTGGGAGGTGGAGGTTGCAGTGAGCCTAGATCGCACCACTTCACTGCAGCCTGGGTGACAGAGCAAGACTCTGTCTCAAAAAACAACCACCAAAAAAAGACGGACCATACTTACTCAACTCTGAGAAAGTCAATTAACATTGATTTAAAACCTCTGTATTGCTACTAGCAGTTTTTTCTGTGATCAATACTACTTTAGAGGATTGATTTCTAAGAGGCTTAAGAGGGAAGAGAAGCCCTGAAAATGTAAGACCATAATATGGTTTAAAAACTTAAGAACCAATTTATACACAGCCAGAATGAAAAGACGGTTGTGAAAATCCTAACTACTCAGGCTTGGTCATTATTAAATTAAAGCAGTGGTTCTCCAACAGGGCAACTTTGCCACTAGGGAACATGTGGCAATGTCTGGAGACACCTTTTGGTTGTCACAACCATAGGGTGCTATTGGCATCCAGTGGGCAGAGGCCAGGGACGCTGGTAAACATCCTACAATGTACAGAACAGTCCTACACTACAGAATCACCCAACCCAAGTGTCGAGAGTGCCGAGGTTGTGAAACCCCGCATTAAAGTTACACACAAAAACCCAAAGGCCATTCATTGATATCCAATTGTTAAAAATCCCTAAGTAGTCCCAATTATTCTCTGATAGGGAAACTTAACATGCTGTGGCTTTTATCCAGAACATAGTATCCAAAATAAAAACTCGCTTTGGAGAGAATTTGCAGTTACATGGGCTTTGGTCTCAAACAGCCCTAATGTCAAATTTCATGTGAGCAAGCTGGGCACCATGGCTCACGCCTATAATCACAGCACTTTGGGAGGCCGAGGCAGGAAGATTGCTTGAGTCCAGGAGTTCAAGACCAGCCTGGGCAACACGGCGATACCCTACCTCTACAAAAAATACAAAAATTAGCCAGGTGTGGTGACGCACGCCTGTAGTCCCAGCTACTTGGGAGGCTGAAGCGGGAGAACTGATTGAGCCTGGGAGGTCGAGGCTGCACTGAGCTGTGATTGCATCACTGTACTCCAACCTGGGTGACAGAATGAGGCCCTGTCTCTAAAAAAAATTTCATGTGACTCTGGGAAAGTCACATAATCACTCGAGACTACCTTTCTTTTAATCATAAAACGTGAACAATGCCACTCTTAGAAGACTGTGGTTAGGATTCAAGAAAATGGTAAAGTGATGATACTGTGGTACCATGGGTGGAATGGGAAATTCACCGGGGCAGAGAGGAATATTTTAAATTTTTCAGGGGAACACAGAGATACTACTCAACATCCGTCAGGCATAAGTAAGCGACTAGCTCAAGGCCATCAGTTTCAACATCAGATTGCTCTGTATCCTTGCAAAGCTAAGTGTTCGGATGTTGCTGCAGTTAAAAAGCAAGTACCAGGCTGGCACACGGTGGCTCATGCCTGCCTGTAATCCCAGCACTTTGGGAGGCCGAGACAGGCAAATTGCTCAAGACCAGTTCGAGACCAGCCTGGCCAACACGATAAAACCCCACCTCTACTAAAAATACAAAACTAGTCAGGCATGGTGGCGCACACCTGTAATCCCAGCTACTTGAGAGGCTGAGGCACGAGAATTGCCTGAACCCAGGAGGCGGAGGTTGCAGTGAGCTGAGTGTGTACCACTGCACTCCAGCCTGGGTGACATGTCAGAGCAAGACTCCGTCTCAAAAAAAAAAAAGTAAGCATTGTGCCAATGTGAATGTGGAACAGGGGTGGTGTCTAATCTGATTCCAAGGTGAAGCTGTCAAGTGCCCTACAGGGCACGCATCCCAGTAAGCAATTCTGGGTGCTTACGAATGAAGTAAAAATGGTATTTTTCTTTCACTGTATGTGTACTTTTTTTTCAAATGACTAATAAGTTGTTAGGACATAAATACTTCGGCTGTTTAAACCCAGCTAATTAAAAAGAATTGCTGAGTGTGTTTTTTGGCTCAGGGGTACTATGAAAACATTACTGAGACAAATTACTGGGAAGCAAGAAAGGTGGGGACCCCCTGGCCTAGCCCAATGCTTGCTACACAGCAGAGGTCTTCTGTGAAGACAACCACAAGGGATTAAATCCAGGCAGGTGCTGGAATGAGCCCAGCTGAGAAGTTCCACCTGAATGAACCCAACCCAAAGAACTGTAAGCTAAATAGACGGCTGTTGTTTTAAGCCACAAGCTATGCGGCAGTTTGTTACAGTGCAGAAGCTAATGGATACAGGCTTTAATTATCTGCCTCATTAAGCTCATATACTTTATCGTCCTAATCAGCTTTTTTTTTTTTTTTTTTTTTTGGACAGGGCTGCCCTGTGTCCCCCCGGTTGCAGTGCGGTGGCATGATCATGGCTCATTACAGCCTCGACACCCCCCGCCAGGCTGCCTCAGCTTCCTGTGTAGCTGGGACCACAGGCGTGCACCACCATGCCTGGCTAATTTTTTTTATTTGTACAGATGTGGGGGGCGGGGGGAGGGAGGAGGGGAAGAAGGGGGTCTCCCTATGTTGCCCAGGCTGGTCTTGAACTCTTGGGTTCCAGGGATCCTCCTGCCGCTGCCTCCCAGAGTGATGGGATTATAGGTGTGAGCCACCAAGCCAGTCTTAATCACTTTTAAGAGGGGATTGGATCATGAGGTGAAAAGGCAGGAGAAAACTGAAGACTTACACAATGTAACACAGTAGTTAAACACATACACACACAAGTGCTGGTGTATCATATGACTAATAATCTCTTCCACCACCGCCAGGTGCATTTCAAAAGAGATGTGTTGGATCTGTAGTGAATCCCATCAATCCCTTTCATAGTATCTTCTATGACAGACTATCACTGTTGTTAAGCATTGCAAAGTGATCTTTTAGGTTCACAGATTTTCCTAGGAGCCTTTAGTTGGAAAAAAAAAAAAAAAAAGAAGAAGAGGTAAAATGGAGACAGCCTGAGGCGGATTTCCAGACTGTACAGAGGGTTAGTTTGTCTGACTACCCATCTGATACTTATGGAGCACTAAGCCAAGTCCTGGGAATAACTGATGAACAAGAAGACATGGTCCCTGCCCTCATGGGCTTATAATCCAGTGGGAAAGAGAGAGAACAAGGGCAAGGGGCTAAAGAGAAGTTCTGGGTGTTGTGGGGCATGTGTAACAGGCTTCCGACTCCCTTTAGAATGGAGTCCAAAATTCTCAACCAGCTTTATGATCTTTCTCAATCTTAAAGCACGTACCTCCTGCCACCCGAGCCCCAGCCACACTGGCCTTTCCACCTCTTCCTTCAGTGTGTCCTGGCTGAGATCATCTGTTCCCTACCTAGGGCCTTCTCAGGGCCCAGCTGAAATCCTGTTCGCACTCTGAAATGCTTTCCACTTGCTGTTCTTTTCTCTTTCTGCCTACCTAATTTCACCAGAGTTGAAGTGGATTACAAAAACACAAACACATTGATCCATTCAAGCAGTCACGTGAGTATTCATTCAACACTATGTGCGCTAGATACTGCTCTTGGTGCAGGGGTTACAGTGGCGAACAAGACAGAAGCAATCCCTGTTCTCAGGAAGCTTACATAGTAGAAGCGGGAGAAAGTGAATCATTAAATAAATGAGTCATCAAGATGGTATCACAGAGCAGTTAGTACCACAAGGAAACTGAAAGAGAAGAGTGTGAAATTAGGCAGCAGGGAGGGGGTCTGTCTTTAACCTAGTAGTCAGGGAGGGCCCCTCTGAGGAAATGGCAGCTGAGCTGATGAGAAGGAGCCCATCAAGCAAAGAGAGAGGAAATGAAAAGGACTGAGGGAAAGAACGTGCTTGGCACAGTCAACAGCAAGGTATCTGTGTGGCTAGATCATAGTTACTGTGGTCAAAGGGAAAATCAGGAGCAGGTGCAGGGCTCACGCCTGTAATCCCAACATTGAGAGGTCGAGGTGGGAGGATCATTTGACCCCAGGAGTTCAAGACCAACCTGAGCAACACAGCGAGACCCTCGCCAAAAAATAAAAATAAAAATCAGCTGGGTGTGGCAGCACATAGCTGTAATCCCAGCTACTCGGGAGACTGAGGCAGGAAGATCACTTGAGCCCAGGAGTTCAAGGCTGCAGTAAGCTGTGACCGATTGCACCACTGTCCTCCAGCCTGAGCAAAAACAGTGAGACCTTGTCTCAAAAAGGAAGGAAGAAAGGCAGGAAGGAAGGCAGTAAGGAAGGCAGGCAGGCAGGTACGAAGGAAGGAAGGAGACAGAAAAAAAGAGAGAGAAAGAGGAAGGAAGGAAGGAAAGAAAGAAGGAAGGGAGGGAGGGAGGGAGCGAAGAAAATCAGGAGGCACATAGAGGCCTGATGAACAACATGGGTCCTGCCAGGTAGGGAGTTTTAAGCAAGTGGGTAACAGAACCCAATTTCCCTTTTTTACTCTTTTGAGAGAAAGGGTCTCACTCTGTCACCCAGGATGAAGTGCTATGGTGCAATCATAGCTCTCTGCAGCCTCCAACTTCTGGGCTAAAGGTAACCTCCCACCTCAGCCTCCCAAGTAGCTAGAACTACAGGTGTGCACCACCATGCCCAGCTAATTTTTTTAATGTTTTTGTGACAGGGTCTCACTAGGTGCCCTCAGCAATGCTCCTGCCTCAGCCTCCTGAAGTACTGGGATTACAGGTATGAGACACCATACTCAGCCTTCCTTTTAAAAAAAAAACACCTTCTGACTTTTCATTATGTGTCCATTCGTACACTTTTGATTTTTTTACCCTAAGCAGATTTTAGCTTAAAAAAATACATCATCAATTCTAAGATGCATCCTTTCACATTTTAACATTCCTGAAATCAGGATGTATCTAACAGTTGATGACGTGTCAGCTTAAGTGTCAGCACTTTTCCTTTCTTACTGATAAATAATGGTGATTCTTACTGTCACAGCCTTGTAGGTTTGATAAAACAAGGTCATTTTTAAACAAATATTTTTGTTGGTTTTAAGATCACCTATCACTTTGCCCAAATTTTCATTCACATTTTTATTCAAATTCTCCTTTCCCAGCATGATGGCAAAATAAAAAACTATAAAGATCCAGAGTAAAAAATTTACCGACGCAACACAAAGTTAAAAGATAAGTAAAAGAATGAGAAAAAAGTTCAATAAAAAAAAGTTGACAACAGACCTTTATCAAAGAACACATCTATGTGTTATGAAGGGTTCCTATAAACTGAAAAGGAAAGAAACTACAAACTAACGGAAAAAGGAAATGAAAAACTTTACAAGAGGTCCCAACGTCCAATAAAACGAAGCAAAGATGCTCCATCTCACTAGCATTCAAAGTTACATAAATTTTTTTAAAATAATAGGGCATCGGCGGGGTGCGGTGGCTCACGCCTGCAATCCCAGGACTTTGGGAGGCCGAGGCAGGAGGATCACAAGGTTAGGAGTTCGAGACCAGCCTGACCAACATGCTGAAACCCGTCTCTGCTAAAAATATAAAAAAAATTAGCCGGGTATGGTGGCACTTGCCTGTAATCCCAGCTGCTCGGGAGGCTGAGGCAGGAGAACTGCTTGAACCTGGGAGGCAGAAGTTGCAGTGAGCCGAGATCGAGCCACAGCACTCCAGCCTGGGTGACAGAGGGAGACTCCATCTCAAAAAAATAAATAAAATAAAATAAAATAATAGAATAGAATAGAATAGAATAGAATAAATAAAATAAAATAAAGATAAAAAATAAAATAAATAAAATAATAAATAAATAAAACAAAACAAAACAAAACAAAAGAAAATAAAAATAAATAAAATAATAGGGCATCATTTTGGCCTACCAGACTGGTAGAAATTTTTTCTTTTGGATAGACTCTCATCTCACTCTGTCACTCAGTCTGGAGTGCAGCAGCATGATCTCAGCTCACAGCAACCTCTGTCTCCCAGGTTCAAGCGATTCTCCTGCCTCAGCTTACCAAATGGCTGGGATTACAGGCGCCCACCACCACACCCAGCTAATTTTTGTATTTTTAGTAGAGACGGGGTTTCACCACGTTGGCCAGGTTGGTTTTGAACTCCTGACCTCAGGTGATCTACCTGCCTTGGCCTCCCAAAGTGCTGGGATTACAGGCGTGAGCCACCGCACCCAGCCAGACTGGTAGAAAAAATTTTAAATCACAATACCCAGTGTTCGGGTGCTATGGTTTGAATGTGTCCCTCCAAAGTTTGTGTGTTAGAAACTTAATCCCCCAAGCAACAGTGTTGAAAGGTAGGACCTTTAAGAGGTGATTCAGTCCCAATGAATGAATTAATACCACTATCTTGGGATTGGGAGTGGATTCTGAGTTTGTACTCCTTCACCTCTCTCTCACACAGTCATGCTCTCTTGCCTTTCTACCTTCCTCTATGGGATGACACGGCAAGAAGGTCCTTGCCAGATGTGGGCCCCTCAACCTCAAACTTCTCAGAACTGTACTAAGTCTCTGTTCTTTTTATAAAGTACCCAGCCCCAGGTATTCTGTTACAGAAGCACAAAATGAGCTAAACCAGAAAACTGGTACTGAGAAGTTGAGAAGAGGGGCTGTGGCTGTAAGTACCTGAAAATGTGGAAGCAGATTTGGAACTGGGTAATGGGTAGAGGTTGGAAGAATCTGGAGGAGCGGGCTAGAAAAACCCTAGACTCCTTGCCACCCCCGCCTCAGAGAACACTTTCCCTCCTCTCATGTCCCTACTTGTTGAAATAAAAGGACCTGGCTCATCTAGTCACCTGATGCCCATAGTGTTACCTGTGCTGACCACTGGTGAAGGCTGTCCCCTCTGCACGTTCTCTGATCTGAATTACTAATAAACCCCTTTAACTTCTCTCAGACAAAAACTGAAAATAACGGAAGATTGTGGTAGAGATTTACCCATAATTTGAAAGGCTCAGAAATTGGAAAACCATTGTTAAGACACAATCATAATTAAAAGTTGAGGGAAAAAACGGGGAAAACTGACTGCCAGGGCCAAGCAGGTAACAGAATTGAGTGAAGCAGGTCAAGTGTAAGATACCAGAGAGTGGTGGGGACAGAACTGGAAGACAGGCAACTCCTCTAACCAAGGCAGACACTATTTAACTGTTGCCTTGTGGAAATCATGGCCTAATGTTACCACGTCTTCTGATTTTTTTCCAAGGAAAGCTAGAAATCGAGATTTTTCATGAGAAGTTTATTTTTGAAATGTTGGCAACTAACTCAAGGTCTTTACAGAAAGACTGAAGATTAGAGACCTAAGGACAACTAAGAAGAGTCATACAGAAAGTCGTTGGAAATTCCTTCGTGGTAACCCAACACAAATGTAAATGTATCCGCAAAAGTCTACTGTAGACTAAAAATAAAATTCTAAGCCCCCCAGCCACCTGAACCAAGAGGATCCCAGAGTGACCTTGAAAACTGAGTTCTTGGCCACGTGGGGATGGAAGGTCAGATGCCTCCTTAAACCCCTTGCTTACTAACTGCCTGGAGGCGTTCTTCCCTAAGGGCTGAACAGCAACCACCCTTTCAGAAGACTCTACTGCTGCTATTATCCAACCCAGCTGCCAGACTGCTGCCCCTCTCTTTGGCCACTTCAAAACAGTCAACCAGCATTCCTTCCTGATAAGAGACCACAGAACAGGGAGTGGTTCTGGCCAGTCTCCGAAAGATGCGGGTTTTTGTGTCCTCTGCCTCACCTTTTGATGTCAGAGGGCCAAAACTCCATCCTTGGATCATGCTAACACTGCCATTTTTTTGTACATGGGACCTATGACAGGGTGTGAAGCTCAACTGCACATGCACACAGTTGTCCCTTCATAAATATTCATGACTCCTCCTATAGCTCATTAAATATGTATGTTCGCCCACCCGGCTGAGCATAAATTCCTCCTCCTTTTGCCCCTCCTTCAAAGTATCTGTTGTTGGCTTCTGGCAGGAAGCTGTGCTTCCCAGCCTGTTTGAATGGCCTCCCTGCAGGCTGCAACCCTCTCTGAGAAAGCAAGCTCTCCTTTCCAAATGTATGAACCTCGTCATTCTTCAGTTGACAATATGTTGTATAACAACACACACACACACACACACACACACACACAACACAAACCCCATCTTCAAAAAAGGGGTGGGAAGCAAAAATACTGATAGAGTCAATTTTGCATTAGCTTGATACTTGCCCATCTGAAGTGTGTCCTCTGAATGCAGTTCTAGAATGGGGCTGGATAGGGGAGGCTTGCATCTATGGGAAGACGGGAAAGAGGAGAAAGATGAGTCTATTTGCTCTTCAATTTACTCATGAGCTCATTTACTGCACAAATGCAGACACTCATTAGCAAAATGGCAAATATATATTTGCTATTGTTCAAAGCAGGGGCCCCTCTAACAAGGGCTTCAGTTTAATCACTTTTGACCCTACACACATACAGTAAAACTTCAGTGGACACAGGTCTCAGGTGACATTGGCTAAGCATTACACTTGGCATCTGATGTCCAAATCACAAACTGATCATGAAGTATTTAGACTTAGAAATAGCTAAAGATAGCCTAACAAGAATTTTTCAAACATTCCAATGTTTTTTTGGGCCATCTCTAGTTTGCTGCCTATTCTCAATCAAATTTTAAAAGTTATCTGTTATTTGTCACAGGTAGCCAGAAGAATTGACTCTTACACAAACTTAAAGTTCAGTAACACTTATGTGGTAACTCCCCCAATCCAGAATAGGCAAAAAATCAGAAATCAGATATGCATCAATATCCCAACAACCATAACCAAACACCAACACACTTTCTGTCCCAGGAAACCATCTCTGGACTTAACCAAGAGCCAGTTACTCTTATTCCACTCAGAGTTTTAACCAGCCAGTACTTTCCAGTTCCCAGAGCATCAGAATTGCCATTTATCACTTAAAAAGCATATTTAATATAAAATTAAATATATTAAATATAAAAGAAAAGAAAAGGTAAAATCAGGAGGCACATAGATTCCTGATCCATTATTTTCATGGATCCAGAAAAAAATAAAGCCTGAAAGTTATTTCCAATTTGTAAGGATCAGACTTTTCTAAAGGATGGCTGAAACACTTAACGTTTACTCACATTTTTTTCAATATAAGAATTATGGTTTTATTTAAATGACTAAGTTAAAAGGGGGGATGGTGAGGGACTGTAGTTAAAACTATTAAGATGCAGGCCGGGCACAGTGGCTCACGCCTGTAATCCCAGCACTTTGGGAGGCCCAGGCGGGCAGATCACCTGAGGTCGGGAGTTCAAGACCAGCCCAACCAAAATGGAAAAATTCCATCTCCACTAAAAATACAAAATTAGCCAGGCATGGTGGCACATGTCTGTAATCCCAGCTACTAGGGAGGCTGAGGCAGGAAAATCGCATGAACCCAGGAGGCGGAGGTTGCAGTGAGCCGAGATTGCACTCCAGCCTGGGCAACAAGAGTAAAACTCTGTCTCAAAAAAACAAACAAACAAAAAAAAAACAACTATTAAGATTCCTTGATCTTGAGCTTGAAGTCACAGTTTGAATCTCAGCTCCACCCTTTCCTAGATAGAAGACTTTGGGCAAATTAACTTCTTTAAGCCTCAGTTTCCTTATCTGCAAAAAGGGGATAACAGCAGCACTTAATTCATGAGTGTCTTGTGAGGACTGAATGAAACAATCCAAGTGAAACACTTAACATGGTACTAGGCTATGAAAGCTCTCAGCACACACTAGTAAACCTGTCATCCGTAAACTCCCTGATACTGGACTCGGAATGGCGCCCATAACATCTCATATATAATAACTAACTTCAGTCTTCCATTAATTCAGTCACTTACACAAAAAAACCACTTATTGCACATCTATTCTTTCTGGGACAGGTAATTTACTTTTTTTTTTTTTTTTTTGAGACAGAGTCTTGTTCTGTCACCCAGGCTAGACTGCAGTGGTGTGATCATAACTCACTGCAGCCTCGACCTCCTGGGCTCAAGTGATCCTTCTATTTCAGCCTCCCAAGTAAGTGCCACAGATGCACCTACCATGCCTGGCTAATTTTTGTATATTTAGTAGAGACGAGGTTTCGCCATGTTGCCCGGGCTGGTCTCGAACTCCTGGGCTCAAGCAACCCACCAGCCTTGGTCTTCCAAAGTGCTGGGATTACAGGCATGAGCCACTGTGCCCAGCCAAGGCCAGGTAACTTTCTACATGCCCTTGGAATAAAGTAGTAAACAAAAGACACACACATTCAGATTATGAAAATATGGGGTCACTTTTTAAATGTTCCAGGAAACTACATTAATGGATGGAGAGTCATAATGAAAAAGAACAGGAATGGGATACGTCTCCTTCTTCATGTTTAACCAGACCTATTTAAAGAATCCCAGGAACCAGCCTTAGGAAATCTAAATGTCAAACCAAGGCGGCAGAGTGTCTCGTTCCAGGAAGGAACACTGAACAACTGATTTACAGCAGAGGTGTCCAATCTTTTGGCTTCCCTGGGCCACACTGGAAGAACTGTCTTGGGCCACAAATACACGAACACTAACAATAGCTGACGAGCTTTAAAAAAAATAAGTCACAAAAGAATCTCATAATGTTTTAAGAAAAGTTACGAAATTGTGTTGGGCTGCATTCAAAGCAGTCCTGGGCTGCATGTCACATGCCCGCATGTCACCCGCTGACAGGCCTGGGGTTGAACAAGCTTGATTACAGCCTTGTTGCCTCTGTTCAGCCTACCAGGTGGTCCATTAACCAAGATAACCATCAGCCACTAGATACGCTGACCCACATCCCCTACCCCTCACATGCTTTGCCCAGCCCAGCCTACATGCCCTCTCCTGATGTCAGTTACCAGGCTTCGCTAATAAAATGTCTCTCCCGGCTCTTCCAGGGAGCCAGTCGCTGAGCCCTCGAGCCTCTGCCCTCTCCCTGTGCGCTCAAGCACAAGCCCCCAACTAAAAGCCTTGTCTGGGAAATCTGCTTGGTGCCATAACAGATTATCCGGTGAGCCAGGCAGGAGCACAAGGAGCAACTACCCTCCCCGCAGGGGAGGCTTATGAGCCAGTGGGCCGGAGGGAGGCCCCATTGATTCAGCACTGCCACCACGACTGGTGAGTTTTCCTCTGGTCTCCGAGAGACTCCTCGCCACCCCCGCCCCAGACAACGCTTTCCCTTCCCTCGCGTCCCCTATTTGTTGTCTTTTTCCTTCTTCCTTTGTGCTTTCCTTCCTTTACTTTTTTAACTTCATTGGCTCAACCTGAATAGACACCCGTGCAGGACGCACTGACGCGGCTGGCAGGAACTATCAGGCACCCTGGCTTCGGCCTCCGTCATCTTCAAGTCTTTCAGTGCTTTCCCTCCTTCTGCCACACCTGGTGGGAACGGAAGCCTGTGAGCTCTTCTCTGTCTGTTCAGTGTTCGAGCCTACGGACTCTGGGTGTGGCCTTTGTGTGGGGAGAACTGACAGCACATGGGGCTGGAGTTTGCCTAGCTCATGCCCTGATCTGTTTTATCTTTTTGTGTGTTTCATTCAACATCTTATTGACTATCATTTGGTTACTACCAAATGCAGGACACTGGTCAGCAGAACCCGGATCTCGTGTAAGGTTGAAGAAAAAAAAGAAACTATCCAAGCTAGCACTCCGTTTTGGGGAGAAGTTCTCTTCACTGGCCACACGTGCCCTCTCGTGTGACCTGTATTGATGTGCTGTGCAGGGCTGGGAGCCAACTCTCCTGTCGTCGCCTGACACCTGTGCTTGCACCCTGCCCCTGGCCCTTTACTAAGACAAGCAGACACAGGGGCTACGGTCATGGGCAATGCCCCAGGCATCTTCCAAGACTCACGTCTGGGATGTATAATTTCTAAATGGAAGGAATCCAAATCAGACGGCTTAAAGAAAAAGAAACTCCAGCCTGGGAAACACAGGAAAACTCCACCTCTACAAAAAACAGGAAAAAGGAGCCAGGTGTGGGGGTGCCTGCCTGTGGTCCCAGCTACTCGGAAGGCTAAGGCAAGGATCCCTTAAGCCCAAGAGATTGAGGCTGCAGTGAGTTGTGGTCGCACCACAGCACTCCAGCCTGGGCAATGGAGTGAGACCCTATCTCAAAAAAAAATTTAATTTAAAAAAAGAAAAAGAAACTGAGTTTCCTCTGTAATACAACCTGCCCTAGCACACATTAGATCAAGAAAAACGGCCATGGGTGGAAGTGGATCTTCTAGTTTTAACACTATCTTACAGCCAGATCTATTCTGTGAATGGACAGAGACATGGGGAGAGATACCTCGATATAAGCTTTTAGGAAGTTATGCTAGGACCCAAAGCTACTGGATTCTTGTCAGGTGTGTGTGGCCCCTATTTCCAGGTTCCTCCTGAAGGAACTTGAGGAAGTGGACCTCCACAGCCTCAGGCCCCCGGAATTCCCTCCCCATCCTAAGTAGGCCTCCTGGGGAGGGGACCCCTGTGCTGTCCCCAATAGTGCTCTAATCGGACTCCAAACAGGCACCCTCTTTTGCTTCCCCACTGGCCCAGGGCTGTTTTCCCCTCAGAGAAATGGAAGGAAACAGGGGCGTGACAAGGGTGCACGTTCCTTTTTTGGTGGTAGATCTAGGACTATGTAAAGAACACTTTGGTAGATTTTCAGAGGATCCTGGTAAGTTTAGAGATGAATTTGTTAGACTAAATTTTGCCTTTTCATTGATGTGGCAGGATGTTATGGTCACTTTGCAGTATTGATGAAAAGCAACACATATTTGAAAAGGCTAACGAATATGCCAATATCTAGGTAGTCACTAAACACCAATATGCAGTCCTCCGTGTAGGGGGAGATGCGGTCCCAGGCAGTCTCCATGCGAGTGAGACTATGGAGAAAATCTAGATAAAGCTAGAATAAGCCACTTTGTCACCTGCCTGACTGAAGAAGGAAATGTATAGTCAAACCTGTACACTATGACAGGGTCAAGAAAAGTACCCAGAGAAAGGAGGAGATCCCAGTAGTCTTCCTCAGTAGAATCCCTGAAGCGCTTGAGAAATGCACCCATGCAGAGCTGGAAGCAGCAGAGGGGAGGCATCGCGTGCCGTGCATTTTATCCTTCAGCCAGCTCCGGACATTAGAAGGAAATTACAGAAAATTTGGAGGCCAGACCCCAGACCGTGCTGTTGACCTTGGCAGAGGAGGCTTTTAAAGTCTTCAATAACAGGCAGGACAGAGATGGCAGATGAGAAGAGGAGACTGACCAAAACAGCACAGCTTCTGGCTGCCCTAATTCATCCACCACCTGAGGGTGACCCTAGGAGGCCCAGGAGACCAACCAATCGAAGACAGCCAACCCTGGATGGAGCCAATGTGCATACAGCAGGACAGAGAGTCACTGGAAGAGAGGCTGCCCTGACCTCCCTAAAACAAGACAGCCGGCAGGCAACCCTGGCCAGTCCCCACTCCTCACCAAGCTTTCAGATGAGATTGATAGACACCGCCTGACAGCACCCTGGCTCCGACTGCAGTACACTCCATCATCATCACACCACGGAGCCTCAGGTCACCCTCGATGTGGCAGGTAGGAAAACTGAGTTCCTTGTGGACAGCAGAGTCGCCTGCTCTGTCCTGACCCAGCCTATTTGCCCCCTCTCCAATTGCAATTGCAGGGTAGTGGGAATAGACAGGTGTCCTAAGGTAAGAAAATTTACTTTCTCTCTTGCTTGTGAGGCCATGTCTAGGCTTATTTCTCCTCATTTCTGTATGCTCCCCAGAATGTCCTACTCCATTTCTGGGTAGAGACTTATTAAGCAAAATGGGAGCCACTATCTCCCTGGAAGAGGACAGACTGCAGGTAGAGGCAGAGCCAGAACAGGGAATCCACCTGCTGGCACTCTTAAATGGAAAGGAACTTGAAAGCCAAAACATACCCAAAGAAAGCAAGGATCATGTCACCCCTTCCCTATGGGACACTTTAGTCCAAGGACAGGCTAATAAAGTTCCCCCAGCAAAGACAGACCTGAAGCCTGGGATGGGCTACCCATGGAAGAAATCGTACCTCCTAAAACCTGTGGCACTGAACGGGGTTCAGCCATTACTCCACAAGCTCCTATAGCAAGGGCTAAACCCTGCCAGTCCCCAGGCAACACCTCGGTCCTCCCTGTTAAAAAGCCTAATGGAGAATATCAGTTTGTGTAGGACTTGAAGCGGGGTAATGAGGTAGTCATTCCCATTCACCCCACATTGGTACCAAGCTTGTCTGTGCTCAGATACCTGGAGATGCTCAGTTTTTCACTCTACTACACTTCAAGGACGCTTTCTTTTGTGTAGCCCTCTCCACCCAGAATCCCTGTATCTTTTTGCTTTGAATGGAGAAATCCCTGATACCCAGAAAGTCACACAGTACACATGGACTGTGCTTCCCCAGGGCTTCCGGGAAGGCCCTCACCTTTCTGGGAATGCAGGGAGCTAAGCCTACAGAATGGGACTTTATTACAATATGTGGATGACTTGTTCATTGTCAGATGGCAGGATTCAGATTTTAATATCATTAAAACCTTGGAATTCCTGGCTGAGCGGTGATACAAGGTCAGCCCCATCCAAGGCCCAGATTTATTTACAGAAGTTCTAATATCTGGGGTTCATTCTGACTCTAGGAGCCCGAACACTAGCTGTGGACTGGAAAAAGCAATCACTTCATTGCTGGTCCCACAAACAAAAAGGCAGCCCCAGGGTTTCTTGAGAATCGTGGACTTCTATTGTATTTGGATTCTAAATTATGGCCTGACAGCTAAAGCCCCACGTGAGACTCTAAAAGGGGACGAAAGAGAGCCCTTGGACTGGGAGAAGAAATGTCAACAATCTTTTGAACCCCTAAAAACTGAGCTGGGTCAAGCCCTCGCCCTTGGACACCCCAACTGAAAAAAACCACTTACCTTGTATGTTTGTGAGAGACTAAGAACAGCTTTGGGAGTCTTAACTCAAAGGTTAGGACCCGTTCAGAAGTCAGTGGCTCATTTTTCAAAACAGATAAATCCAGTTGCAATGCTGGAGGGCAGTGGCAGCCACCGCCCTGCTATTTAGTGAAGCATCTAAGCTGACACGGGGACAATATACAGAAGCTATGACTCCTCACCAGGTTCAGACTGGGTTAGAAGTCAAGGGACACCAAGCTCTCTTATTAGACACCCTGAATATTACTTTCAGGGTATGTCAGACTTTGAACATGGCAACCTCACTCCCAACCACAGATGATGAGGACTCACAGCATCAATGCACAGAGCCCACAGAACACACTCCAGCAGGCCTGGCTTGTGAGATAAGCCTCTGGAGAATGCAAAGACTGAATGATAGCCTGATGGCAGTAGCTTTGTAGAGGGAGACCCAAAAAGCAGGACATGCAGTAGTAAGCCCGAAGGAGACTACAGACACTAAAGCCCTTCCTCCCCAAAACGGCACAAAAAGTGGCACTAGAGAGAGGCCTTAACAGAGCCTCACAACTGGGAGAAAGGGAGGGAGAAAATTTATACACCAACTCAAAGTATACGTTTCTCCTGCTGTGTGCCCATGCAGCCATATGGAAGGAAAAGGGAATGTTAACAGTTAAAAATTCCCCAGGCAAATGTAAGGATCCAATCCAACTTCTCCTGGAAGTGGCACAACTTCCCTGCCAGGTGGCAGTCATTCACTGCAAAGGCCACCAGAGGGACTGGTCTCTCATCAGCCAAGGAAATAGGGCCACAAAACAGGCAGCCTGGTTATAGGAACCCAGCAATGTGTTGGCCTTAATGACAGACCCTACCAACCTTCCTAATCACCTACAACACTCACAAGAGCAAGAGAAAGCTAAGGGGCAGGGGGACCAGGAAAACAGAGCTGGATGCTTCACAGATGGTGACAAATTTTATTCCGGGAACTGACCACTGGACACTTATTAAGTATCTCCATGATGCCACTCATTAAGGGAGAGATGTTTTATGGAATTCTGTCCATAAAATATTCACCAGAAAGACACTGAGAAAAACTGTAAAACAAGTAACCTTCGCCAGTGAATTGTGTGCCTGGAATAATCCCCAAACCCATCCAATTTCCCCCTCTTGACTTAAACTGGTTCAACACAGGGGAACTTATCTGGGAGAAGACTGGCAGGTAGTTTTAACCCAAATGCCTCCAAATCTAGGGTACAAATATCTCCTGGTGTTTGTGGATACTTTTACTGGATGGGTCAAGACTTTCCCTACCCATACAGAAAAAGCAGTAGAAGTCTATCAATCTTCACTAAAGGAAGTAATTCCTCAATTTGGACTCTCCAAGTCCCCTCAGAGTGGTAACAGGCTCTCCTTCATGGCTAAGATTATTCAGAGCCTCTCCACAACCCTAGGAATAGACAATGAACTGGCACCCCAACCATCAGGGAAAGTTAAAATGAACCACACACTTGAGACGACTCTAGCCAAACTCTGTCAGGAGCCGCGCGATCCCTAGGTTAAGATGCTCCCGGTCTTCTTAGGGTCCGCAGGGCCCCTTCGTGCAGACTAAGACTTAGTTCTTCTAAGATGATCTACCAGAGGTTTTTCCCCACCACTGACCTCCTGTTAGGTGAAGAATTACATAAAGAACTACAGTATCAATTTAGGACAGATTCAAAAAGCGATTTCAGAGTACAGAAACAAAATCCTGCCAGTCCCCACTAAGGATGGGAAAACCCCTTTACAAGTTAATCCAGGGAACCAAGTCCTTCTAAAGACTCGAAGGGCAGGCTCCCCGGAGAATCACCCCTTGCCTAAATGGGAGGGCCCTTACTGGGTGACCCTGACCACTCCAACCGCAGCCAAGTCACAAGGAATCACTAGCTGGGTACACCTCTCCCAATCAGAAATGCTTTCTCCTAAATGTTTCCAGACTCGCCCAGAAGGCCCATCTTACTCCTGAACACCTGTGGAAGACCTCAAATTCAGGAGAGCCAATTCATCATCGGAGAAGTAATATGGTTAGAGATCTTGAGTCCAGTACTTTTCCTCATATTACTAATTGTTTTACTATTATTCTGTTGCTTTGCTCAGCCTCCTCCCTCAGGTAAAGACTTCGTTTGTCCCTGCTGGGTATAAAGATGCTACTCTTTACTGTGTTTCTACTCCTCCCCATCAGGGCACAGGGTAGGCTGGACCCACTAAGATGGGAAATGATCTCTCTTGACAACCTTTCCAGCATTACAGCTTCAGGTCATAATTTGTCCAACTGCTGGCTGTGCTACCATCATCCCCAGGCTCAGAGGAGCTGCCTCTTGCATTCCCTAAAAGCTCAACTACCAACTTCACAAAGGAGGTATGGAAACCTAAAATAACCTCTGTACCTCTTATTGTGGACCTAAGTGTCTCCCTTTCTTTGAATGTATAAACCTCATTGGGCTGCTAAATGCTTTGGTCACCAAAAAGGGTGGAAAACAGGGAAGCTAGACCACCTACTTTGGAATCCCACCGGGTTTTCTCTTAGCAGTAAAGAAAAACCCTAATCAAACTTGGGTTCAGGAAGGCTATCTTCTCCCCCATGCCAAAACAGTCATACCTCTCGCCAAAGCTTAGCTACTCACCTGAACTCCTCTTGCCTTGTGTAAGTTTGTGCACCCATGGGGTATTCTGTTCCTTTGTGGACACCCAGACTGCCATCTGACCAACAGCTACCCCTCAGCCAATTTCACCTCTCCGTTACTTGCACTAGCGTGCCCTTGTGTGGATAACGTACAACGCAACGAGGAATGCACGTTAGGTACTTTAAGTCCCAGTGGAGTAACAGTTCATAATATCACACACGTGACATCTAAAAGGGCAATAGGGCTAATTTTGGCGGGAGTTGGAACAGCCCCTTGGGGTGGCTCTGCCCCTTAGCAGCCCCTTGGGATGGCTTTGCATACTGTGAGGCGGCTTTGAGAAACCTTCAAACGCTTGAAACACTGGCAACTAGTAGAGGCAGAGCCATAAAAGGACGTCAAGCCTCCCTGCACTCCCTAGCCAATGCTGTCTTAGACAACAGATTTGCCCTGGACTATCTTCTCGCTGAACAAGGGCGGGTATGCGCAGTAATAAACCACATCTATTGTTCTTACATTAACAGTTCAGGATTGGTTAAACTGCAAGTTCAAAAGATTTACCAAGACCAGGCACAATGGCTCATGCCTGTAATCCCAGCACTTTGGCAGGCCAAGGTGGGTGGATCGTTTGAGCCTAGGAGTTCGAGACCAGCCTGGGCAACATGGCAAAACCCCATCTCTACAAACTTACAAAAAAAGAAAAAAAATTAGGTAGTCTTGGTGGCATGTGCCTTTATTCCCAGCTACTCCGGAGGCTGAGGTGGGAGAATCACCTGAGCCCATAAGGTTGAGGCTGCAGTGAGCCATGGTGGCACCACTGCACTCCTATCTGGATGACAGTGTGAGACTCTGTCTCCAAAACAAAATAAAAGTAAAGATTTACCAAGAGGCTACCTGGCTACATAATCTCAGTAACTCTACTGCTCAAACCATCTGGGGCTCCATCAGTGCATACCTACAAAGTATGACATGGTTTTTACCTTTCTTCGGACCCTAAGTGGTCATTTAATTGCTATTACTTTGGGGGTATTGTGTTTTTAACCTTTTGGTAAAGTTTGTGTCTTTCAGGTTTCAATCGCTCCAAGTCAAGCTAATGATGGCCCAAGGATTCCAACCCATACCATCCCAGGAGCACCCCAGTCCCTACAGGTCTTTAGGACAGTCAATGAGAGATTTCCCCACCCCCCAAAGTGAGGCAAGGACGACATCCCTGTTCAGCAGGAAGTAGCTTCAGAAGATGAGATCTTCAGCCCTTTCTCCTTAAGAATAGAGGGTGAAATCTCTCAGGGGGAACTAAAGATAGAACAGGAGTGGAATGGGGTTGCTTCTTCATAATATTTAACCATGCCTTCTACTTAAAGTTCCAGGAACTGGCCTTAGGAAATCTAAATATGAAACCAAGGTTATGGAGTGTCCCACCTCAGGAAGGAACACTGAACAAATGATTGACAGTCTTCTTCCCGCCAGCCAGACCACCAAGTGGCCCATCAATCAAGATAACCAACGCAACCAGATACGCTGACCCACATCCCCTACCCCTCACGTGCTTTGCCCGGCCCAGCCTGCATACCTTACTCATGATGTCAATTCCCACGCTTCGCTAATAAAAACATCCCTGCAAGCCTCTTCAGGGAGCCAATAAGACAGTCCTTGAGCCTCTGCTGTCTCCCTAGTGCCTGAGTACAAGCCCCAAAAACAAAAACCTTGTCTGGGAAGTCTGGTTGGCCTCGTGTTAATTTTAATTACATGGGGAGCCATAGAGCCTGTGATCTGTAATAAGGAAATGTATATTGCATTTTGCAGACTGTACAACATGCTGGAATGAGTGCCAGGGCAAAAGAAAGTTGGTGGGGGGCAGTGAATGGAAGGCAACACCCTAAAGTGAAGTCTCTGGAATTCAGATCTGCCATCTCTTGAGAGCTAGATCTGAATTCTAGCTGGCTCTTGTTCTTCTGGCCACACCACACTTACTTGATACTGTGCAGCTTTCTTGTGACGATCATTGGAAAGTCAACCTCAAAATATTTACTTGGGAGAAGATCTTCATCCTGGGGAAAAACACACAATACTTTTTACCTCTTTACTCTTACATGTGCTGATCATCTTCCACATATCAAGCACTAGGCACCTAAGAGCAATACAGTGTTTAAGGATTTTAAAACAGGTGACTGATATGGGCAGACATGTTTTTCAAATTACTCATGAATAGATTTGAGGGAAGCAAGTACAGATGAAGGTAAAAGTTAAGACGCCAGAGGAGTTAGCCAGATAAGAAGGTAAGGTCCAGGAAGGAGCCTGAGCTAGGAGGTGGCAGCTGGGATGGTGGGGAAAGCTCAGAGGCACTTTGGAAGTAGAATATACTCCGTATTTTCAAAAGGCAGCTTGAGGCCAGGTGCAGTGGCTCACGACTGTAATCTCAACACTTCAGAAGGCTGAGGCAGGAGGATCGCTTGAGGCCAGGAGTTTGAGGCCGGGAGTTTGAGGCCAGCCTGGGCAACACAGCGAGACCCTGTCCATACAAAAAAAATAAAAAGTTTAAACGATGTAACAACAACAAAAAAGTCAGCTTGAGCTCTATTAGGAGGGTCAGGAAATCAATGTAGTAGGTTTTGATGAGCATTAATTTTTGGATGAAACAGGTTAAAACAGCTAGTATCAAAAGCATCACATATATTAAGGGTATTATTTTCTGATACATTTTTTTTTCTTTTTTTGAGATGGAGTCTCACTCTGTCACCCAGGCTGGAGTGCAGTGACACAATCTCAGCTCACTGCAACCTCCACTTAGTGGGTTCAAGTGATTCTCCTGCCTCAGCCTCCAGAGTAGCTGGGATTACAGGTGCCCAGCCTCTGATACATTTTTCTCTGTGACAGTGAAGTATGGTAGATTAAAGAACAGGCACTCTTGGAGCTGGAGGGGCTCCACCACTTATATGCTGTAAGGTCTTGGGAAAGTCAGTAAACTCACTGGGCCAGGATTTACTTGTTTGAAAAGTGAAGAAGCTGGGTACCGTGGCTCACGCCTGTAATCCCAGCACTTTGGGAGGCTGAGGCAAGTGGATCACAACGTCAAGAAATCGAGACCATCCTGGCCAACATGATGGGGGTGAAACCCCATCTCTACTAAAAATACAAAAAGTAGCTACTCGGGAGGCTGAGGCAGGAGAATCACTTGAACCCGGGAGGCGGAGGTTGCAGTGAGCTGCGATTATGCTACTGCACTCCAGCCTGGATGACAGAGCGAGACTCCATCTCAAAGATAAAAAAAAAAGAAAAGTGAAGAAAATGCTAACACTTCATGGGGTTGTGAGGATTAATGAAGCAATACATGTGGGGCTCACAGGAAAGGGCCTGATCTTAGTAAAATGACCACACAGGGATCCAAAGAGCCTATGAGCTATAACAGTAAGAGAAGGTATATTGTGTTTTCAATACTGTAAAATGTGCTGGAAAGAAGGTCCCAGGGCAAGAAGGAAAGTGGGGCGGGGATCAAAGGAAAGCAGCACCCTAAAATGAGGTCTCTAGCATTCATATCAACACTGTGTGTGCCTTTATTACAGACACAGGTACAGAGATAGGGGCCCTGGCTCGGGATGTAACATTTCTTCTTGTGGCCTGCAGTCAAACAAATATGAAAGACACACATACTCACACAACCACAGACACACACACACACACACACACACACACGCACACACAGCCCTGGGTCACCTGGCTTGCTTGGTAGCTACACCCTCCCTACCCAGTCACGCGCACATCATCCTATCATCCTAGTGTTCTCTCCGTGCCCTCTTCGCCATCCAGCCACCCAGTACCTCAGCCCTGCTGATGCCTCTGGAATCCCTCCACTCCTCCTGAGCTCTATCACCTCCAACCCAGACTGTCCCAGCGCCGCCTCTGGTGTCTCAAAGCTGCACGCTGCTGTGCACTGCACTAGCCACTGCAGGTGGCCTTCAGCAGCTCTGCACAGTGCTAAAACTCAGCAAGAAACAAGGCATTCCACGGCCTGGCCCATCTGCCCAGCCTCTCCCCCTCTCCCCGTCACCACTTATCCCAGAAATACAGAACTACTTTTTTAAAACAAAGACGACTGCTGACATCCAGAACCTGGTGATGGCTTCGCTGGTAAGAGGACGGGATGGAGGAAAAGGAAAGGCAGGGCGACACCTTGTTTCTGACTGGAGCAACTGGGCAGGTAAGAGAACCATTCATGGAGACAGTAACAGGAGATGGAGCACAAGTATGGAGGGATAGATGAATCCCAGGGGATGAGTGGGGGATAGCAGACCTCCTGTGGACAGCACGATGGGGGCAGAAATCACCTGCAACCATATCCTAGTAGATAAGTAACCCTTAACAGCAAACATCAGGGCTGAAAGATACAGCACCCTCCCATATACAGACCAGTCCTCTGCTGGAATCCCAGAGGACCCAATCTGGGCTTTATCTTTTTTTTTTTTCTTTTTGAGATGGAGTCTTGCTCTATCACCTAGGCTGGAGTGCAGTGGCGCGATCTTGGCTCACTGCAAGCTCCGCCACCTGGGTTCACACCATTCTCCTGCCTCAGCCTCCCGAGTAGCTGGGACTACAGGCGCCCGTCACCTCGCCCGGCTAATTTTTTTGTATTTTTAGTAGAGACGGGGTTTCACCATGTTAGCCAGGATGGTCTCAATCTCCTGACCTCGTGATCCACCCGCCTCGGCCTCCCAAAGTGCTGGGATTACAGGCCTGAGCCACCGCGCCCAGCCGGCTTCATCTTTTTTTTAAAAAAAAGGAGGGCCAAGTTCAATGGCTCATATCTGTAATCCCAGCACTTTGGGAGGCCGAGGCAGGAGGACTGCTTGAGTCCAGGAGTTCAAGACCAGCCTGGGCAACACAGCAAGACCCTATCTCTACCAAAAATACAAATTAGCCAGGCATGGTGGCTTGCACCTGTAGTCCCCAGCTACTCAGAAGGCTGAGTTAGGAAGCTCGCTTGAGCCTGGGAGGAGGAGGCTGCGGTGGGCTGAGATTGCATCACTGCACTCCAGCCTGGGAGACAGTGCCAGATTCTGTCACAAAAGCCATCCCAGGAGACCTGGGCTCCTGAATCTGAGCTGATCACACTTAGAGGTACAGTCCATGCTTGCCGGGTAGGGTTATGCAGAAGCTATTTCAAGATACTTGAGGGGGGCCACGTGCGGTGGCTCACGCCCATAATCTCAGCACTTTGGGAGGCCAAGACGGGTGGATCACCTGAGGTCAGGAGTTCGAACTAGCCTGGCCAACAGAGTGAAACCCCATCTCTACTAAAAATACAAAATATTAGCTGGGCGTGGTAGTGGGTGCCTGTAATCCTAGCTACTCGGGAGGCTGAGGCAGGAGAATTGCTTGAACCCGGGAGGCAGAGGTTGCAGTGAGCTGAGATCACACCATTGCACTCCAACCTGGGCAACAAGAGCAAAACTCTGTCTCTCAAAAAAAAAAAAAAAAAAAAAAGCTACTTGAGGGATATGGGTAGAGGGGAAATGGAAATAACTTTCCCTAGGAATTTCAATTTCTACAACAACACCTTTTAAGAATTTTTGCTCACAGTGTATGGGAAGTTAAGGATCACCTAAAATTCCAGAAGACAACAAGAACATTTTCTTGGTGCTTACAAAAAAAAAAAAAGCATATGAATGAAAGATAGCATACTGCCCCGCAGCTCTTACAGGCCTTCTTCCTTTTTAAAGAGCCTTCCCACGCATTAGCCCTCCCAAACCTTGTAAAACTTCTGAATAAGAGGTCAGAGCAGAGAAAGCTTACAAAAGGCACACGTGGACCTCTTTAAAAAGATATCCTGCCAGTGTGGTGACTCACATCTGTAATCCCAGCACTTTAGGAGGCTGAGGCTGGTGGATCACTTGAGGCCAGGAGTTCAAGACCAGCCTGGCCAACACGGTAAAACCCCATCTCTACAAAATAGCCAGGCACGGTGGTGCGCATCTGTAATCCCAGTTATTCGGGAGGCTGAGGCAGGAGAATCGCTTGAACCTTGGAGGCAGAGGTTGCAGTGAGCGGAGATCACACCACTGCACTCCAGCCTGGGAAACAGAGTGAGACTCTGATTGGTTGACGGGTGCAGCAAACCACCATGGCATGTGCGTACCTATGTAACAAACGTGCACGTTCTGCACATGTACCCCAGAACTTAAAGTATAATGAAAAAAAAAAAAGATAGATCCTGTTTCTTGAGAAGGGGGCAAAATGACTGTGTGTGACAAGTGATGCTTCAACTTCTTATTCTGGGATTCTTGATGGCCCTTTTGACATTTCACCCCAAATAGCCTGCATGAAACTGACTGGAATGGAAGACACCAAGACTGGGAACAGCTGCCACAGGGCAGGAGGAATGGGGCACCCAAAGAGGACTCAACATGGCTGACCACCTCACAGACTGCCAAAATTGACTCTGCTTCCCTCCACAGGGAGATGGAGAGAAGTAGGTTGTACGAATCCTTTGGTTCTACGGAAACAGAATTCCGGAGACACCAAGAAATGGAGACCCCTTAAAGCTTTTCACTCACCCATTATTCCTTTTTTTTTTTGTTTTTGAGACAAGGTCTCGCTTGGACACCCAGGCTGGAGTGCAATGGCGCAATCTTGGCTCACTGCAGTCTCAACCTCTGGGACTCAGGTAATCCTCCCACCTCTGCTTCCCAAGTAGCTGGGACCACAGGTGTGCACCACCATGCCTGGCTAATTTTTTTTGTGTGTGTGTAGAGATGGGGTTTTGCCATGATGCCCAGGCTGGTCTCAAACTCCTGAGCTCAAGCAATTCACCCACCTCGGCATCTCAAAGTACTGGGATTACAGGCGTGACCAACTGCACCTGGCCCCTTTATTCCTTTTTTGTGACAAGACTAACTCTTCTTTGTCCTGTTCCTGCTCACTGCCAGCAGATGGGAGTCTTTAACTGTACAGTCTTGGGCTCCTGAGATTTTATGGAACAAGCTCACACCTATGACTCACAGCTAAACTTCTGCTGGTGCAACCTAGGAAGCATTCCGGCTGGAAGGTGCATGAGACACAAAGACCCACCGACAATGTTTTTGCTACGCTTTTAGAGACACGCACATACCTCTGAAACAGAGATTGGCAAACTGCTTCTGTAAAGAGCCAGAAAGTAAATATTTTAGCCTTTGCAGGCCAGATGGTCTCTGTTGTAACTACTCAACTCTGCTGTTATAATTGTCATATGGCTGCTGAAGCACAATATGCAAACAAATGGGAGTGGCTGTCTTCCAATAAAACTTTATTTACAAAAACAAGCTGTGGGCCAGATTTGGCCCTGGGCTACAGTTTGTAACACCTGCTCTATAAAAGCAAACAAATGTAATATATATACATATTTATATTTATATTTTAAAAGAAACTTCAGACCAAAAAAAAGGCCTTCAGCCCAATATAATTACCAATCAAAACCAAAACATTTCCACAAAGAACTTTCAGACACTATACAGTCTTCCTTCCTCACTACTGACTGACTGCCTTCTTCTTAGGAGGGGTACATAAGCCTCAGGGTACTTTGCTCAAAAATAAGAGGCTCAGATTTATTAATTATTAATCCACCTACAAGACAGGAGAAAAAAAAAAAACAAAATGCGAGACAAATCAAAGGGGTCTCAGGTCCAGTGGCAGGATCTCTCCAGCGGCCTCTGTTAACACTGACATAGCACATTCTCTCTCACTGTACTGTGCTCTGGTTCCTCATTACAAAAACACAATAGGTCAGCCTGGCATAGTGGCTCATACCTGTAATCTCAGCACTTTGGGAGGCTAAGGCAGGTGGATCACTTGAGGCCAGGAGTTTGAGACCAGCCTGGCCAACACAGTGAAATGCTAGCTCTACTAAAAATACCAAAATTAGCCGTGCGTGGAGGTGAATGCCTGTAATCCCAACTACTAGGGAGGCTAAGACAGGAGAATCGCTTCAACCCGGGAGGTGGAGGTTGCCGTGAGCCAAATCACACCACGGCATTCCAGCCTGGGCGAGAGAGTGAGTAAGACTCTGTCTCAAAAACAATGACAGAAGGCCGGGCGGTGGCTCAAGCCTGTAATCCCAGCACTTTGGGAGGCTGAGACGGGCGGATCACGAGGTCAGGAGATCGAGACCATCCTGGCTAACATGGTGAAACCCCGTCTCTACTAAAAAATACAAAAAACTAGCTGGGCGAGGTGGCAGGCGCCTGTAGTCCCAGCTTACTCGGGAGGCTGAGGCAGGAGAATGGCGTAAACCCCGGAGGCGGAGCTTGCAGTGAGCTGAGATCCGGCCACTACACTCCAGCCTGGGCGACAGAGCAAGACTCCGTCTCAAAAAAAAAACAATGACAGAAAAACAAAGACACAACAGATCTACAGAAAAGGGAAGGTCACCCTCCTGAAAAACCACAGAGGCTGTGTGCAGGGGAAAGAGGAAGAAATGTGGAGTTTAATGGGCAGATTCCAATGCTTGATCCCTGCCCCAGAGCCTCTGGCTGCAGGATCCTGGAAGACAATCTTGCAGTCCCATTTCCTTCATCTGTGTAAAATACCCTTACAGAGTTCTCAAGTTAATTCATGAGGTCACGTATGTAAAAACACTTCATAATGTTAGTGATTATATCTTGAGATGAGAATGTAGAGGCAAACAAATACCTATACTCTGTTGAGGTCACTGATTTCTCACTTTAGTAAGAGAAGGGTTGACAGCTCTGATGACCAAAGACCTTCATATCAGGTAAACTGATTAGGGACAAAACAGATAAGCACGTCTTGGTCAACATCCGCAAAAAATCTGGAGAAACGCACGTACCCATTACTGTCACCTGACGGACCTGACAGAACCAAGCAAAATCTGTACAAACCTACAAAAAAAAAAAAAAAAAGGCAATTAGTGAGGACTTTTTTAAAGACAAAGTCTCACTCTGTCACCCAGGCTGGAGTGCAACGGCACAATCTCGACTCATTGCAACCACCGTTCTCCTGGGTTCAAGCAATTCTGCCTCAGCCTCCCAAGTAGCTGGGATTACAGGTGCCCACCACCACACCCAGCTAATTTCTGTATTTTTAATAGAGACAGGGTTTCACCATGTTGACCACGCTGGTCTCTGACTCCTGACCTCAAGTGATCTGCCCACTTCAGCCTCCCAAAGTGCTGGGATTACAGGCGTGAGCCACCATGCCTGGCCAATCAGTGAGGACTTTGTAGGGAAACGGTTTGGCTATAAAAACTAAGCCCAGGAGGCCAGGCACAGTGGCTCACACCTGTAATCCTAGCACTTTGGGAGGCCAAGGTGGGCAGATCACAAGGTCAGGAGATTGTGACCAGCCTGGCCAACACGGTGAAACCCCATCTCTACTAAAAATACAAAAATTAGCCAGGCGTGGTGGCGTGCACCTGTAGTCCAAGCTATTCAGGAGGATAAGGCAGAAAAATCGCTTGAAGCCGGGAGGTGGAGGCTGCAGTGAGCTGAGATTGCGCCACTGCACTCCAGCCTGGGCAACAGAGCAAGACTGTCTCAAAAAAAAAAAAAAACTAAGCCCAGGAGTCAAAGACCACACTCTAGTTTTCTCTCCTTGTGAGAATGTAATTAGACCTGCATTCATACTCTAATAGAGCAGTTAAGAGACCAAATCAGAAAAAGACTACAAAATGGCTTTGCAACATATTATCATCACCCAGCCATACAAATCTCCAAATTTTAACCAAGATGCCATTATCCTGACAAAATCTTAGTTACTGTCAAAATTACAAATGTAGGCTGGGCGCAGTGGCTAATGCCTGTAATCTCAGCACTTTGAGAGGCTGAGGCAGGAGGATTGCTTGAGGCCAGGAGTTCAGGACCAGCCTGGGCAACATAGTGAGACCACTGTCTCTACAAAAAAACTTAAAAATCAGCCAGATATGGTGCTGCATGCCTGTGGTCCCAGCTACATGGGAGGATCGCTTAAGCCCAGGAGTTCGAGGCTGCAATGAGCCATGATTGTGCCACTGCATTCCACCCTGGGTGATGGGGTAAGACTCTGGCTCAAAAAAAAAAAGTTATAAATGCATGCATGGGCTTTCCATTCCAGCAATTCTACTGGTGGAATTTTTCCTCCTGACATATTTCTACTCATACTGAGAGAAATATAAGGGTTTTTATTATAGCTCCATTTGTAACAACAATTAGAGACAACCTAAAATATCTGTCTCTAGGGCCCTGGTGAGACAGTCGTAGGGGCATCTAGGCAGATGGGACAGGGGTGGGAGACAAGCTTTTGCTGCAGAACTTTTAATATATTTTTAAATTTCGAATTATGTGAAACTCTTCCAAAAATGAAATCTAAACACTTGGAGAGGGAGGAGGGGAGTTTGAACATACCTTTAATCTCCAGAAGGTGGTATCCATGCCTGCCCCAAGGTTGATAATTTGACAATGACATTCTGTCTTCCGTAGAAACGCCTTTATAAGCTGACTGACACCATGGACTCGAGCAAAATATCCTGGGGGGGGGGGGGGGGGGCACAGAAACAAGCTATCACACAGTGATCACAGAAATTATCCCTGCAAAGCCCATCCCAGCAGAAGAGCAAAACAGAACGCATGCACCCTTCTGCAGTGTCACAGGTTAATCTGCAGACTCTATGGGAGAAATGGCAACTTTCAAAATCTTTTTTGTTGTTGTTGTTGTTTTTGTTAAAGGCATCTGAACCAAGGTAAGTACAATCTATTTCATGAAGCAATTAACTGCCTTTGAAAAAATGAGCTATATTTTTATATATGAAAAATAAGTGTTTTACTTTGAAATGTCTGAAGTCCATCTTGGAAATGTGCCTTTCATGGCTATACTGAAAGCTACTCTGGACTCAGGTAAACCTGAAAATTGTGAGATCACATGAAAAATAATATTATGGGTCAGGAAACTGAGCAGATGAATGTTAACACAAAGGAAGCTATATTTGTTATCCTGTTCCCTTCACCTCCACCCTGAATGGGTTAGTCTCTATGTAAAATGGGGGTCACAGAGAAGACCAGCAAATTGCTGCCTAATAAAATAGCTTGCTACTAAAAACACAAAAATGAGCCAGGCACGGTGGTGCACAACTGTAATCCCAGCTTCTTGGGAGGATGGATCACAAGAATTGCTTGAACCCAGGAGGCAGAGGTTGCAGTGGCCCAAGATTGCGCCACTGTTAAGTTTTCGGGTGGAGGGTTGGGGAAAAGGAGATGGGAAATAAAGAAGAAAAGACCACAAGGTCTGTCTGTGCTCTAAAACTCTGCTGCTCAAAGTATATGCATGGCTGTTAACAGTATGTGACTATTTTAAGAAAAAAACCTCATAGCATTTAGAAACTTTATTACAATTTGACAGAAAAATTTCAAGCCTGTTCAATCTACTACTAAATGATTTGGAATTATACATTGTATGTCATTTTCATTTTATTTTTCTAGATCATTTCTATTGTATTTTACAGAGCTATCATCCGTGATGGATTGGACATTGGGGGAAAAATGTCCTCACCATACACCATTTAGGAGGCACTCCAATTTGGCTGCATTCTAAAGGTTCAAATCCAGGGTACAAGAGAGGGGTGCTGCCAGGGCGTGGGGTGGGGGTCTTTGCCTGTGCATTTATTAGGAAATCTGCCTCAAAAGCAGGGGAGGGAATGCAAAATAAAATTGCACGTCCTTGTTTTCAGAAACCACCACTTCAAAATTTCTTGGCATTTCTTATAGAACCCACCTACAGGATCCAACTTGAGGGCCAAGATTCCCTGCACACACAAGAATTATGGTCATTTGGTCAATTTCTCAATCTGGCTGAGAATAAGGTAGGCTCCCATCTCAAAGCCTTTGACTTCATTGATGGAAATTATTTGCAGAGCCTAATAGTGTCTTAACACTAAAATAAGGCAACAAAAAGTAATTCTCCATCTCTTCCCTCTCAGGCTTTACACTGCTAAGCCAGAAAGGAGCTGAATGACTACCTTTCCTGCATACTCTGCTGTCTGGGAAAGAGCAACTGGGGACTTAACACATTCAGGCTGCTGCCAATCAAACGTTGCACATGGCACGTGCATACCCAGATAGAGACTTCTCTTTATGCTCCGGAGCTTCTAAGGGGCAGGCATCCAAAACAATATTCTAGTTATGTTCTGGAACAAGTTGCCTGCTGGTGCAAGCTTCAAAATAAATCAATACTTAAATGGCCAACCCTATGCATACTGTGAGCTGGGGAGGAAAATAAATCTACTGAAGACTCTTTTTTCTTGAGACAGGGTCTCACTCTGTCACCCAGGATGGAATGCAGTGGTACAATCTTGGCTCACTGCAGCTTCGATTGCCTGAGCTCCAGTGATCTTCCCACCTCAGCCTCCCAAGTAGCTGGGACTACAGGTACATGCCACCACACCTGGCTAATTTTTTTTTAATTTTTTGTAGAGACAGGGTTTCACCATGTTGCCCAGGCTGGTCTTGAACTCCCGAGCTCAAGTGATCTACTTGCCTCAGCCTCCCAAAGTGTTAGGATTGCAGATGTGCGCCACCACACCCAACTCTGTTGAAGAATCTTTTTTTTTTTTTTTTTTTTTTGAGATGGAGTCTTGCTCTGTTGCCCAGGCTGGAGTGCAGTGGCGCACTTCCGGGTTCACGCCATTCTTCTGCCTCAGCTTCCTGAGTAGCTGGGACTACAGGTGCCTGCCACCACGCCTGGCTAATTTTTTGTATTTTTAGTAGAGATGGGGTTTCACTGTGTTAGCCAGGATGGTCTTGATCTCCTGACCTCGTGACCTGCCCACCTCGGCTTCCCAAAGTGCTGGGATTACAGGGGTGAGCCACCACACCCAGCCCTGTTGAAGAATCTTAAGGGCCAAATCTCCTAAGCCTAGGCCTACTGCTGTCAGCACCTCTGAGCCCTCCCTCATATGAGAATTAGCAGGTCTCACAACACTTTCCCTCCCGCCCACAGTGGGGAACGTCAACAAAGCTGTAAAAGACCCACGTCCTCTAGACTTACAACCCTCAAGCTGTGCGACTGGGCAGATATCCTCAATTTCCATCCTTAGGGAAGATTCATATACACAGACAAGAGGCGTGAAAACTAAGATATGCTCAGCCTGAAATATACAAAAGCCTTTGGAATGTCTCCTTATAGACACCGGGTTATAGAAGAACCCAATTAAATCCACGTAATTAGTCCACACACCTAGATGAGCCATAGGCAACCAACCAACCAGAGGAAAACTCTGATGTAAACTCTGAGAGACTGTCCTCCTCATAACTGTACTATAAAGCAGTTTCTCCGTATTTATCCAATTAGAGTAGGAATACACATGTGAAAAATAAAGCTTTATGTATTTTTTTAATTGGGGAAAAAAAGCGATTACTGATAGGGGCAGTTTACAGTGAAAGATATTTAAATGGGCTTCGAACATATGAAAATGATCCTCAACGTTACCTATAAATAGGAGAAATATTTCTAAAATTGCAGTAAGACACCATTTTTCACATGACAGATTAACAAAGATTAGTACTTTTTTTTCCAATTCGTCACATTTAATAAAATTTCAAAAACTCTCATGATTTTAAAGTGGAAGTAGATATTGTGTTCTTCTTTTTTTTCTAAGTTCCAGGATACATGTGCAGAATGTGCAGCTCCGTTACCTAGGCATACATATGCCATGGTGGTTTGCTGCACCCATCAACTTGTCATCTAGATTTTAAGCCCCGAATGCACTAGGTATTTATCCTAATGCTCTCCTCCTTCCCCTTGCCCCTCACCCCGACAGGCCCCAGTGTGTGATGTTCCCCTCCCTGTGTCCATGTGTTCTCACTGCTCAACTCCCATTTATGAGTAAGAACATGCAGTGTTTGGTTTTCTGTTCCTCTGTTCGTTTGCTAAGAATGATGGCTTCCGGCTTCATCCATGTCCTTGCAAAAGAAATGATCTCATTCCTTTTTAAGGCTGCAAACAAGTTTTATAACACACCATGTTGGTGAGGATCTGGTGAAATGAGCACTTTTGCGCACAGCTGGAAAGGGAGCAGATCACAACTCCCTTCAAGAATGAACCCCTAAAACCTTAGGCAGCTGATGAGGTGCTGTTGGGCAGGGAGATGATCGCTTGCCTCTGTTGATTTCGGGGGCCTTCCTCTCTTTAGACAGTCTCACAAAGTGCTGGATGTAAGGGTCATGCCAGTAGCCAATGCTTACTGCAAACCTGGAAGGGAGGAAAAAGGAGGAAGGTGAGTAGAGATGGAGTAGGTTCAGGCCAAGGTCCACTGTCAAGTTCCCAGAAACCAGGTCAAGGAACTCGACAAAAACCAACCATCCACCTCAAAAGGCCAAGTGCACGTTTAGTGCCCTGTTACACATGTGAAGACGCAGCCATCCATACATCTTTATGTTCACATTACACCACCCATCACACTGCCCACAGTGGACCTTCTCACTCCCTTTCCTCATATTGCTAATTCACTGCCCAGGACCCTACATAGCAAATAACCTCACTTCATGTTTCATAAAGAAGATGTGCAGCCATTTATTCCCTCCGCAAACTCATGGCCACAGTTAGTCAGTTAATTCCACTAAATGAAAAGGCCCGTGCCCAGAGGAAGGCAGACTCAGAAACACTTGACAAACAGCATGAATTAACCCAAGTGTTTCTCCTGACTCTGTATTAGGTGCCGTCCTCTTACTCCCCTTGGAGATGTCAGAGTGGGGAAACCAGGAACAAATGAACACAGCAAACACGAACAAAATAATGTGGAAAATGCCACAGGAGCCTTAATTCTCTCTACCCAGTCTATACTACACGGAGTTAAGGCTTCGTTTAGCACAGGAAGCCTTCTTGCAACCATGAGAACCAACTTTAGGACGACTGAGGAGTCATGAAAAGAACTTGGATCCTGAAGGCCATGCTCAGCTGCTCTGGGCCTGCGAACTGCTCTACCTCTGAACATCAATTTTGTGAGATAGTATGTGTCTTCACCCTTTTAACCAATGTGAGTCAGGCTTCTGTTACTTGCAGCCCAAAGCATCCTAGTGATACCCTGAGTAATACCCCCATTTCTTCTTGCCTGCTAAGTAAGGTGAAATGTAGGGTATGGGTGTGTCATGTCTCTGAGCTTCTAGAAGCAGATCATATAGCTTCAAATCTACGACTAAGGCTTACCTCTGGCCTGACTACAGTAAGTGTTGAATTCTGCACAATCTCCAACCTCTTTCATGCACAGGCATCCAAAAAGAAGCACATGTTCAGCTGCTCCACGCAGCAACTCACCACAGAAACGTGCAAAACATTCACTAAAGGACACGATCTGTTATACAAGCCCAGACTGTCCAAGGAAAACAGCATACCCACACAGTTTTATAACAGCATACTTTAAAAATGTTTTCTAACAGTCATGACCCATTAATACAACAAAATCAATTTGTTTGTAAATCTGCATTTTTTTTAAATGTCGAACAAAGTAAAATAAAAAGTAGGATGCATTACATATAGTAAGGATTAAGACATTCATGACACTTACTCCCGGCTTCAAGTGATTCTCCAACCTCTGCCTCCGAAGGTGCTGAGATTACAGGTGTGAGTCACCGTGCCCAGCCTACTTCTGTTTCAAGTGTGTGGTGAGGGTGTAAGTGCAATGAAAAACATATTTTCTCAGTGTGGTTGGCAGTTTGGGAAACGCTGATTTCAAAGAAATCATATAGTGTCATCTAGTGGTAAAAGCCACATCTGCAGCTGAAACAAGAATGACAGCCCAGCAACCCACAGATGAGAATACCCATCCCACAGTTTTAAGGATTGGAAGGGACCTTAGAAATGATCTCATCAACCCTAACATCCAGTGCAAGAACCAATGCAACAACAAGTCACTGCTTGACTACTTCCCCAAGGAAGGCACCCACCCCACTGCTAAGCAGCTCTGTTGAAAAGCTGATCAATTTGCCTCCCTCTGGAAGCCGTAGCTTGTTGGACTCTTGGACAATAAAGAGCAGGTTCTATCCTCTCACCTCTGGATTCTTCACACTATTCAATACTGAAGTTTAGTCAAGGAACATGTGGGTGTCTGCCAAGTGCTAGGCACTGCGGGTACAGCAGTAAACAGGGAGAGAAAGGAGAGAGAAAGATAATTACAAGATGATGAGGAATGAAGGCTGTGACTCATAGAGAGGATGAAGGCGACAGGGGAAGGCCTCTCTCAGAAGGGGATGGCCGTGGCGAGCCCTGGAGAATGGAAAAGTCAGGTGTCCAAAAGGCATTCCAGACAGGAGGAAGGGCAGGCAGAAAGGCTCGGGGAACACACCTGAGCCTCCAGTACAGAGAGGAGGCAGGGAGGCCGGAGAACAGTAAGAAACTGGAGAGGAGGCCAGAGGGAGAAGCAGGCTCAGGAGGCAGGGCCTGGCGGGCATCTGGGACTGACCTCAAGAGCACCCTGTCCGTGGTCACAGTGGTGCACAGTGCTAGAGAGTGGTGAGATGCATGGGTCCATAATACAAACACACGCAGCCAGCAACTCCCACCGGCTCCTACTTCCTAGTGCCCCTAACACTTTCCTCCTCCCGCTTCGCAAACCCAGGTGACTGCAATGGGTTTCCATGCACCCTAGGAAGAAGGATCTCACTGTCCAGCCTATCAGAGTGGCCAAGATGAAAAGATTTGCCACCCAGTGTCGGGCAGTAAGGAGGAGAGTGCTGTCGGGGGCTGCTGATGGGAGTTCTCAAGGGAGACAAGCAGCAAGTTTCAGGATTTACAGGACATCAGCGGAGAGTAAGTGAATCAACCGCTGAACAAACTGGCAACAAAATTATTATTATTTTTTTTTTTGAGACAGAGTTTTGCTCTTGTGGCCCAGGCTGGAGCGCAACGGCGTGATGTCGGCTCACTGCAACCTCCGCCTCTTCCAGTTTCAAGCGATTCTTCTGCCTCAGTCTTCCAAGTAGCTGGGATTACAGGCGCCTGCCACAACGCCTGGCTAATCTTTGTATTTTTAGTAGAGATGGGGTTTCACCATCTTGGGCAGGCTGGTCTCAAACTCCTGATATCGTGATCCACCCACCTTAGCCTCCCAAAGTGCTGGGATTACAGGCGTGAGCCACCACGCCCAGTCCAACAAAACTATTATTTAATCGAACTTGGCTTTGGAGAGGGATAAGGAAGAGGGCACTCAAGCTGCCAGAACCTTAAACTGGCACAATCATACTGCAAGGCACTGTGATGACAAGTATAAAAGGCCTGAAACACATGCATACACAATGACCACACAATCCCATTTCTAGGACTTAATCCTAAGAAAATCACCAAGAATGGGCACAAAGATTTCTCTGCAGGAACACTGAACACGGAGTGACAGTATCAGGTGAACAAACCCGGTTACAAAACTGTATGTATAGGATGTTCCCAATTTTGTTAGAGAATACATACACACGCAAGGCTGCCCACAGCAGACACCAAAGTGCTAATACACTGTTATCTCTGCACCCTGCATGACACTGTGCATCCAGTTCTGCCTGTCCATTTCCATTACATGTCTCTGCTCCTAAAACTCAGAGAATATCACTTCTATTTGTATATCCTGATTTCACATTTAAAGCCAGACTCAAAGAATCAAACATCTCAGATTTGGAAAGACCTCAAAAATTTTCCCAGTTTTCTTTCAATCCACAAATGCTTTCGGTTTCCATGACATTCACATGCCACCTGTTCAATTTAGTGTGTCTTTAAATCACTCACTTTTTAAAAATACCGAGGTCTGAGCTGCTGCCTAATATTTTCTGCTAACACAACACTGTAATAATTAGCTAACTACAAAAACGATAAACATCTGTGTAACACCTAAAATCATCTCTTTCCTCCCACAGGAAAGGCAGATCTGGTCCAACCACCTAACGCTTCATTCAAGAAGCATTTACTGACTGAGTCCTATCTCCACGAACGTCAAAGTGGAATAACGGGGCCTTCTTCTGAAAGGTGTGAAATCCCCTCCAACAGCCGTTTTCTCATCTGAGGCGTCAAAGAATGAAAAGGGGCCTCCCTGCTCACCAGGCCTATAAGTATCAAGCCTGGAGTCTCACTTACTTCTTTCATCAACAGTCACCAAGTGCTTACTATGTGCCAGGCATTATTCCAAATGCTTGACAAAATATGAATACACACAAACAGGAACCCTCATAAGATCCTACAAGGCAGGCTTGGCTTTACAGATTGAAGTTAAGTCAGTTATATAAGCTGTGGAACTTAATTCTATTAACATAGAGAACTGAAAGTTTAATGTAGGTGTTCAAACTTTCTCACCTGGATTTAAATCTGCCCCCCTATACACACTTGTTTTTTCCCCTCATAACACTTGAGTTGCTTAAATGATGTGTGTGTGTGTTTGTACACACATACACATAAGTCATGTGTTGCTTTAAGATAAGGATACATTCTGAAAAAACATGCTGTTAGGTAATTGTTGTGTAAATATCACAGAGTGCACTTACACAAAGCTAGATGGTACAGCCCACTACACACCCAAACTACAAGGTATAGCTAGTCCTCCTAGGCTACAAACCTCTATAGCACACTGTACTGAATAATGCATACAACCATAACACAATGATAAGTATCTAAACATAGCTAACTTAGAAAAGGTACCATATCTACGGATCACTTGAGGTCAGGAGTTCACGACCAGCCTGGCCAACATGGTGAAACCCCGACTCTATTAAAAATACAAAAATTAGCTGGGTGTGGTGGCAGGCGCTTGTAATCCCAGCTACTCAGGAGGCTGAGGCATGAGAATCCCCTGAAACCAGGAGGTAGAGGTTGCAGTGAGCCAAGATTGTGCCACTGCACTCCATCCTGGTGATAAGACCAAAACTGTCTCAAAAAAAAAAAGTACCATATCACAACATAAACACAGAAAAGGTACAGTAAAAATACAGGATAAAACATAAAAAATGGGCCAGGCATGGTGGCTCATGCCTGTAATCCCAGCACTTTGGGAGACCGAGATGGACGGATCACCTGAGGTCAGGAATTTGAGACCAGCCTAACCAACATGATGAAACCTTGTCTCTACTAAAAATACAAAATTTACAAAAATTACAGGGCATAGTGGCATGCACCTGTAATCCCAACTACTCGGGAGGCTAAGACAAGGAGAATCACTTGAACCTGGGAAGCAGAGGTTGCAGCGAGCTGAGATTGCACCACTGCACTCCAGCCTGGGAAACGAGAGTGAAACTCTGTCTCAAAAAAAAAAAAAAAGAAGAAGAAGAAGAAGAAAAAGATAAAAAATGGTACCCCTATACAAGGCACTTGCCATGAATGGAGCTTGCAGGCTGGAAGTTGCTGTGGATGAGTGAGTGAGTGACTGGTGAGTGAACATGAAGGCCTAGGATGTTGCTTTACACTATTATAAGCTTTCAAAACAATGTACACTCAGGTTACACTAAACTTTTACAATTTTTTTCTCTAATAAGTTAATCTTGGCTTACTGTAATTTACTTAAATTTAAACTTTTTCAACTTTTTACTCTTTTATAATAACAGGTCTACCGTGTAGAGTTTCCTGAAAAGATACTGCTTTGCTGATGAAAGGAAATGGGCTCTTGAGAAACAGATGTCCTTTCCTAGGATTCTTTTTCTTCTTCCCTCCTGGAGCAAAGCTGCTCAAATGGACTAAGAATACTCAGCAATTCCCTGGTAAAAACCTACCCTTACACCTGCAAAACAAGCTGTGGGAATTGCATCTGACTCAATTTGCAACTAAAAGCCTTTGGAAGTCAACATTTTGAGCTATCAGATTGAAAGAAAGCAATTTAGGCCAGGCATTGTGGCTCACTCTTGTAATCCTAGCATTTTGGGAGGCCGAGCGGGCAGATCACCTGAGGTCAGAAGTTCGAGACCAGCCTGGCCAACATGGTGAAACCCTGCCTCTATAAAAATACAGAAACTTAGCCTCGCGTGGTGGCTCATGCCTGTAATCCCAGCTACTCGGGAGGCTGAGGCAGGAGAATCACTTGAACCTAGGAGGCTGGTTGTGGTGAGCCGAGACTGCGCCACTGCACACCAGCCTGGGTAACACAGCAAGACTCTGTCTCAAAAAAAAAAAAAAAAAGAAAGAAAGCAATTTAACAGGAAGTCAAGGATGAAACACACACTGCAATGTTAAAGTGTAAGTAAGAATTTAGTGTATAAGGCTGGGTGCAGTGGTTCACGCCTGTAATTCCAACACTTTGGGAGGCTGAGGCGGGTGAATCACCCAAGGTCAGGAGATCAAGACCAGCCTGGCCAACATGGCGAAACCCCATCTCTACTAAAAATACAAAAAATTAGCTGGGCATGGTGGTGCATGTCTGTAATCACAGCTTCTCAAGAGGCTGAGGCAGGATAATCACTTGAACCTGGAAGGCGGAGGGTGCAGTAAGCCAACAATGCACCATTGCACTCCAGCCTGAGCAAAAAGCGAGAATCCGTCGCGAAAAAAAAAAACAATTTATATATAATACAAGTGTCTCAAATCAATGGGGAAATACAGACCATTCAGTAGTTGGTATGGGGACAAATGGCTAATGATGTAGAATAAAATTAATACTACAACCTTACAATACATTAAAAAAGACAGATGAACAATCCAACCATAAAACCGAAGCCAGAAAAATGATAAAAGAAAAGTTACAATAATTGGAAATAGCCTAAGCATGGCCCAAAACTCACAACCTATAAAGGTAAAGATTGTCAGATTTTGTATCATAAAGATTTAGAACTTCTGAAGCTGGACACAGAGGCAAGTGCCTATATCCCTGCTACATAGGAGACTGAGGCAGGAAGATCACTTGAGCCCAGGAATTTGAGACCAGCCTGGGCAACATAGCAAGATCCTGTCTCAAAATAAAGAAAAAAAGATTTACAATTTCTGAATTATGAAATGTACTGTACGAGTTGAACCAAGAGACAAGCATCAGCTTGACAGAAAATACTGCTACCAAAGCAAAGGCAAAGGATAACTATGCCTGAAATAAAAAGTTCTTACAAATCACTAAGAAAAACACAACCAACAAGACACAACAAACAGTCCAACAGGAAATAACATGAACTGGAAGCAGTGGCTCGCACCTGTAATCCCAACACTTTGGGAGGTCAAGGAGGGCATTGTTTGGACGAACGGAGGCAAGATGGTGCACTTCTGGGTTCTTCATCCCCCCACCCCCAACGCTTCCCGCGCGCGCGAAAATGCAGCCGGCGCCCGGGAAGGTGCAGACCAACTGGGCATGCACCAGGTGACTTCAATCTGAAGAGACCAAGATTTACCTGGTCGCACCTGCGGAACGCCCCTGACACGCCCATGCCCCACCTATTGCCCTCCCACTCCTAGAAAAGCCGCTCTCTGCCATTGAGCCACGCGGCCTTCTTGCAGCCCCACTCCTGTCGGGATGTCGGGACTGTGGGAAGTCCGTCCGAGAGCCCCACGGGGGGACTCTGCCGGCCTCCTTCCCCGGAGGCC
>NC_045450.1:23517554-23520142 GCF_002776525.5 Piliocolobus tephrosceles | reverse complement strand
CCGAGAGCCCCACGGGGGGACTCTGCCGGCCTCCTTCCCCGGAGGCCAACAGACTTCTCCCACACACCTTAGGTTACCAAAATAAACGCGCAGTTTTGCTGTTACACTTGCCTACCCGCTGGTTCTTTTGCGCCCGCTCGGCTGGTCTTAGAAAAACAAGACAGGCATATCATTTGAGCCCAGGAGTTCAAGAGCAGCCTGGGCAACAAAGTGAGACTCCATCTCTATTGGGGAAAAAAAAAAAAAAAAACACATAGCCGGGCATGGTAGTGCATGCCTGTGATCCCAGCTACTCGGGAGGGTGAGGTGGGAGGATCACTTGAGCCACCAGGGAGGTCAAGGCTGCAGTGACCCAAGATTATGCCACTGCTCTCCAGCCTAGGCGACAGAGTGAGACTGTCTCAAACAATAATAATAATCAGGAGAGAGAGTTCACATAAGAAATATCAATGACAGTGAACAGATTTTAAAAGCTCAGCCTCATGAGTGATTATAGGATAGAAATTAAAGAGACAGCCTATTTTCTACCCAGCAGCTGGTAAACAATGAAAGAGACTGAGACTATTCAATAATTAGCATTGCATTCACACCATGGGTAGGTACAACTGATATAACATCTTTCTTTCTTTTTTTTTTTTTTGAGACGGAGTCTCGCTCTGTCACCCAGGCTGGAGTGCTGTGGCCGGATCTCAGCTCACTGCAAGCTCCGCCTCCCGGGTTCACGCCATTCTCCTGCCTCAGCCTCCCGGGTAGCTGGGACTACAGGCGCCGCCACCTCGCCCGGCTAGTTTTTTGTAGTTTTTAGTAGAGACGGGGTTTCACCATGTTAGCCAGGATGGTTTCGATCTCCTGACCTCGTGATCCGCCCGTCTCAGCCTCCCAAAGTGCTGGGATTACAGGCTTGAGCCACCGCGCCCGGCCTGATATAACATCTTTCAACAAGCATTTTGCAAAAACTTCTCCCTGGAAATCTATTTCACAAGAAAATTCACACACACGTGTAAAAATGCTGATCACAACACTATTTTCAGAGCAAAACCAGAGCCACCTAAATGATGAACAACAGAAGAGTGGCCAATGTACGAAACTGCAGAACACTGTGCAGCCACTGAAAACGAGGCAGATCTCTGTGAAATGACATGGACAATATGCTCCTATTAGGCCACTGATATGGTTTGGCTGTGTCCTCACCCAAAATCTCACCTTGAATTGTAATCCCCATAATCCCTACATGTCAAGGGCAGGACCAAGTGGAGATAATTGGATCATGGGGGCTGCTTCTCCTATGCTGTTCTCATGATCGTGAGTTTCACGAGATCTGACGGTTTTACAAGCAACTGGCATTTCCCCTGCTTGCGCTCACTCTGTCCTGTCACCCTCTGAAGAAGGTACTTGCTTCTCCTTTGCCTTCTGCCATGACTGTAAGTCTCCTGAGGCCTTCCCAGCAATGGGAACTCTGAGTCAATTAAACCTCTTTCCTTTATAAATTACCCAGTCTCAGGTATTTCTTCCTAGCAGTATGAGAACAAACTAATACAGTCATTAAGGGAAGAAAAAAAAAACTCACTTCTGTCATTAAAAAAAATTAATCTTTTAAGAGAAAAAATAATTTGAAATTTATATATATATATATATTTTTTTTTTTTTTTTTTTTTTTGAGATGCAGTCTCACTCTGTCACCAGGCTGGAGTGCAGTGGTGTGATCTTGGCTCACTGCAACCTCCGACTCCTGGGTTCAAGCAATTCTGACTCAGCCTCCCAAGTAGCTGGGATTACAGGCTCCCACCACCACCCCCAGCTAATTTCTATATTTTTAGTAGAGACGGTGTTTCACCACGTTGGCCGGGATGGTCTCAATCTCCTGACCTCGTGATCCGCCTGCCTCGGCCTTCCAAAGTGCTGGAATTACAGGTGTGAGCCACGGCACCTGGCCAAAATTGATATTCTTGATGTAAAAGTCATCACCTTCGGCAAACACATCCCAAAATTTAACCTGCTCCTTAAAAAAATGAAAACAAGGCCAAGGGTGTTGGCTCATGCCTATAATCCTAGCACTTTGGGAGGCCAAGGTGGGAGGACTGCTTGAGGCCCAGGAGTTTGAGACCAGTCTAGGCAACAGGGCAAAACCCCGTCTCTGCAAAAAAAAAAAAAAATACAAAAATCAGCCAGCCCTGGTGATGCACTCCTACAGTCTGAGCTACTCGGGACACTGAGTTGAGAGCATCACCTGAGCCCGGGGAGGTCAAGGCTGCAGCAAGCTGTGAGTATACCACTGCACTCCAGCCTGGGCCATCTCAAAAAAAAAAAAAAAAAAAAAAAAAAAAACAAGGCTAGGTGCAGTGTCTCACGCCTGTAATCCAAGCACTTTGGGAGGCCAAGGCAGGCGGATCACGTGATGTCAGGAGTTCAAGAACAGCCTGGCTACATGGTGAAACCCCTTCTCTACTAAAATAGAAAAATTAGCCGGGTGTGGTGGCACATGCCTGTAATTCCAGCTTCTTGGGAGGCTGGGGCATGAGAATCACTTGAACCCAGGAAGCAGATGCTGCAGTGAGCTGAGATCACGCCATTGTACTCCAGCCTGGGTG
>NC_045450.1:23484608-23517454 GCF_002776525.5 Piliocolobus tephrosceles | reverse complement strand
AAAAAAAAAAAAAAAAAGGAAAAAAAAAAGAAATCAAAAACCATAAAATTTCACTTTATTGATGGACAACTTTTTTTGTTTTTCTTTTTTTGAGACAGGGTCTCACTCTGTCGCCCAGGCTGGAGTGCATTGGCGCGATCTTGGCTCACTGCAACCTGTACCTGCTAGGTTCAAGCAATTCTCTTGCCTCAGCCTCCCAAGTAGCTGGGATTACAGGCGCCCGCCGCCACACCCAGCTAATTTTTTATATTTTTAGTAGAGACAGGATTTCACTGTGTTAGCCAGGATGATCTCCATCTCCTGACCTCATGATCTGCCTGCCCTGGCCTCCCAAAGTGCTGGGATTACAGGCGTGAGCCACTGCGCCTGGCCTGATAGACAAGTTTTACGGCTAATTTATGTTTAACAGAATGTTCTAGTTCTGAAGTGGCATGTCCTCTCTGGGGATGGAAAGCAGCACCTGCCTTGAAAATATTTCAGATCACAATCTCGACTTTACTCTCTGGGGCACAGCTAAGAAAATGCCATCAGGATGCCGGAAAGGCCCTGGGCTAAGCCATGAGGAAAAACTTGGCTTTGTGGAGAGACCCTGTGACCTGCTAAAGGGGAGAACATTTTTCCATGCAGTTGAAAATGAGATTAAGTTCTGTAATTTTCACAATAAAAGTTCAGCCTTATAAGCCCTGGTCTGCTTTCTAGAACACACAGACCACTAAAAGTCAGTAAAACAGAAAACCAGAATGTTAAGACCTCATCAGGAAACACAATCTTGAACATGTGCGCTCAGTTCCTGTCACTGAGGCCAGCTGGCAAATACAGCTCATGTGGCGCAAAGGTAGGAATGGTCTGTGCTCAGTTCGCATCTATTCCAGTGGCAGAACACTAGGCACTTTCTAAACTACTACTGGGCCGACGACCACCAAGAAGATGAACAGGATGTTATGAGAACATTTAACAGAAGGTGATCTTGTCTGCGGGTGTCAGACAGGCCTCTTGGAGTGGGCCACATTTGAGCTAAGCCAAAAACCTTGGAGTCATATTGGATCCCTCAGTCTCACCCCATACCCACTCTGCCAGAACATTCTATCAACTCCACCTTCAAAATGCGCCCAGAATCTGATACATTCTCAGCACCTCCATCACCACTATCCTGATCCAAGCACCAGCCTGTCTCACAGGGGACACCCCCATAGCCAACTAACTGATCCTGCCTCCGTCCTTGCCCCTGCAGTCTGCTCCTAACAGAGGCTGAAGCAATGCTGTTAAAACCAAGTCAGGCCACCTCGCTCTTCAGTTCCAAATGCTCCAACAGCTCCCATCCCACTGAGAGGAAAAGTCGGGTCCTTATGAGAGCCTCCCTTGCGTGACCTGCAGCATCTGCCCCCACCTCCTGTGCCCATGCTGTCCCAGATCCATCCTGCACTCTTCCCCATCCCTCATCCTGGTCTTGTTGCTCCTGGAACAGGTCAGGCCAGCTCCTGCCTCAGGGCAATTCTACTGTCCTGCTTCTCTCTGCTGGATACTGCTTCCCCAGACACCCACAGGGCTCACTCCCTGCCCCCTGCAAGCCTCTCCTCTGCACTGACCTCAGTGAGGCCTTCCCTGGCCACTCCATCTCAGATGACAACGCCTTCCAACACGCCCACTGCATCCCCCAGCATCTTACATGCCACATATTGTGCTCATTTGTTTCCTGGCTATTCCCCACCCACCCCCACTCCAGGAACCAATGCTCCACAAGAGCTGCATCCTGTGTTTGGCTCACTTCTGCACTGGCAGGGTGGAGGACAGCACCTCCATAACCGGAGCAGGTGCTCAACAAAGAATGTGGAGCGAATGCACTAACCTAGCAGATAGTGTGGAACTAAACAGGCAAGGGAGAGTGGAGGAAGCGTTCCAGGCAGAGGGAATGGCACGCTCCAGGGCCCCGAGGATGGAAGAAACACGGCACATTAGATGAACTGAAAGGATGGCGGTGATGGGGGAGGGAAGTGTGGTATGAAGTGAGGCTGGGGAAGTACACAGAGCAGGCCGGGCCCTGTAGCCCACGTAAGAAATGTTGGTCTTTTTCTAATGGCAACAGGAGGCCATTAAGCTAGGGAGTGACACGATCAAATGGGCCTTTTACAAACCTCTGGCTTCAGTGTGAGATACAGATTTGGAGGGAGGTAAGAGTGATTGGGGGAGCTCATTTGGGAGACTAGTACCATAGTTTAGATCACAGACGACAGGAACAGAGGTTGAGGAAAGTTGATTCCTTTCCTTACTTAGCCAAATAATTCCCTCATCCCCTAAATACTTAGCAGATAAAAGTTAACAGGTCTGGGTGACTGCTTGCATAAGAGGGAAAGTAAAAGGGCAGTTCCAAGATCATGCCAAATTTTTTTTTTCTTTTCTCTTGAGACGGAGTCTCCCTCTGTTGCCCAGGCTGGAGTGCAGTAGCACGATCCCAGTACGCTGCAACCTCTACTTCCCTGGTTCAAGCGATTCTCCTGCCTCAGCCTCCAATAGCTGGGATTACAGGTGCACACCACCATGCCCAGCTAATTTTTGTATTTTTAGTAGAGATGGGGTTTCACCCTGTTGGCCAGGTTGGTCTCCAGCTCCTGACCTCAGGTAATCCACCCGTCTCAGCTCCAAAAGTGCTATGATTACAGGTGTAGGCCACCACACCTGGCCTTAACTTGTGAACTGAATAAACCATGGCATCATTCACTGAGTTGCAGGTTGGGAATGGCAGGAGCTGATAGGAAGCAGTTTTGGAAATAGTGAACTGGAGATAATACTGAGACATCCAAGTGGAGATTTTCAGCTGGCGGCCTATCAGGTTAGAGTGAGCAGATGATGAAAAGGTACAGTATGTATGTCATGCAACAAAGTGCAGATGTTTCCCTTGCAGCTGATGGAGAATCAAAAGGTTTTTAGGTGAGTGACAGGGTGAGACTTGTGATCCTGACAATCACCCTGGCCAGCAGTAAGAGCGCATTGCAACAGATCCGGTGAGTGAGGAGAGCCCAAGCAAGGGCTATGGTTGTGGAAAAGAGAGGAAGATGTCCGTTTTCTCACCGACCCCTCTCCCACATAGCTGCCTGGAATTTTTCTAAAATACAAACCAAGATCACATCAGTTCCCCACTCAAAATCCCTTAGGATAAAACCCATACTCCTTGGGACCTTCCGTGATTCACTGTCTGAACCAAGCTTTCTCAATTCTAACCTGCTACCCACTCCCTACTCTGTCAAGTTCGCCTAATATACCACTCTACTCCAGTCTCCATGCCTTTGCTCCTGCTACTGTCTTCCGCCTGGCAAACCCCAGTTTCCGGTTTATCTCTCTGTTTTTTGAGACAGGATCTCATTTTGTCACACAAGCTGCAGTGCAGTGGTGCAATCTCAGCTCACTGCAGCCTCGACCTCCTAGGCTCAAGTGATCTCCCACACCAGCCCCAAAGCAGATGGGACTACTGGCATGCACTGTGACACCGGTTAATTTTTTCTATTTTTTTTTTTTCTTTGTAGAGAGGAGGTTTCCCCATGTTGCCCAGGCTGGTCTTGAACTCCTGAGCTCAAGTGATCCGCCACCTTGGCTTCTCCAAGTGCTAGGATTACCAGTTTATCTCTTTAACACCTCCTCCACTGCAGAAAAGAGAAGAGTGGCACTGACCTCGAGGAGCTGGCCTGGTGCTGCGGGCCAGGCCCTAATGTTGTTGGAAGCTGGCTGGCACCCACAGGAAGGCCATGTTGTTCTCCTGTTGGACATAAACAACCACGCAGACCACCCACACAAGGGCACTCTGCATCACTGATGACAGGAAACGAAACGAGACCACCTCATCATTTTGTCTAAACAGAGAAAAATTAAGGTCACTGTGCCACCCACAGAATACCAGACATCTCTTTCTCCCAGCTGATAGAAGTGACTGCGGCTTCTTTACGTGTTACAGCTTTAGCCTTACTCCAGCCAAATCTCCTTCCAGAAAAGAGAGAGCTACTGGATAGAATTTTCCCACCTCCTTTCAGTACTCAATACAGAGAAAATCCGACCTTCCCCCAAATCGCCCAGCCAAAGCCCAGATCCTAAATGTCTAACACCCTCTTACTGATGGGACCCACAGTTCCTCATGGTGTGAGTTTTCCCTCCTTGCAATAAGTAATAACCCCAGCTTGCTTAACTACAGGTGTGTTTCTGGTGGTCTTTACTGGAGGAATTCACAACTGTAAAAGTAAGAAAGGATGATTAAGTTTCTTGGGGGAAGGCCAGGCGCGGTGGCTCATGCCTGTAATCGCAGCACTTCAGGAGGCTGAGGTAGGTGCATCACCTGAGGTTAGGAGTTCGAGACCAGCCTGACCAACATGGTGAAACCCCTTCCCTACTAAAAATACAAAAACTAGCTGGGTGTGGTAGGGGGCGCCTGTAGTCCCAGCTACTCGGGTGGCTGAGACAGGAGAATCGCTTGAACCCAGGAGGGAGAGGTTGCAGTGAGCCAAGACCGCACCACTGCACTCCAGCCTGGGCAACAAAAGCCAAACTCCCTCTCAAAACAAACAAAAAAAGTGTCTTGGGGGAAGTTAAGGGAGTCTCATTCTGAGGGCTCCCATTTTCTATGTTGAACAATAGCTGATATTATCTTGAGAATAAAAAAGGGGTGGGGTAAATCAGAAGTCTGAAGAAAGTGAAAAACATCTGAATTAAGTATCCAAAGAAAGGGAGAGTGAATTGATCTGAGAAATAAACCAGGATAGTCAGGTTCTGTTAAGCGGACAGTTGAGGTTGGCTGACATGACTGTAGCGGCACCAAGCCACCCGACTGTATGATTTCTAGCACCTGTATTCAAGGCAAAAATGGATAGTTCGGTTAAACCAGCATTTTGGGTCTACTAAGACCAAAGGACAAGGAAGATAAATGCACTGTCAATAGAATTACTGAGGGATGAAGGATAAATTCTAAGTAATCAATTAAGAGGTAACAGCAGAGGGAACATCTAAAAGATAGAGAAAACCACTGAGGTGCTAAGAAGAAATGGGCACAGCATGGGAAATAGAAAATAACTGGTCAAGCGACTTGGAAAAAGGGGTCAGGGCTGGAGAGTGTTGCACTCTCATCTATGAGGCAGTGCAGGATCAGGATAAAAACACAGGGTATCACGGTGGGAAAGGGTGACAGAATCAGATAGGAAGAGGGGATTACTACAAACCAGGTGTTCAAGAAATTGAGTGCCCCATGCATAGGCTCCATGTGGACGCTGAGGTCACCTAAGGTGAAGTCATGAACTGAAGTAGAAGACACTGTGGCCCAAGCACCCCAGTCTTCCATGAATGAGGTGAATGACCAGGAGAAGGTGAACAACAGCAACCAGGAGGGCTCCAGATGGGCAGGAAGGATCTCCATGGAATGAGACGGGGGACACACACAGGAGGACACAAAGCTCAAACCCCTGATCCTGAGATACACAGGGGACGAGAAGAATGAGGAGCCACGGAAGAGGGCTTCAAGATGGGATATCCCTGGGGAAGGGTCAGGGTGAAGGCAAAGGGAGGAAGGGAATGGCTAAGGAGTGGCTAACAAAACAGAAGCTGATGTTGATTACAGGGTGGTAACTGCAGAGGACACAGTGAGGGGTTGGTGGGATGGTTGGGTCATAGGTAAACAAAAGAGGGGAGAACAGACTCAGTGGCATAGCATGATGGACATCATAAGGAGAGCAGAGAAGGGAAGGGAAGGAGAGTGGGCTACCATGAAAAGAGCTCAATTGATACCTATTGAGTCAAATGGAATTAGTGTAAACCTAATATATCCAACCAGAAAATTTCTGATACCACAAGTCCAGGATCATGATGATGATAATGGTTTCACGACAATGAGGGGTGGTGATGACAGTAACTACCAATTCTGAACACCTCCAGTATGCCAAGCACTGTTGGAAACACTCCACATTTCACCTGCACAGCAATCCTCTGAGACAGACAACATCCTCCTTATCCCCAGAAGGACTCTGTACCAAAGGAGGAAGCAAACTAAACAGAAGTAAAAGATTTATAGGTGCCCCAGGAGGCTGACTGGCTCTTTATTTTATAGCTACAACTCACTCAGGGCAGCAGAAACCACCCTAACTCATAGCTACTGCAAATTCAGCAACTGTAAACAGTATTCAGCCTGGAGGGAAGTCAAAACTAACAACAATAATTTACTGAGGGCTTCCCTTTGTGTCAGATCCTCTGCATCGATAATCTCATTTAATCCTGACACCCATAAAGGTTACCTTTATTATCACTGTTTTAAAAATGAAAAGACTAGGCCGGGTGGGGTGGCTCATGCCTGTAATCCCAGCACTTTGGGAGGCCAAAGCAAGCGGATCACTTGAGGTCAGGAGTTTGAGACCAGCCTGGCCAACATGGTGAAGCCCTGTCACCACTAAAAATGCAAAAATTACCCGGGCATGGTGGTGTGTGCCTGTGATCCCAGCTACTTGGGAGGCTGAGGCAGGAGAATCACTTGAACACGGCAGGTGGAAGTTACAGTGAGCCAAGACAGCTGTGGCCAATAGCAACTGAAAACCACAGAAGAAAAAAGGCTGAGTATAATCCACTCAAATTCATAAATTTCAAAAGGGACTGCCTCTAAGACTTTAATACTTGTGTATTTATTGATTTAATCAATCACCACTTACACAGACTACATGCCAGACACTGCTCCAACTGCTCTACTAATATTAAATATCATTTTTGTCCACACCCACCTATGATGCATTATTATAGTCCCCATTTTACAGATCAGGAAACTGAGCCACAGAAAGGTTTAGTAATTTCCCCGACTTTATACTGCCATTAGGCAAAGCTCAGTTTGACAGAGTCTAGCTCCAGAATCCATACTCTGAGAGTTTAGAACCTATAAAAAGTGCACGGTTTAAACCAACACACTGGTTTTCCCCACTCTACAATCACTATGTGGCCTCAGCCTCCTTCTCCCACTTTAAAAGCATTCTTTGAGCTCCTCTAACAGTTCACACTCCTCTGAACACTCTCTTACAACTTTCCTATTTTTCAAGCCATTTCTTCTCACTCTTTTCTTTTTGAGACGAAGTCTCGCACTTTCACCCGGGTTGGAGGGCAATGGCGTGATCTTGGCTTACTGCAACCTCTACCTCCCGGTTTTAAACGATTCTCCTGCCTCAGCCTCCCGAGTAGCTGGGATTACAGGTGCCCGCCACCATGCCCAGCTAATGTTTGTATTTTTAGTAGAGACGGGTTTTCACCATGTTGGCCAGGCTGGTCTCGAACTCCTGACCTCATGATCTGCCCACCTCGGCCTCCCCAAGTGCTGGGATTACAGGCATGAACCACCGTGCCCGAACTCTTCTCACCTTAAACATCATTAACAAAATTACAAACTCTAATGGCACTGCTGTATTTGTCAGCACTCAACACAAAAAAAACATAATTATGTATTTCACAAGTAATTATTAGCTTCCTGTCTCTCTTTTCCAACTAAGCTGTGAGTTCCAGTATGTCTGATACCATGTCTGTCTTGTTCTTTTTGTATTTCCACCATTGAATTTCTACTAAGCAGCCCAAAGTAAGGGCCTGGCACAAAGGTCTCAAAAATTTTTGTTGAATGAAAGAATAAATGGTGGACACTCAAGTCTCATGTTTTCTCTTTATCTGACATGTACCTCTGCTGGCTACGCCCCCATCCCCACCACCACACCCTTAATAGTGGAGACTTAGTGTGCTACCGGCTCTGCAACGAGATATTACCTGGCTCTGGGCGGGTTATTTCCCTTCGTCGTCATGAGTTTCAGGTGCACAACAGGAATCATGCCAACCCCCTAAAGAATGCAACCTACAAAAGAGAGAGAACCTACACCTCTCATCCTCGTAACCCACCAAGGCTGGAGCTAGTATGTGCTTCATGTTGTCTTTCCAGCAGGGTTTAGCTCCAAGAAGCCCAAGGCCTCGTCTGCCTAGTTCAGGGGCCTGCTCCCATCGACGGTACCCAGGCTTGCCCTCTGCCTGGCTCACAGCAAAAGCTCAGAAACGATTCGTTAAATACATGAAGCCCTGCTCCGTGCACTTCACAGGTGGGAAGCGAGGGTCGTGCGAGGCGGGGGCTGCATCCCTGCCAGCCTCGAGCGTATTCTTCAGACGCAGGCCCGCCTCCCACCTAGGCCCGCGCCCCAGATGCCGGCCCCGAACCCCGCGCCCGACAGGCACCTCTTGCACAGGGAAGCATCTTCGCAGGTGCCGCGCACGCCCTCGTCGTCCGCGTCGCAGCTCGAGGCGGAAGAGCAGGAGGTGATAGAGGACTCCCTCTGCCTAGTGGCCATGGGCGTGGAGGTTCCGGGGAGCTGTGTCCGCCAGGGACATGGAAGCGGGGTCGACCGGCGGTGGGGGACGGCGCTAATCACAGGCAGAAGGCAAGAGAGGATGGTAGGGCTCCACCTGGCTCAGCTGGCGCGGCTCGGTGACACCGCCCACGCCGGCTGCCCCAGCAACCTCTCCGCTTATTGGTTCCTCTTCCGAGCCGCTCATTGAACAATTATCCTGCCCGCTCAGCCTACGAAGTTGCTCATTGGATAATTATTTTGGCACCGCCTACATAACCCGGAAATTTGACGATAGGAAAAAGAAACTAAACAGTAGAAGACTATCGCAATCCTTTCTGGGAAGTGTAGTCTTACGTGCCTGGAGAAGTCGTCCGGTTTCTGCTTGCTGGTCACGAAATTTTATAGCTATAATTAACCCAGGGCGGAACAGCTAGCAGAATCCTCAGCGTTCGGGCAAAGGGCAGAGAATCCAGCCAGAAGCAACAAGTATAAGTTGTTACGTTCAGTCCCGGCTCAGTGTCATTCAATTTTACAAAATTTTGTTCTGTGCTGACTCTGCCAGCGACTGTGCTGAGGGCTTTGCACCCAAAATTGCCTTTGAAATGTAGTGAGGGGGGCGGGCGTGGTGGCTCACTCCTGTAATCCCAGCACTGTGGGAGGCCGAGGCGGACGGATCACCTGAGGTCAGGAGTTCGAGACCAGCCTGGCCAACATGGTGAAACACCGTCGTTACTAATAGTACAAAAATTAGCCGGGCGTTAGCCGGGCGTGGTGGTGGCCGCCTTAGTCCTAGCTACTCAGGAGGCTGAGGCCGGAGAATCGCTTGAACCCGGGAGGCGGAGGTTGCAGTGATCCGAGATGGCGCCACAGCATTCCATCCTGAGCGACAGAGCAAGACTCCGTCTCAAAAGAAAAAGAAAGAAAGAAAAGAAATGTAGTGAGGGAAGTAGTGTGTGGAAAAGTAATACAATAGGAAGCCATGTAGCAGTGATAATACATGACCTAGAGCTACCAGGTAGCAGCATCAAGGGCTGAATCTCAGAAACACGATGTTCAGTGAAAGAAGGAAGTCTAACAACACTTTGTAAAATTCAAACCAAGTAAAACTAATGTTGTTTAGGGAAACATACACATACGGTAAAATACTGTACAGAAAAGGGCAAGACGAGGAAAATTAAAACAAAAAAAGAATCAGGACCTTGGTGACCTTTAGGGAGCCGGGAGGGTAGCACACAAAAGGGAAGGGAGAGGCAGGAAAGGAGCACATAGACACATCCTGAGTTTCTCACGTGGGAGTGGGTTCACGTGTGTCTGTTTCATTATGATGCATATTCAAGATGTTCTGGATTTATTTTGTACTAAATCCAGTACAAAATATATGTATAAATTCAAGATGTACTGGGGAAGTCGCCTGGTTTCTTGCTGGTCATGAAATTTTATAGCTATAATTAATCCAGGGCAGAAGAGCTAGCAGAATCCTCAGTGTTCAGGCGATGGGCAGATCAGCCAGCCAGAAGCAACACTTGTAAATTGTATATGTATAATGTATGTTTAATATACATTATAAATTGAAAATGTGTCTGTATATTCCATTTTGTTATCTGTCAGTTGTTGGAAGCAGGGAACAGACATACTTTAAGAACTTTGAATTGCACTCAGTTTTTTTAAAAGGAAAATAAACAACAGAAACCCAGAATACACACCTTGGGGTGAGGTCAAATATCAAATGCAGCTCAGTATTCTAATGGAAGCACAATATTTCATTGGTAGCCACAGTAGAAATGACAGAGGGGAATGGCTAAGGGTGGAGAGCTTTGCCAGGGGGAGTGCTAATGGGATGAAATACACCATTTTCTTGGAGTGGTCCTTTGCCAAAAGGTTAATACAAACTATTGCACAAGCATCGTCTCCCAGCTTAGCAGTGTCCACATTCCATGGGTGTTAGTGGATAGTAAGTGTTAACAGCAAGTACTATACGGTGTTAATCCCATAGTTCTGGACTGTGAGATTGAGGGTGACTGGAAGAAGGCAGAGGCAGATGGGTTCATACACTTTTGTTGTTGGATGAGCCTCTGATTCAAAATAGCTGGTGATTCAGAGGAATTTGGTCATCTCAAAGTCTTCTTCCAGCTAACCTCCAGGGCTAGCTCATTCCATGTAAGTTCCTGGTTGAGGATCTGAAAGTTTATGACAGAGGGGAGTCCGGAGATTGCAAGCTTAGCCATCTCAGGCTAAATGATACCTTATTGCATGAGACAATGCTGGGGTAGTCTGAGCCATATCCCAGCCAGAGAAAGTTCACTGCCAACTAGACTGCATCTTTTGGCAAAGTCAAGAGAAGAGTCATGGAAGTGTAAAAGCTCTTTGGACATTAATATTGTGGGCCAAAAGTTAGGCATTCACCATGGAAATTCTCCCCAAAAGGCTACAATGGACAATTGTTACTTTGACTCTCCAGTATCTCTTTCTTCTATAAAAAAAAAAAAAAAAAAAATACCTAGAGTGGGCTGGGCACAGTGGCTCACGCCTGTAATCCCAGCACTTTGGGAGGCCAGGGTAGGTGGGTCACCTTAGATCAAGAGTTCGAGACCAGCCTGACCAACATGGTGAAACCCCATCTCTACTAAAATGCAAAAGTTAGCCAGGGATCATGGTGCATGCCTGTAATCCCAGCTACTTGGGAGGCTGAGGCAGGAGAATCGCCTGAACCCTGAAGGCGGGGGTTGTGGTGAGCTGAGATCACACCATTGTACTCTAGCCTGGGCAATAAAAGCGAAACTGTCTCGGGAAAAAAAAAAAAAAAGCTAGAGCTTCTTATGGAAAACTAAGCCTCTCCCCTTTCAGTCCACGTGAATCAAGACAGACTCCTTGGCCAGGCGCGGTGGCTCACGCCTGTAATCCCAGCACTTTGGGAGGCTGAGGCAGGCGGATCACAAGGTCAGGAGTTTGAGACCAGCCTGGCCAACATGGTGAAACTCCATCTCTACTAAAAATATAAAAAATAGCCAGGCATGGTGGTGCGTGCCTGTAGTCCCAGCTACTCGGGAGGCTGAGACAGACGAATCTCTTGAACCCAAGAGGCAGAGGTTGCAGTGAGCTGAGATTGTGCCACTGCACTCCAACCTGGGCGACAAGAGCGAAACTGTCTCGGACAGAAAAAAAAAAAGCGACCCTCCTTGCCTGACTCTAGGGGTGGAAACTTGCCAAGGTCTGGCCAACTAGCACCCAAAATCACCTTGCCATGCTTCAGAGGGTGGTGGGGATTGGGGGAAGTGCTAACCAAGTTGTTCCAATCAGAATGAATCCCAGGAGTTGAATGGAAGTTGCTCAGTTTATTAGCAGAGCTCGCTTTTTTTTTTTTTTTTTTTTGCCACACTTGAACTTGGGAGGTGCCATCAGGTGTGGCCTGTGTGTCTGCCATGTGGTCTCTGAGGCATCTGGGGGCAGCAACACAACATCCTAACCGGTGGGTGCTTGAGTTCCATTCACTGATGTTCAGGTTAGAACTTTTTGGTCACTGCATCTAGCCCTGTGACCATCACTAGCTGCTTGGGACAGCCATAGAGACACTATTAGAAAACTGTGCCCCCAGCACAGTCCTGGGAACAATCCTTTGCGTTATTTGTGGCAAGGAAGGAGACCATCATCCATCATCCAGGGAAGATTTAGGAATAGCTACCTGCCTGTGTCCTAACAGTAACTGTTCAAGCAAGGGTAGTGATGTTTCCTGTGGCACTGTTGCCCTGCTGCTGCTCTCTGTTCTCCTGACCCCTAAGAAATGCACATCCCTGACAGTCAGTGGCCTAGTCACTGATGATGAAAAAAATAAAATGGACAGGGAATGGCATTTGTTGTTCAACTTCCCTCTGGATGAAAAACCCCAAACCGACAACCCTGGGCTTTGTTTCAGTGTTGCTTGCATTCGATCAAGGGGCTCAATAGCCCCAGCTGGACCCTAAACAAAATGAACTTACCTGGAGTGGACCCCAGCACTGGGGAGATTACCTGGCATTCCCGTGGGGAGGAGGATGACCACCCATGGGGCAGGCTCCTGGTCTCCCTTTCCCCGTAACTTCCCTGAAGATTCACACCACAAGTGATCTGATGGAGACAAAAACCACGTGACTTGGACTTCGGAAGAGTGGAGGGAACCCTTAAAATACATGGGAATCCCACTAAATTTCAATGTGGTAAATATTTGACTATTATAGTTTTGGCTAATATGTTCTGCCTCTTTCAAGGGCCTCTCAGCCACCATCTGCCCGACGGTGGGTGGATGGCGTCGCTGAACGTGAGGTGTCAAGGGCTGGGGCAAAGTCCCGCAGAGGCCGCTTTGCTCTGCTCTCTGCTCCTCGCGATCTTCGCCAGATCGGGCTCGTCGGGGCTCGGCTCCGATCGGTCCAGCTCGGCTCGGCTCGGTTGGCCTCGGCCCCGGACGGTCCGCCCAGGGGGTGGGTGGACGGCGCGCCGGAAGTGACGCGAGAGAGCGAGGTCCACGGCCCGGGTAGCCGCAGCAGATGCCGTCGGTCGCGTTAGCTGTGAAGCCATGAAAGAGCTGTATGGGTGTAGCCCTGCCTGCCAGGCGGAGCCTGGCGGGCTGCCGCCGGTGCTGTGAAGAAGCAGTTCAACCTCAATTAGCAGGTGTCCAACCTGACCATGGGCGGGTCGGCTCCGGACCGGACCACGACCCAGCCCGAGGCCAGCGGGACCCCAACTGTCGCTCAGTAGCCCCCTGGCCCCTGGCGACTAGCTGGGACGGACCGCTGCCTCCTCTGCAGCCACCCCTCGGGTGCCCCCTGCCCATTGTTCCTACCCCGGCGAGTATTGCCCTGCGAGGACTACTCCCGATCCTTCTCTCTTCCCGAGGACACAGCCAGCCAGGGACCGCTGTCCTGTGCTGAAACTCCGATGACTTCTGTCCCTAACGCTGTGTCCAGCGCTGTGCTGTTGGGGGGCAGCATTGTCAGGCTTTCCGGGTTTACCCGCTGTTGGGAGTCCTGTAAGTGCATGGCAGCAAGAAATAAAGGGATACATGAAAGCCAGTCGGATTTGCTTAGTGAATTTCAGAAGACCTACGAGGGAATTTGGAGGTGGTGCAGTCTCAAAAACCAGGATTCCTAGGAACTTAACTGCTGCTGCAAGTTCTTGACATTTAGAAATTCAGAATTGGGAGACACCTTGTGCCAGTTTAAAAAGTCTTCTTCCTCTTGGATTTGGAGACAGCTACTTCTCCATGTTCCTTTGGTACTACTTGAATGCTTGAGAAGAAACATAGGCAAACAAAAATAATTTATATACGGAAGATGTGTGCTTACAGAGGGATAGCTAATGCACTGAACAAAACCTAGCTGTCATTAGATGGAGGGAGGTAGCAAAAGCTTCCCAGAGATGAAAAATCTGAGCAGAGACTCTGTCTTCCGTGTTTAAACACTGCTTTCAAATACTACTTGTATTTGATTAGGTCTCTTGGTCATAAAGAAAACCCAAAACTTCCTCAAGCAAAGATAGGAATTAGTTGTCTCCTAAGTAGTCACATGAGTCCAAGAGTAGTGTGGCTGCAGATTTGGCTACATCCAGGGGTTTCACTCTTTGGGCAGGTCCAAAGAGAGTCCACTGGGAGACCCCAGTCTTCCAAGTCCCGGAGGGAAAGACAACTCTTCTCCCAGTCACTGTGACAGAGTCCCAGGATTGGCTCTGAATTATTCTGGGTCCCATACCCTTCCCCAGAAATGGACTTGAGTCAGCACCACTCAAGCCCTGAAGTGGAGGAGTACTGGTTCCCTAAGGTAAACTGGAGCACTGTCACTAGCAGGTGGGGAGAATGGATGGTAATCAGGCAAGCAATAAAGGTCACGATGTGCCTTTCGTAGTCCTGCTGAAAAAAGATAAGTTACTGTTTTGTTTTTTTTAAGATGGAGTCTCACTCTGTCGCCCAGGCTGGAGTGCAATGGCATGATCTCAGCTCACTGCAGCCTCCACCTCCCGGGTTCAAGCAATTCTGCTGCCTCAGCCTCCCAAGTAGCTGGGACTACAGGCCTGCACCACCACGCCAGGCTAATTTTTGTATTTTTAGTAGAGTCGGGGTTTCACCATGTTGGCCAGGATGGTCTTGATCTCCTGACCTCATGATCTTCCCACCTTGGCCTCCCAAAGTGCTGGGATTACAGGCATGAGCCACTGCGCCCAGCCTAAAAGATAAGTTACTGTTTCTTAAAAACCCTTAGTTGCAGATAATCCAGTGGATACAGTTGGTATTTTGGAAGAAGTGATGACCCAAATAGGGAGAAAGGAATACACTGGGATGAGGAGCTTGAAGGTATGAGGATAAAGTGTCAAACAGAAGGAATTTGAGGAACGTAACTAGGAGAGCATAGTGCCTAGGCTCTGGTGGGGAGTATTTCATGCGGCATTGATTTCCTCTGGAGCTCCGACTGCTTTTCCAGATAGTTGTGTTTAGAAAGCCAAGGATACAAACCCAAATTCCTAGAGGGCCAGGCTAGAAAAATCAGTGACTTGGGCCAGATGAGGGTCAATGGGACCTGGAGGACCAGGACCTACCAAAGGGGCTCTAGGCCCAGTGTGGTCCACCTTTGTAATTTTCAAGAAGGGCCTGAAATCTGCATTAAGCAACTACCCTTACACTCCATGGAACTAAACAAAATGTGTGGGTCACCGGTTGGCAACTGCTTGTCTGGAAGGACTCAGAAATTAACAGTTCCTATTATTTTATTTTTCCATGTACCTTACCCTGATATTACTACATTTTCAGATCTTTGCATTTGTTGAAGAGCAGCTCATCTTTCCCTTTACTGAAAACTTTTTCTTTTTTTTTTTGAGACGGAGTCTCGCTTTGTCACCCAGGCTGGAGTGCAATGGCACCATCTCAGCTCACTGCAACCTCTACCACCCAGGTTCAAGCGATTCTCCTGCCTCAGCTTCCCAAGTAGCTGGAATTACAGGCACCCGCCACCATGCCCGGCTAATTTTTGTATTTTTATTAGAGACAGGGTTTCACAATGTTGGCCAGGCTGGTCTCGAACTCCTGGCCTCAAGTGATCCGCCTGTCTCGGCCTCACAAAGTGCTGGGATTACAGGCATGAGCCACCGCACCCAGCCCCTTTACTGAAATCTTTAAAAGTTCTAATAGTAATACTCATCAACACTTCTGTGGTGTGGTTTAGTTTACAAAGTGCTGTGCTAAACCTCCTGGCTTGGTTCTTGCCTACCAAGAATCACAATCCCAAAGTGATAGTTCTTGTTGCCGAGGCTGAAGTGCAATGGTGCGATCTCAGCTTACTGCAACCTCCGCCTCCCAGGTTCAAGTGATTCTCCTGCCTCAGCCTCATGAGTAACTGGGATTGCAAGTGTGCACCGTGGTAGTGCCTAATTTTTTTTCTTTTTAATAGAGACGGGGTTTCACCCTGTTGGTCAGGCTGGTCTCGAACTCCTGACCTCAGATGATCCACCTACTTCAGCCTCCCAAAGTGCTGGAATTACAGGCATGAGCCATGGTGCCAGACCCCTTATTTTATTTCTTTATTTTTTTGAGTCTTTTTCTGTCTCCCAGGCTTGATTGCAGTGGCGCGATCTTGGCTCACTGAAAACTCCGCCTGCTGGGTTCAAGCAATTCTCTGTCTCAGCCTCCCAAGTAGCTGGGATTACAGGCATGAGCCACCACACCCTGCTAATTTTTGTATTTTTAGTAGAGAAAGGGTTTCACCATCTTGGTCAGGCTGGTCTTGAACTCCTGATCTTGTGATCCACCCGCCTCAGTCTCTTAAAGTGCTGTGATTACAGGCATGAGCCACTGTGTCTGACCCCTTCAGTTTTTTAAAAATAACTTTATTGAAATAGATATCACATAGCATGTGAATTCTCCATTTAAGGCATACAATTCAATGACGTTTAGTATATTCGCAAATCCTTTCTTTTTGTGTATATGTACCACATTTTCTTTGTGCATTCATCTGTTGATGGATACTTAGGTTGATTTCGTATTTTGGCTGTTGTGAATAGTGTTGCAATAAACATGGGAGTGCAGATGTGTCTTTGATAGACTGAGTTTCTTTCTTGTGGGCATATACCCAGCAATGTGATTGCTGAATGATACGGTAGTTCTATTTTTAGCTTATTGAGGAACCTCCATGCAGTTTTCCATAGTGGACAAACTATTTTACATTCCCACCGGCCAGGCACGGTGGCTCACGCCAGTAATCCCAGCACTTTAGGAGGCTGAGGCAGGTGGATAACAAGGTCAAGAGACCAAAACCATCATGACCAAAATGGTGAAGCCCCATCTCTACTAAAAACACAAAAATTAGCTGGGCGTGGTGGCACACGCCTGTAGTCACAGCTACTCGGGAGGCTGCGGCAGGAGAATCGCTTGAACCCGGGAGGCGGAGGTTGCAGTGAGCTGAGATCTCCCCACTGCACCCCAGCATGGGCGACAGAGAAAGACTCCGTCTCAAACAAACAAACAAACAAACGAAAAACATTCCCACCAAGAGTGTTTGAGTGCTCCTGTTTCTCTGTGTCCTTGTCAGCATTTGCTGTTTTCTAACTTTTTGATAGTCGCCATTTTAATTGAGGTTAGATGAAATTTTGTTGCGGTTTTGATGTGCATTTCTGTGATGATTAGTGATATTAAACATGTTTGCATATACCTGTTGGCCACTTGTATGTCTTCTGTTGGAAAATGGCTATTGAGATCTTTTGTCTTTTTTTTTTTTTTTGGCCAATGCTGTCCTTTATTGCGCGGAGTGGGGGTGTGGGGGTTAGTGGGGCGTGGGGGCCATGATGGGGGCACTGCTGCTTCTGCTGGTCAGTACATTAATCACAGCGGTGGGACCCCAGCCTCGCCCCCGCGCCCTGCGCAGCCAGGACAGCCCGCCCCTCAGTGCAGGTGCTGGAGGGAGCCAGGGTGCTGCTCCCTGAGGTCACCGCGGGACGCGCGTGGACGGCGGCTGTGCAGGTTATTGAGTGAGCGCGGTGGGGGCAGCGGGAAGCCGGCGGGCCAAGTATTGCACTTAGAAAACAATCCTCGGCCAGGCGCGGTGGCTCAAGCCTGTAATCCCAGCACTTTGGGAGGCCGAGACGGGCGGATCACGAGGTCAGGAGATCGAGACCATCCTGGCTAACACGGTGAAACCCCCGTCTCTACTAAAAAATACAAAAAAACTAGCCAGGCGAGGTGGTGGGCGCCTGTAGTCCCAGCTACTCCGGAGGCTGAGGCAGGAGAAGGGCGTGAACCCGGGAGGCGGAGCTTGCAGTGAGCTGAGATCCGGCCACTGCACTCCAGCCTGGGCGACAGAGGGAGACTCCGTCTCAAAAAAAAAAAAAGAGCAAAGGTCTCGTGCTTGGCTCAGACTCCAGGGCTTTCCCAGGTCCTCAACCCTGTCAATGGCCTCACCTTGACCTTGAGCACAGCAGGACTGCGGGAGGAGCGCTGGTTGAGCCGGCTGCCTCCTCCAGTCTAATTTCCATTGGCCAATAGGAAGGGCTGCTCAAAATCAGCAAATCTAGTTGTGCTCGCTTGCGCAGCGCATACACTAAAACTCGAACGACACAGAGATTAGCAGGCCTCTGTGCAAGGATGGCACGCCAATTTTTGAAGTGTTCCATATAAAAATAATAATAGGCCGAGTGCGCGGTGGCTCACACCTGTAATCCCAGTACTTTGGGCAACCAAGGTGGGCGGATCATTTGAGATCAGGAGTTTGAGGCCAGCCTGGGCAACATGGCAAAACCCCGTCTCTACTAAAAATACAAAATTAGCCAGCTGTAGTGGCAGGTGCCTATAATCCTAGCTACTCGGGAGGCTGGGGCAGGAGGATCACTTAAACCCGGGAGGTGGAGGTTGCAATGAGCAGAGACCGGCCCCACCCCACCCCCGGGGGGGGAAGAAGATTTTTTTCTCAGAAAAAAAAAAAAAAAAAAAAAAAAAATCATCATCGTCGTCCTCATATAAAATCAGCAAAGCTAGTGATAGCCTTCTGCACAAGACCAGGAATCAGGGTGCTTTCCCGACAGTCTTCTGGGACCACCAGGTCTCCCTATGCAGGGTCCAGGAGGTCGAACCCTGTGTAAGCAGTGAGGGGGAAGGGCAGTTTTCCATACAGAGGCTGCTTGCTTTCTGGGGATCGGTTTCCTTTCTCTGCTCTGTTCTCAGAGTTGTACCATTGGCCACTCCAGCCTCTGTCTTTCCAGGTCTCCCCTTACCTCCCTCCTGCCAGAGGAGAGCTCTGTTCTAGAACCAGGTCTTACTTTGAACCTTCGTTGCTCCTCTTCCAACCAGCTCAAGGCCTCATTCTTTCCTGGTGGAGATCTAAGTAGGACATAGTGACAGGGAGGGCCCAAGGTTGGCCCTGAGTGCCCTCCTCCCATGTGAGCTGTAGGAGGTCCAGGAGAGCCTGGGGAGTCTCCCCAGGTTGCTCTGGGCTCCCAGCACTGTGTGTGTCTTCCCTGGGGAGGGAGGGAAAAAGCTGTGAGGTTTTCCTTTCATTTCCCCAGCGCTTTCTGACGCATAGCTGATCCGGCTCTGGCTTCCCCACCTGCCCCCGTGGGCCTGTGTGCAAGCACCTTGGCATTCTGCCTTCCAGCACATGCCTTAGGATGAGCCCCACTGAACCTGCAGAGACGTCCTGCTGAGAGCACCTCTCCCCATAGAAGGCATCAAATCCAGAGGCAGGAAGAAAGGACGACGTTTAGCGTGTGTGTGCGTGTGCGCGCGTGTGTGCGCGTGTGTGTGCGTGTGCGCGCGTGTGTGCGTGCGTGCGTGTGCGTGTGCGTGTGTGTGCGTGCGTGTGCGCGTGCGTGCGTGTGCGTGCGTGTGTGTGCGTGTGTGTGCGTGTGTGTGCGTGCGTGTGCGTGCGTGTGTGCGTTGAGGTGGGGGAGGTGTATGGGTGGTGTTTCCATTCTCACCCAGACCTTGAAAAACAATTTTTTTTTGAGACAGGGTCTCACCCTGTCACCCAAGCTGGAGGGCAGTGGCTCAATCATAGCTCACTCAGCCTTGAACTGCTGGGCTCAAGTGATCCTCTGATCTCAGCCTCCTGAGTAGCTTGTACTATAGGTGTCCACCACCATGCCTGACTAAGTTTTTTATTTTATTTTTCCTAGAGACGGGTTCTTGCTTTGTTGCCCAGGCTAGTCTTGAAATTCGTGGCCTCCCGCAATGCTTCTGCGTTGGCCTTTCAAAGTGCTGGGATTACAGGCATGTACCATTACCTATAGAGAGATTTCTATACAAAGGGAATATTTATAATTGAGAAAGCTTAAGGAACTTTTTTTTTATTTTTTTTTTTTTGAGATAGAGTCTCACTCTGTCGCCCAGGCTGGCGTGCAGTGGTGCAATCTCCACTCACTGCAACCTCTGCCTCCCGGGTTCAAGCGATGCTCCTGCCTCAGCCTGCCAAGTAGCTGAGATTACAGGCGTGTGCCACCACTCCCAGTTAATGTTTTTATATTTTTAGAAGAGACGGGATTTTGCCATGTTGGCCAGGCTGGTCTCAAACTCCAGACCTCAGGTAATCCGGCCACCTTGGCCTCCCGAAGGGCTGGGATTACAGGAGTGAGAATTTTTTTTTCTTAGAATAAGTGATTAATAGACTATGACATGAGGCTGGCTGCAGTGTCTCATGCCTGTAATCCCAGCACTTTGGGAGGCCAAGGTGGGTGGATCACAAGGTTTGGAGTTCAAGACCAGCCTGACCAATATGGTGAAACTCCATCTCTACTAAAAACACAAAAATTAGCTGGGCATGGTGGTGCACGCCTATAGTCCCAGCTACTCAGGAGGCTGAGGCAGGAGAATCGCTTGAACCCGGGAGGTGGAAGTTGCAGTGAGCCGAGATCGTGCCACTGCACTCCAGCCTGGGCAACAGAGCAAGACTCCACCTCAAGAAAAAAAAAGAAAGAAAAAAAAAAAGAATGGGTTCTAACAACCAGACTGGGTTTGAATTCAAACTCTACTACCCACAGTGTGCATAATTGTGAACAATTTAATTTTCTTCCCTGTATACCTCAGTTTCCTCATCTATAAAAGAAGATACTAATGGTACTCATTCATAGGGTTGTTGATGATTAAAGTGCGCCACCATGCCCGGCTAATGTTGTATTTTTAGTAGAGACGGGGTTTCTCCATGTTTGTCAGGTTGATCTCGAACTCCTCATCTCAGGTGATCCGCCCGCCTCGGCCTCCCAAAGTGCTGGGATTACAGGTGTGAGCCCCCGCGCCCAGCCTAATAAAAAATTTTTAAAAAGGGACTTTGCCATAGCAAGTAAAGATCCTATTTCTTTTTCATTATAAATGTCTATATATGCAATTTAAAAATTCTAGGCCAGGCCCGGTGGCTTACTCCTGTAATCCCAGCACTTTGGGAGGCCAAGGCGGGTGGATCACCTGAGGTCAGGAGTTCAAGACCAGCCTGGCCAACATGGTGAAACCCTGTCTCTACAATAATACAAAAATTAGCCAGGCATGATTGCAGGTGCCTGTAATCCCAGCACTCTGGGAGGCTGAGGTGGCTGGATCACCTGATGTCAGGAACTCGAGACCAGCCTTGCCAACATGGTGAAACCCAGTCTTTACTAAAATACAAAAATGAGCCGGGCAGGTAGCGTGTACCTGTAATCCCAGTTACTGGGAAGCCGACACAGGAGAAAGGCTTGAACCCAGGAAACGGAAGTTGCAGTGAGCCGAGATCCTATCACTGTAAAGCACTCCAGCCTGAGCAACAGAGTGACAGTGAGACTCTAACTCAAAAAAAAAAAAAAAAAAAAAGAGGCCGGGCGCGGTGGCTTGGCTGGGCATGGTGGCTTGGCCTGGTGTGGTGGCTCACGCCTGTAATCCCAGCACTTTGGGAGGCAGATGTGGGTAGATTGCTTGAGTTCAGGCATTCGAGACCAGCCGGGTGAAACCCTGCCTCTGCAAAAAAGACAAAACTTAGCTGAGCTTGGTGGCACATGACTGTAGTCCCAGATACTTGGGAAGCTGAGGTGAGACGATTGCTTGAGCCCGGGAGGCAGAGATTGCAGTGAGCTGAGATTGCCCCATGGCACTCCAGTCTGGGTGACAGCTTGTCTCAAAAAAAAAAAAAAAAAAAACAGAAGAGAGAGTCCAGAAACAAACCCAAGTATATAAAGGGGAATGTTTTGGGGTGTGGGATATTCTGTATCTTGATTGTTGTGGTAGTGTCACAAATACATACATTTGACAAAACTCATCATACACTTAAAATAGGTATATACGATTCTATGAAAATTACACTGTAGTAAATTGGTTTTATCTTTTTAAAAAGACTTCTTAAGAAATCAAAATAGTAGTAGGAACTAATTTACTTTCCTAAACCCATGACATATCACATAGATAAAATTAGGTTCACAAAGTAAAAATTATCTCAGCCTGAGAAAGTGAAAGAAATCTGCCCTGCCATTCTTCTGGGTGGAATTTATAAGTCAATATTATTCATGATACCATTCTGCCATGCAAAGCATTGTGAACATTTTGGTGTATTTTATCACACTGCGGTTTTTTTTTTTTTTTTTTTTTTTTTTGAGACCTGGTCTGGCTCTGTTGTCCAGGCTGGAGTGCAGTGGTGCCATCTCGGCTCACTGCAACCTCTGCCTCCTGGGTTCAAGGGAGTCTCCTGCCTGAGCCTCCCAAGTAGGTGGGACTACAGGTGCCTGCCACTATGCCCAGCTAATTTTTGTACTTTTAGTAGAAACAGGGTTTCACCATGTTGGTCAGCCTGGTCTCGAATTCCTGATCTCAAGCAATCTACCTGCCCAGCCTCCCAAAGTGCTGAGATTACAGACATGAGCCACTGCACCCGGGCCATACTGCTTTTTCAGTGAATAGAATTTCCCTTAAAAAAAAAAAATCAGTCATCTTTTTCAGATTTTCTTTATGGAATTACTTGTATAAAGAAAAATACAGGCCAGACACGGTGGCTCACACCCATAATCCTAATACTTTGGGAGGCTGAGAGGGATGGATCATTAGAGGTCAGGAGTTCAAGACTAGCCCAGCGAACATGGTGAAACCCTATCTCTACTAAAAATACAAAAAATTTAGCCAGGGGTGGTGGTGCATGCCTATAATCCAAGCTACTCCAGAGGCTGAAGCAGGAGAATCGCTTGCATTTAGGAGGTGGAGGTTGCAGTGACCTGAGATTGTGCCAATGCGCACTCCAGCCTGGGTGACAGAGAGAGACTCCATCTCAACAAAAAAGAAGGCCAGGCACAGTGGCTCTCGCCTGTAATCCCAGCACTTTGGGAGGCCAAGGTGGGCGGATCACGAGGTCTGGAGTTCAAGATTATCCTGACCAACATGATGAAACCCCGTCTCTACTAAAAATACAAGAAATGAGCTGGACATGGTGGCACTCAGCTGTAGTCCCAGCTACTCGGGAGGCTGAGGCAGGAGAATCGCTTGAACCTGGGAGGCAGAGCTTGCAGTGAGCTGAAATCGTGCCACTGCACTCCAGCCTGGCCACAGAGCAAGACTCCATCTCAAAAAAAAAAAGCAGTTAACCTAAAAAAGGATGGATTCATCCTATGTTCTTATAAGTCTAAAATTAAAAGCTACATAAGAAAGATTTAAATAGCACTACCATATTTAGCAAATAAAAATACAGTGTGCCCCCTTAAATTTAAATTTCAGATAAACACTGAATTTTTAAAGTATAAGCATATCTCAGACAGTATTTGGGTTCCAATTATACTAAAAAAAACTTTCAGTGTTTTATCTGGGTAGTCTGTATTTAGCCTGACATCTGCAATAGCTCAGTGGTTCTCAAACTCTAGCATGTATTAAAGTGCTTATTAAAACAGGGCTGGCCAGGCACGGTGGCTCACACCTGTAATTCCAGCACTTTGGGAGGCCGAGGCAGACGGATTGTTTGAGGTCGGGAGTTCAACACCAGCCTGACCAACATGGTGAAACCCCATCTCCACTAAAAGTACAAAAATTAGACAGGCGTGGTGGCAGATGCCTGTAATCCCAGCTATTGGGGTAGCTGAGGCAGAAGAATCGCTTGAACCTGAGAGGCAGAGGTTGCAGTGAGCCGAGATCACACCACTGCACTCCAGCCTGGGTGGCAGACAGAAACTCATCTCAAACAAAACAAAACCAAACAACAACAACAAAAACCCAAGGCTGACCCCTAATCTTGAGTTTGGGATTCAGGCCTTCTGGGTGGGACTTTGTAATTTACATTTCTAACATGTTCCCAGGTCGTGCTGCTGCTGCTGCTGCTGCTGCTGCTTTGGGACTGCACTTTGAAATCCAATGCAATAGCTAAGAAATAGCCTTCATTTATAAGTGGCTCTTGTATCAAACTAGTATCAGATAAAACCTAATGAGGAGAATAATTATAGTTTCTTTCTTTTTGAGAGGGAGTCTGGCTCTGTCACCCAGGCTGGACTGCAGTGTCACAGTCTCCCCTCACTGCAATCTTTGCCTCCTGGGTTTAAGCGATTCTCCTGCCTCAGGCTCCAGAGTAGCTGGGAATACAGGCATGCACCACCATGCCTGGCTAAATTTTTTTTTTTTTTTTTAAGACAGAGTCGTGCTCTCCCAGGCTGGAGTGCAATGGTGCGATCTCGGCTCACCGCAACTTCCACCTCCAGCGTTCAAGTGATTCTTCCGCCTCAGCCTCCCGAGCAAATGGGATTATAGGCACCTGCCATCATGCCAGGCTAATTTTCATACTTTTGTAGAGATGGAGTTTTACCATGTTGGCCAGGCTGGTCTTGAACTCCTGAGCTCAGGTGATCCGCCCGCCTCGGCCTCCCAAAGTGCTGGGATTACAGGCGTGAGCCACCACACCCGGCCATGCCTGGTTAATTTTTTTGTATTTTTAGTAGAGATGGGGGTTTCACGATTTTGGCCAGGCTAGTCTCGAACTCCTGACCTCAAATGATCCACCCGCCTTGGCTTCCCAAAAGTGCTGGTATTACAGGCGTGAGCCACCCCATCAAGCCCAAGGAGAAAATTATAGTTTCTGACTGAAACAGCGGGTGGTAAAAAATACAAGCATTATTTTCTAATTCTTTTGTTTTTATTTCTTTTGAGACAGAGTCTCACTCTGTCACCCAGGCTGGAGTGCAGTGGCACGATCTCGGCTCACTGCAACCTCAGCCTTCCTAGTTCAAGCGATTCTCCTGCTTTGGCCTCCTTAGCTGGGATTACAGGCGCCTGCCACCATGCCCGGCTAACTTCTGTGTTTTTGTAGAGACAGGGTTTCACCATGTTGGCCAGGCGGGTCTTAAACTCCTGCCTGAAACGATCTGCCCTCCTCCACCTCCCAAAGTGCTGGGATTACAGGAATGAGCCACCGAGCCCGGCCAAGATGAGTTCATTTTTTTTTTTTTTTTTTTTTTTTTTTTGAGGAGTCTGGCTCTGTTGCCCAGGCTGGAGTGCAGTGGCGCATCTCAGCTCATTGCAAGCTCAGCCTCCTGGGTTCACGCCATTCTCCTGCCTCAGCCTCCCGAGTAGGTGGGACTACAGGCGCCCGCCACGTCGCCCGGCTAGTTTTTTTTGTATTTTTAGTAGAGACAGGGTTTCACCATGTTACCCAGGATGGTTTCAATCTCCTGACCTCATGATCCGCCCGCCTTGGCCTCCCAAAGTGCTGGGATTACAGGCGTGAGCCCCCACGCCCGGCCGAGTTCATTTTTAAGCTATTTAATTTTCCAGTTTTGGCCAGTTTTACTGTTTTTGACACATTGTTCCTATCTTTCACAGTTGGGAGTAGTGGGAAAAGCAGCCCGGCTTTTTAGCGTTAAGTAGTAAGGTTCTGGACAAACAGGTCAAAAAAAAAAAAAAAAAAGTGAAACAACAAAAGGGAAGGAGCTGAAGACATTCCCCTCTATGTCAACTATTAACTAGCAGAAGTATGTTAATAATCTTCAGGAGGGCAAACATGACCAGAATCAAGATCTGACATCAGAACCGAATTTCGCCATTTCTCCACCAAAACAAAGGAAAACTATCAACTCTTCAGTAAGTGCCTGCACCTGGGGCCAAGCTACACGCCTAGTTGTGAGAAGGACGTTACTAAAGGATCCAGAATCTCGCCCTCGCTCAGACAGCCGGGGTGTGGGGAGAGGAACGTGGATACATTCCCGAGAATCCGTCTTCTCCCACCCAGAGCCTGAGCGTCCCAAGCTGCCCACAAGGGGGCTGACACTCCAGGGAAGCACCACAGTGATCATTGAGCAGACGAAGAAACTGGCCGCGCGGGCAACGGGGCGTATTGCGCATGAGCGCCTCCGGGGAGCGTGACAGGCGGCCCAATTTTCCCGCCCTCTGGTCCCGCCCCTCACTGAGGTACGCACCCCCACGGCGTTGCCATGGGGACCCAGAGGCTGCAGCCAGCCTGTAGCGGCGCCGCCTGCCTCGTGGCTCATTGGACCTTGCGGCGGCGACAGTGGGAGCATCATGGAGCCTTCAGTAAGGACGGTCAATACGACCGGGAAGCGGTGGAGCCTCGGCCGCTGCCAGCATTTCTTCTGGCTGGGCGTCGTCTTCGACATGGTGGGTGTGGCGGTGCTGTTCACTGGCGTCTTTGTGGACCTGGACTTCTACGACATGCTGGTCTACCTGGGCGCCGCCATCATCTTCCTTAGCCTCCTCTGGTGGGCCTCTTGGTACACCGGCAACACCGAGCTGCTCCCCGAAGAGACCCTGAAGGTCTCCTCCTTGCCCTCTGCCTCCTTGGTGGAGGCCCTGCGCCAGAGCGCCAGCCACTCCCTCTCTGTGAACATCCAGACCGTCCCCGACAACTTGCTGATGCAGCGGCGGCGTCGTAGGAGGACCCTTCAAAGAGAAGCTTCCCTGACCGTGCCTGTCTCCGCCCACGTAGAAGAACAGCTGGGAAGGAAAATCAAGGACAAAGATGGAGAGGAAGCGGTCAAGGAGAGCAACGCCTCTCAAGACTTTGGCAAAGAGGATCTGGGTCCCGAGCCTGAAGATGACAAAAATTCGGAGACCGTTGGCTCCCCAGACCCGGATGCCCAGCCGCCGTCGATTGATTAACCGCCCGCCACCCATCCGGTGCATCTTGTGTTGCCTCTGCACCAGCCCGTGCCTTCCACTCTCCAGGCCACTGAGAGCCTGATTGTAGCCCCCTCCATCTCTGCTAGACACCCTGTAGCCATTTTTGCTTCTAAGAGTCAGCCTGTAGTTTCTTTGGCTTTTAAGAGCCAACTTGCTGTTCCCATGGCCTCTGAGAACCACCTCCAGGTCCCTGCTGTCTCTCTGAGCCAGCCCCTGATGCCTGTGGCCTCGCAGGGCCAGCCCCAGAATCTTCCTTGGGCCTCTCAAACTCAGTCTCCACCACCTGGTTTGGTTTCTGGAACCCAGTCACTGGCCATCCAGGTCCATATGGGGCAGCCTGTATCTGCCCAGTCCTTTACTATTGTGGACCCACAGGCCTCTCAGGCTATGGAGGACTTGGAGGCCCTACTTCAAATGCAACAGACCATCCCCAGCACCTCTGTAGTGCAGGAGAGTTCCCTGAGCCAGTCTTCAAGTGTCCTGAAGGTTCCTGAGATGTCGGTTGCTCAGGTTTTGGAGGCTCCGCCACAACCCAGCCAGAAACCATGTCAGAAACCATCTACCCTGGCCACCGCATCATCTGCCCCTGATGGCTCAGCGTCAGCCACTGAGACCCAGCAGTCTGTCCCCACTGACAATGCTGCAGCCTCCGTGGCAGCGAAGAAAAGTCACCCTCTCTTGTAGGGACCAAATCCCAGCCATTGGCGTCGCTGTTCAAGCCTCTGCCAAGTAAGTGCCTTTGGAGGAAGAGTTACCTACATTAGTCCTTAATGATTTGGACCAAATGAACATTTGTGTTCTGGTGGCTTCTTCAACCCCTCTTGTCCAAAAAAATAAAGTTAATGGAAGCAAAATGGCCCTGTCCTTTGGGGATTAGCCGTTTGGACATTGGTAGGTTTTTTAAACCTAGTACTCTGAGTGGATGAGTGCTGTAAAGGTTTTGCCTACTCTGCCAGATAATGATATCTGTTCTTTTTTATTTAGGCTTGAGAGAGAGAGAGAGTGGTGATTATATTCTTTTAGGAGCTATTAATGTAAGATCTGGGAGTAGGTCAGGGGTTTGGGGTCTGCAGGGTTTCTGAAACGATGATTTCAGGTGGTACAGGGACCAAACATTAAATGACATTGAGTCCTAGGGTGGGAAAATTACTGCCTTTTCAAGTCTTTTTTTTTTTTTTTTAGTACTTTTTATCTTAGGAAGAATGTCTTGACTGGGCACAGTGGCTCACGCCTGTAATCCCAGCACTTTGGGAGGTCAAGGTGGACAGATCGATCACCTGACGTCAGGAGTTCCAGACCAGCCTGGCCAACATGTCGAAATCCCGTCTTTATTAAGAATAACAAAAATTAGCTGAGCATCGCAGCGGGCAACTGTAATACCAGCGACTCGGGAGGCCGAGGCAGGAGAATTGCTTGAACCCAGGAGGCGGAGGTTGCAATGAGCCGAGATTGCGCCATTGCACTCCAGCCTGGGCAACAAGAGCGAAACTCCATCTCCAAAAAACAAAAAAAAGGAATACTCAACCTCCAATTTGTTTTTCTAAGTTTCCAACTCCCAAACTGAGACTCTACCTTTTTGGTGCCCGGCATTTGCCAGCAGTGGAGTTCCCCAGTGTGCTGATGGCCACGTCCCGGGCAGACTGCTGGCAAGAGAAGAGGCAGGCGCTGGGAGTGTTTGGAGGGATCGGGGGTGGAAACTCACGCCCCAGCTTGGTCTTTGAGGCTCGCATTGGTAGCCCACAGCAGTACAAAAATGCAGGGTCGTGAGGTGCTCCTGGCATCTAGTGGGCAGAGGCCAGAGATACTGCTGAACCTCCTACAATGCACAGGACAGCTCCCCACAACACAGAATTATCTGGCCCCCCAGATGTCAATAGTGTAAGGTTGAGAAACCCTGATCTATATGACTCAGAGACATTTCCAAAAGAAAATACAGAAACCCTGATCTATAATAATTAAAAACTGCTCTGTAGTGAGATACGTTAGCAAATCTTATTTTGACCTTCAGGTGACTCATTCCCTCTTAGATAGTAATTATATCGCCACTAGACCGTGAGAATCTTACTCATCTTTGCTTTATTCGTCTTTGTATCCCCAGTTTGTATCATCTCTGAGTTAACACACACATATGGGGCATTAATTAATAATAATAGCTAACAATTGTTGAATGTTTATAATACCCTACACATGGTACTAAGTGATTTTCAGGCATTTGTGCCAGCAATCAAAGTCGGGCACCATTATTATCTCCACTTCAAGGATAGTAGATTTGATACTGAGAGGTAATTTTTCCAATGTCAGACAAATGGAGGAGCTGGAATAGATGTATAGTTGAAGTATAATATGTTATAAGTGCCGGGCGCGGTGGCTTATACCTGTAATTCCAGCACTTTGGGAGGCCAAGGCGGGTGGATCACAAGGTCACGAGATAGAGACCATCCTGACCAATATGGTGAAACCTCGTTTCTACTAAAAATACAAAAATTAGGCCGGGCACGGTGGCTCAAACCCGTAATCTCAGCACTTTGGGAGGCCGAGGCGGGTGGATCATGAGGTCAGGAGATCGAGACCATCCTGGCTAAAACGGTGAAACCCCGTCTCTACTAAAAAAACACAAAAAACTAGCTGGGCATGGTGGCAGGTGCCTGTAATCTCAGCTACTCGGGAGGCTGAGGCAGGAGAATGGTGTAAACCCGGAGGCGGAGCTTGCAATGATCTGAGATCTGCTACTGCACTCCAGCCTGGGCGACACAGCGAGACTCCATCTCCAAAAAAAAAAACACACACACACACACACAAAAATTAGCTGGGCATGGTGGCAGGTGCCTGTAATCCCAGCTACTCGGGAGGCTGAGGCAGGAGAATTGCTTGAACCTGGGAAGCGGAGGTTGCTGTGAGCCGAGATCACACCACTGCACTCCAGCCTGGTGATGGAGCGAGACTCCGTCTCAAAAAAAAATATGTTATAAGGTATATGTTTTAAGCTTTCCTTCTAAATTAAAGTTATTAATAAGTCTTTTTCTTAATCCTGTTGATTATACCTTGAGCTGTAATATGCCAGATCAATCTTTAGGTAACTTCTCTAAAGCCTTACTGGCAGAAAGAGAATGAGAATCAGCAATTCTTCCATTTTCTTGTTTCGCTCTAGATTATCATGTTTTACATCTCAGAAATTGCCTTTCCCCCCCTCCCCAGAACTCACCAATATTTGTTTCTACAGATTTAACTGCCAGCTTCATAAAAGCTCAAATCTTTCATCTTGGTCTGTGAGAGTCCCGACCTCTCACAGACCAGTGGACTTACTAGACTGCTTCTGCCAAGTGTATCTGTTTCAGTGTTGGGACAGTTTTCCAGTTTCACATGATAAAGTTATTCACTGCCAGAATTTTAAGGTGTAATAAACTGTGCTATTCCAAATGAACCTTGTTTTAAAATAAGTCGGTGTTTAAAATAGAGTTCTTTTGTGAGTGCATTCTAGCATTCCAATGGAAAATGATGTCTCACATTCTCTGGGTGGGATGTACATAAGTAATATTCCCATAAAAATGGACACTGAAAAATGCAGCTCCTAGTAATTAAGGATTTCTTTTTTTTTTTTTTTTTTTTTTTTGAGATGGAGTCTTGCACTGCTGACCTGGCTGGAGTACAATGGCGCGATCTCAGCTCACTGCAACCTCCGCCTCCTGGGTTCATGCGATTGTCCTGCCTCAGCCTCCCGAGTAGCTGTGATTACAGGGACACACCACCACACAGTTAATTTTTTGTATTTTTAGTAGAGACGGGGTTTATTTATGTTGGCCAGACTGGTCTTGAATTCCTGACCTCGTGATCTGCCCTCCTCGGCCTCCCAAAGTGCTTGGATTACAGGCATGAGCCACCGCGCCCAGCCTTAAGGATATTTTCTGAACTCACTATGAAATAGCTATCAGAGACAGTTAACACAATCAATGCATTCTAATATGCTACAGTTTATATGTATATGCGCACAACTTCTGAGTTTTCCATTTTCCCAAAGATTTAAAATCTGATTTGGTTGTGTATTTTCATAATTGGGACTGCCCTCCACTTATGATCTTTCTTTTTATATGTGGATTGTTTGTGTAAGATTGCTCTAAAAAAGTAGCTGGAAGTGGTGGTGTGTACCTGTAGTCCCAGCTACTTGGAAGGCTGAGGTGAGAAGATCACTTGAACCTCGGAGTTTGAAGCTGCAGTGAACTGTGATTGCACCACTGCACTCTAGCCTGAGGACAGAACGAGACCATGTCTCATAAATAAATAAATAAATAAATAAATGAACAAAAAAATTACTTTAAAATAGTTTTAGTTTCCTTTTGAAATATCTGGTTATAGGCAAAAGTGGGTTTTTAAATGGTGTAATACTTTGAGTGGAAACTTCCAAAATTTTTAGTTTTTTAAATATTTCTTCCCCTTTCACTGTCCTTTGTTTCAGTATTTCTATATTTATAATTTTAATAACTCACATTGGAAGAATTTATGCATTGCAGATGCATAATTACTGAAGTACAAATACATTTTAAAATACGGCAAATCCATTTTAAAATATCTTATTCCTGGCCAGGCGCAGTGGCTCACTTCTGTAATCCCAGCAGTTTGGGAGGCCGAGGCGAGCAGATCACTTGAGGTCAGCAGTTTGAGACCAGCCTGGCTAACATGGTAAAACCCTGTCTCTACTACAAATATAAAAATGAGCCAGTGTGATGACAGGCACCTGTAGTCCCAGCTCCTCCAGAGGCTGAGGCAGAAGAATCGCTTGAACCCAGGAGGCAGAGGTTGCCGTGAGCCAAGATCTCGCCACTGCACTCCAGCCTGGGTGACAGAGTGAGACTCTGACTCAAAAAAATCATACTCCTGTCTGCTTGGTCTGTGTGTCTTTCCTTAAAGTTAGATATTAAAAGTACAATACACTCGCAGTCCCTTATCTGGAAGTTTGGGGCCAGATAAGTTTCAGAATTCAGACTGTTTCAGATTTTTCTAAAAGTAATAATGCACATGTGATGTGGTTATATAATGCTGTGGGCTCTGGGACAGCCCCTGATAATCAAACATATTATTGTTACTATAGGAAAATGTATGAATATTTTCCCACTTCATGGATGCCTAAAGATTATACATAGTTTCGTGTCAAGTCAGGTCAACTTTCGTTGCCAAATAAGTTACAAAAAAAAAAAAAACGCTTATTTTGTAGAGCTTTTTGGATTTCAAAATGGTGACTAGGGATTGTGGACCTGTCTTAGTATAAGTACCTATTGAGAGTCTGTGAAATGTTTTTACTTTAAATAATGTTTTCCATATTCCAAAAGGTTGGAAACCACAGTTGTATTGTACAAGCAGGGGTCACAAACTCAAGTGCAAGGGCCAGTAAAATAAATAAGTGGGAGGTGGGTGTAGGACAGTAGGGAATGGGGGGACTGCAATGAACTGGTGAGTACATGTTCACTCAAAGGGGAGAGCTGCTCTTCAGTTCTAGCCACTTGTTGCCATGGTGAATGTGGGAGTAGTGAAGCCACATCTTCCATTTTTGATGATACTCCAGAATGCTGATTTCCATGTGATTTCTTGATATTTAAATATTGGCAACCAAAAAGAAAAAAGAAACCCACTGTATTACCCAAATAAAACGTATCTGCAGGTTTTATCTGGTTGCGGGCTGCCTGCTTTACTTGTGGTTTGGAGATTAATGCCGATGGTATGAAAAGCTGTCAGCGTTGTTGGTAAATGAATTACTTCTTGAGATGTGGATAGATACATATGTTTTGTAATTATTCATTACACCCCATATATATGCTATATGGTTTTTACATGTAAAATATTTCGTAATAAGAAAACCTAGACAGGCCAAGACAGGTGGATTACCTGAAATCGGGAGTTCGAGACCAGCCTGACCAACATGGAGAAACCCCGTCTCTACTAAAATTACAAAAAATTAGCAGGGCATGGTGGCTTATGCTTGTAATCCCAGCTACTTGGGAGGCTGAGGCAGGATAATCTCTTGAACCTGGGAAGCAGAGGTTGCGGTGAGCCCAGATCATGCCATTGCACTCCAGCCTGGGCAACAAGAGCGAAAGTCGGTCTCATAAAAAACAAAATACAAACAAACAAAACCTAGACAACTTGATAGTCACTTTATTTCAGACCTGCCTCATTTTCTGGCCAGTGGGAAATTTCCTTCTTCACCTACAAATTTGAAACTTTCAATGTTTTTATCTTGGAAAAGGGAATGAAAGCCCCACATTAAAAACAGGAGCCCTCATTAAAAGTAGGTTAGTGGCCAGGCACTGTGGCTCATGCCTATATTCCTAGCACTTTGGGAGGCCAAGATGGGAGGATTGCTTGAGGCCAGGAGTTTGAGACTAGCCTGGTCAATATAGCGAGACCCCACCTCTCTCAATAGATAGATAGATAGATAGATAGATAGATAGATAGATAGATAGATAGATAGA